>NC_143058.1:19899166-20205555 GCF_052426305.1 Pelodiscus sinensis | reverse complement strand
TTTCGATAGTGTGGATGCTATCTTTCGAAAAAACAGATAGCACTTTTGCTGTGTAGACACTCTTTTGGAAAAAGTTTTTCTGGAAGATCTCTTCTAGAAAAGCTTCTTCCAAAATAAGCCTGCAATCTAGATAAGCCCAAGGTACCTTGTCTACTTTTTTAGGCTGTGCCTACACTATGGGGCTTTTTCGGGAAAAGGTATGCAAATTGTGCTCTGCAATTTGCGTACCTTTTTCCAATAGTTTTTCCGGAAAAGGCTTTTCCACAATTTGACCTGTCTACACGGGGCCAAATTTCAGAAGAAAACCTTCACTTGGAAAAGCCCTTCTTTCTTGTGGAAGGAGGAAGACAGGGCTTCCGAAAGAGCATGTCTGCTATTCCACAAAAAAAAGTGGAAGAGCAGACACGTTCCCTGGATATGGTGGAGTTTTTCCAGGATACCAGAGGTATCCTGGGAAAAAAACCTAGTCTAGACATAGCCCCAGTGTGGGAGAATTAAACCAGGAGTTGAGAGACATAGAATGATTTAAACCCAGGCAAGACTACCATGCCTCCAAGGAAGTTGGGGACAGAACAAAGAGAAGATCATGAGTAAGTACTGTAAAGGGAAAAAAGTTAATCTAGTCACAATCAGGATATTTTTCTTTATTTTGTGGTTTGGTTTGAACTGCTCTGTGTGAATCTATGCCTCTCCTCTCCAGTTACCATCTAAGCATTGTTCCCAGAGATTTTCTCTATGTTTTCATTTGTTTTCCTTAGTTGCTCTGTAACATCTACCAACCAAGTATTCATTATCAAGTGTATCTTTTGTTTTGTAATAAAAATCATTTTTAAGGTGATGATTTGATTATTGTGTCCTGGAAAGTACAGGAGGTCAGTCGGTCTGTCTGTGTGTCTGCATATCTCAGCCTGAGAGATCAGCTACCAGAGACTGCAGCTTGTTTTTTCTCTTTTCTTTTTTTAAAGATCCCTTGTGGCAGAGAAGCTTGGTGTCTCCTGGAGGAAAAAGTCCAAATGCTTTCTTCCAGGGTTCAAAAAGAATGGTGCTCGTTTCACTTGGTGGTGGCAGCTTTTTACTTTTATTTCTCAAAGTCAGTGTATCTGACTCAGAGTCAAGGGGGAGGGCGCGTTGTAACAGACCCTGAAGAGGCAAGGTTTTTAAAGTCTTTACAGGCCTACCTCTGGCCCCGCGCTCCCTGTGGCATGTGAGCCTTTGAAATGTGCTTTTTAGTTTATTTCTCAGAGCCAGTTTAACTGTGACGGTGTGTGTGGGGGACGGGTGTAAGTAGAGCCTGAAGAGGCAAGGTTGGTAAGCTCATTGCGAGCCCCCCGCTGGTCCCGCACTCCCTGCGGCACCTGAGATATACAGGAGCCCTGCTCCCTGCCCTTGCTGCCTCTGAGAGAGGCAGCAAGGGGGGGGGGGAGCGACTAGTTACATCCCTAGTCTACTATCTGATAAGCTTATGCAAGGGGCTCTGGTACATTTCTAAAGCAGAATTGCAGCAGAAGTTGCGTGAGCAGAGATTGCTTCAGTTCCCACTCGTGCCATTTCCTGGTGTGCCTCTACCTTTGCACCCTCCCCCTCCCCCCCCCCCAGAGATGGTGCAGTGGGAACCGTCTTTAAGATAGAAGCAGCAAGGGGGGGGAAGCGACTAGTTACATCACTAGTCTACTATCCAATAAGCTTATGCTTAGTGATAGTCTGGTGAACATTTGGGGGTACTTCTTGAAGATTAAAAGAATAGGGAGAATAATTGGCATAGAAGTATGCAGCTGGCATGAAATTAAGTTTATAATTGTAGGCATTTTTCTAGCTGGCTCTGTATTCGATTTCACAAATGTTAAGTTCAAAGAAAATGGCTCCCTTAAGCATACATCTTGGCAAAGAATTTGATCCATATAAAATGGAAATCATCACTATTTCACTTCCAGCGGCTAGACTAGTGTCTAAGTGAACTAATATTTTCAAATACATAAGAAATCTTGGGTCTAAATTTACTGAAGTAATGAACAGAGTTTATGTCCAACTAATGACTTATAATTATACAATATTTCTTCCAGTGATGCTTTAACTACTTCTATGGGATCCTCAATCCAGGGCAGATAAATGGGGTGGGGAAAAACTACAAGGAGCCTTGAAGGCAGTACATAAGAACAGCCATCCTGGCATAGACCAAAGGTCCATATAGCCCAATATATCTTCTAACAGTGACCAATGCCAGGTGCCCCAGGGGGAGTGAACTAAACAGGTAATCATCAAGTGATTCCCCACCCCCGTACTCCATTCCCAACTTCTGACAAACAGAAGCTAGAGACACCATCCCTACCCAACCTGGATAATAGCCATTGATGGACTTACCCTCCATTAATTTATCTAGTTCTTTTTTGATCCCTGTTAAAGTCCTAGTCTTCAAAACATTCTCTGGCAAGAACTTCCACAGGTTGACCATGGAACATGTCCAGCCCTGAAGGCAGAGGTGCTGTGAGCAGCAGCACAGAAGTAAGAAGGGCATGATATAGTATTTCCACCCTTACTTTCTCTGGTGTGTTGACTGTGTATTCTAGGAAGTAATACTTCCTGTTTGTTTTAAACTTGTTTCCTTTCATTTGATGATCCCGTACTTCTTGTGTTATGGGGAGAAGTAAATAATTCTTCTGTAGTCACTTTTTCTACACCAGTCATGATTTTATAGCATATCCCTCCTTAGTTGTCTCTTTTCCAAGCTGAAAAGTTACAGTGTAATTAATCTCTCCTCATATGGCACCCATTCCATGTCCCTAATCATTTTATTGCCCTTTTTTGAATTTTTTCCAATTCCAATCTATCTTTTTTGAGATGAGGCGACTACTTCTGCACTCAGTATTCCAGATATGGCCTTTCCATAGATTTATATAGAGGCAATAAGAGATTCTCTGTCTTATCTTTCCTTTTCTTAATGATTCCTAACATTGTTTGCTTTTTTGATTGCTGCTGAACACTGAGTAGATGTTTTCAAAAGACTGTCCACAATGAGTCCAAGATTTCTCTTTTTATCCAATTTTGTCCCCATCATTTTAAATGTCTAGCTGGGATTATGTTTTCCAGTGTGCAGTACTTTGCATTTATCAGCATTGAATTTCAACTGCCATGTCGTTGCCTAGTCACCTCGTTTGTGAAATCCCTCTGAAGTCCTTCACAGTCTGCTTTGGACTTAACTATCTTATGTAATTTTGTATCTGCAAATTTTGCCACCTCGCTTATCTTATTACTTTATAGCAATACATGATTTCTGCCTTTCTAATCAAAGGGGTGTAGTAATCTAAGGCCAATCTTATGCTAGAAACTTGTTAGTATAGCAGCTTCAGTTAGAGATGTAATTTGTATGACATTTCCATGCCAACAAAAGCCCTAATGCAGATGCACTCCTGCTTCTGCCAGTGTAACTATTTTGCTTGCCAAACCAGTACAAGGTTAAACATTTTACACAAAATTAAGTAATTTTAGGAGGACTGCTTATTTACAAAGATATTTTTCTGGGCCCAATCACCTCTTTCAGCAGATAGCCACTAAAACTCTATCCGAAACTTTCTCTCAAGTTGCTAGTGTAAGGACAAACGAGCACACAGGTACATAAGGCAGAGGTGGGCAATCATTTCTGAATGGGAACCACTTCCACAAATTTTGAAGTGGTGGCGGGCCACCCCGGAAGGGAAGGGCCTTGGACAGAAGGGGTGGAGCCTCAGATAGAAGGGGTGCAGCCTTTAAATAGTACGAGTTGAAAGGGCTCATGCCTCCCAGGCTTCACATTTGCAAGGGACGGGAACTGCGAGCCCTTTAAACAGCAGGAATTTAAAGGGCTCGCTGCTCCCAGCCTTGCTGCTAGCGCATTGCTTGAAAGCCAGGGATGCTAGAGCCCTTTCAACTGCTTCTATTTAAAGGGCTCATGCCTTCACTGGGGCTGTTGTCTGACAGCTACGGGGAAGGTACGAGTCCTTTAAATAGAAGCAGTTGAAAGTAGGGTTGCCAAATGGTTGAACCAAAAATGCCGAACACCCCTCCCCCGCAAAAAAAAATGGGGAAAAAATTCTGTTGAGGAAAATAAAAGAGCAAAGGGGAGACCAAAGTTGTTGAGCAAAAAAAAAGGGGGGGGGGGACACTCCAAGAATTATTAAGCAATAAATAAATAAATAAATCAAACGTCATTAAAACAGCATGGCCCCTTTCAGAGTGTTTGTAGAGTTAGAACAGGGATAGGAACAAGGGAGTAGTTGAGCACTAAGACCCAGGGAAGGCAGTGCTTCCCCTTTGTCTTTAGGCTTTTTGCCGGTGGCCATTTGTGTTCTTGTTCAAGCCAGAACTTAGCTTCCCTGCAGAACCAGGTAAGCATAGGTTCCCAGAGTGGGGTGCTATGGGTGTCGGGGCCCGGGGGGGAAGCTGGAGGCTAGAGTTGCCAGGTATTTTTGCCTCCTGGCAGGGGGAAAAAAAAACAGACGATACCAGACATTTTAGGTGTCCGGTATTTTCTGAATTTTTTTTTACTGGACAGGAGGCGAAAATACTGGACTGTCCAGGTCAATACCGGACACCTGGCAACCCTGGGCTCGCAAGTCCCTGGCTCCCAGGCAACAGGCTATTGTGGGGCCAGGATCTGTGAGCTGGTTCAATTGCTTCTATTCAAAGGGCTTGAGCCTGCTGGATGGCGCAAACCCTTTAAATAGAAGCATGTTAAAAGGGACATGTCTCAGGCTCCCAGGCAATGCGCTGGGGGGGCAGGGCCTGGAACTGCCATGCGGGCCGGATCCAAGCCATAGGCAGGCCAGATCTGGCCCACTGAGAGGCTTTTGTTCACCCCTGGCATAAGGTGAGAGACTTGGCTTAACAGCTGCAGAGAAGTTAAAAGAAATAGAGTTTGTACACTACTTTATTCATCCTTCCCCTATGAACTACTATCGAGGCTGGGCGTAATCCTGCTGGGTTGGATTTTACTTTTGCAGCCCCTGTACCAACTAGAACCTTAGTATTGTGGCTTTATGTGGAAGGAGTGCACTTCACACAGAGTCCTCTCCTTGTGATGATCTCAATTGCTCTTTGCCCACAATACAAAATTATCCTAGAAATTTACTTTTTTGATATGTTTAAAGCCTCTCTCCTCTTTCACAATAGAAATCAATAGAGTGGCACCAGATAACTAGGTGGGATTTGCTCCAAATGTATGAAGGCTCATGCTGATTCATTCCACGTAATGTGATCTTTAAAGCTGTACTAACCTTTCTGTATGCAGTTCCACATACATGCCACACTTAAACTATAGTACATAACTTATGTCTTCTTTGCCAAGAGGCACGCTGTAGTATGCATGATTTTCAGATATATTAAGGACCACAACTCCTAAGTGGAGTGCAAAGTGCTCAGCACTCTGGGTTACAGGGGAAGTAATCACGTGAGGATTACCTGTTGTGTTCCCCCCCTCTGGGGCATCTGGTATTGACCACTGTCAGTAGACAGGATACTGGGCTAGATGGACCATTGATCTGACCTAGTATGGCCATTCTTATGTTCTTGTGTTCATTTCTGAAACTATTGCCCAAGCAATCAAGATATCTTTCCACATTTTATGGCCAATTTTCTTTGGGGAAAAAAGGTACAACCCCATGCCTTCTGAATTCAATGTCTTTATTTCCTTCCTTCATGTAAACAAGTGAGTGTTCCCAGTTACTCCAAGAGATCAGCTATATTATAGAACCACAGGAGAGTTTGAAGTGAAACCTCAAACAAAAGACAGAACTATGTAGCACTTTAAAGACTAACAAGATGGTTTATTAGGTGATGAGTTTTCGTGGGCCAAGCCCACTTCCTCAGATCAATTTGTGGAAGAAAATTGGCACAACCATATATACCAAAGTGATACAATCAAAACAATGAGCTCATGTGAAATTGACAAATCAAATTTTAGAACAGAGTGGGGGTGAGGGGGGAAGGTTAGTATCTGTGAGATAATTATATGGTTAGACCCACACACATAGTTCTGTCTTTTGTTTCAGCTAGACCAGACTAACACTGCTGCATCTCTATCACTATTCTCAATCCTGAAGAGCTTTATTAATTTCAATAGGGTTTAGCATAAGCACAGAGCTACACACATGTGGATCTGACTGAAGACTTGGGGCACCATGTACCAGATTTCAGTATAAATGAAACATTAATGGGGCAAACATTTTCCCATGAACACAACTCCCATAGGACTGCAGGCAGTCCCCGGGTTACGTACAAGATAGGGACTGTAGGTTTGTTCTTAAGTTGAATCTGTATGTAAGTCGGAACTGGAGTCCAGATTCAGCCGCTGCTGAAACTGACCAGCGGCTGACTACAGGAAGCCCGAGGCGGAGTTGCACCTCTGCCTTGGGCTTCCTGTAGTCAGCCGCTGGTCAGTTTCAGCAGCGGCTGACTTGGGGACGCCTGGGGCAGAGCAGCTCGGGTGCTGCTGGGTTGCTGCATTAGCGCCGCTCCTCGGCACTACTGGAGCAACCCGGCAGCACCCAAGATGCTCTGCCCCAGGCGCCCTGATTCAGCCGCTGCTGAAACTGATCAGCAGCAGCTGAATCAGGACTCCTGGGCCAGAGCAGCTGGGGTGCTGCAGGGTTGGTCCAGTAGCGCCGAGAGCGGCGCTGCGGGACCAACCGGCAGCACCCCAGCTGCTCTACCACAGGTGTCCTGAGAAAAGCCTGGTCTGCTGAGGGGGGAGGGGGCGCACTGGCTGCGCCCCCTCCCCCAGCAGACCAGGGAGACGCAGGCAGCGGGACCAAGACGCGCCGCGGTCCCGCCGCCCGGGTCCTCTGCATCTCCCTGGTCTGCTGGGGGAACCCCCCAGCAGACCAGGGAGACGCGGAGCAAAGCCGCGGAGGACCCAGGCGGAGGACCGCCCAGACGCGCCGCGGTCCCACCGCCTGGGTCCTCCGCGGCTTTGCTCCGCATCTCCCTGGTCTGCTGGAGGGGGGGCCCCCAGCAGACCAGGGAGACACGGAGCAAAGCCGTGGAGGACCCGGACGGGGGATCGCCCAGACGCGCCGCGGTCCTGCCGCCCAGATCCTCCGTAGCTTTGCTCCGTTCCCTGGTCTGCTGGGCTCCCCCTCCCCCAGCAGACCAGGGAGACGCGGAGAAGCTTTTCTCGCCCCGGAGGACGCGGGCGGCGGGACCGCGGCGTGTCTGGGTGGTCCCGCCGCCCGCGTGCTCTGGGGCGAGAAAAGACCCATTTGTAACTATGGATCCGCGTAACCCGGGGACTGCCTGTAATAGAATTTGGTAAATTTTCTGTAACATGCATCAGATCCTAGCTTAAATTAAACAGTAATATCTTAGAAATATCCCTCTTGCAATTATGACAGAAATAACCACGTCAATTACCGAATTTACAATTGCAATGAATCAAGAGAATGGATGATAGTTAGTTTTTCTACTTTGCTAAATACCTTCTCAACCTATCACAAAAGTAAAAGCTGATGACTAAGGCAACCTTTAAAATTAAAATTGCAAAACAGTAACAAAATTAACATTACAAGCCAGTAAATGCATGTATCCAAAAGGAGATAATAAGCCTTTATGTTCAGAGTCTCTTGCCTTCACTTGATTCCAAATCTTTCACAATGAGTTGTGCTGCAGTATGAAATGGAATTTTTTTTTTAGTTGGCTGGTTCTGATACTGGAAATTATTTTAAATCTGTTGTGCATTTTGCCTGATAGCATATCTTATACTTTTGTCATTTAAGTCTTGTGAAGAAATATTATAGTCTTACAAAGACTGTTCACCAAAACTTTTATTTTGTTTGCTGTTAAAAGTCATTTTATTGCTATATCAAGTAAATGATTTTCAATGTCCGCAAAACTGTATATTGGTAGAGAGGGTAAGGGAAACCGTATATAAAGTTGTAATTTGTTTACATCTTAGGGCTTGAAAACTTATATTAAGGCATTTTTTTAAACTTTCATTATTGTAGTGATTGGAAGGCAGAGTAAAAATTTTAAAAAAAGAGAATCTAATAAGAAAATGAGATCCTGAATGTTTGGAAGACAAAATTTATATAGTGTGGGAAGAAGCTGATAAACCATGAGTCCCAGAGAACTGTTGGCATCTTTAGACATGGCAAAAAGATGGTTCAGAAAAAAAGTAAGAAAAGAGAAAGAAGTAAATGGGGAAAAATGAATGTGAGGTTAGGGGAAGTAAGATAAAGGAAGGATACAGGTAATGTGGATTTGATTTATTATATCAACCGCATGCTCTTGGTTTCGCTAAAATAGCAATGGGCAACATAGGCTAATGAGTGGCCCTGTATCCAAGATGGTCTCCCAAGATAGGGGAGTTTTGCTAGTTGCACTTGCATACTGAGAATCTGTGGAATGTGCTGATTGGACCTCAGCAGCATTTTGATTGGAAACAGAGAGAGCACAGGACTTTTACAAAAATGTTGTGTGCACTTCACTTCATGTGCCCTTGCTTCACATGTGTATCACTTTTGCAATATCAGTAGAGGGAAAAATCCTACGCAGATGGAAATCAGTGGAATCTTGCAACCCTTCATCAGCAGTGGTAAACAAAATGTCTTGTGGGTCTCACACAAAACCCCAAAGGGCTACAGGTTGCCCAACACTGCCTTAAACCACTGACTGCCACAAGCTGGGACTGAAGCATGGGAAGACAGTATACTGGGCTAGATGAAACATGGATCTGATCCAGTATGACCGTTCCTATACCATTGAATTACTGGATTTGCAGTTGCGTGACTGTGTACATTATTGTTCAGTCATATTGATTTGGATTCCCCCTACACGTCTACTAAATTAACTGAGGAGAATTGATAATTTTAAGCTATTCAACCCTGGTATATATCGTGTCCAAATTGTCCCAAGTCTGTACTTCTGAAGTCATTGAAGTCAATAGCAAAAGTTCCAAATAAGAACATGATGAGTCGCCCCCCCCCACACACACACACCGTAGCCCTCATGTTTTGACATGGTCGCTTTCTTTCCCAAAAGCCATATTACCAGCAAAAAGAATAAGGAGCTATTTGTCAAACACCATTTAACAATACTCACTCAATGAAACATTACAATTCAGAGAAATATTTTAAACACAGGAACTCAGGTGTATTTTAAAATGAACTTAATTATGCAAAACATTGATTTTACGAATGTGCTAAGAAAACAGCAATTTGAAACAGATGGGTCATAATGTATAACAGTTTGCTACAGATGGGCTGATAGTACAAACTATTTCCTGCATTAGGTTTTGATCAAAACATTGCATAAGAGGAGAAAGTACATTTTCCCTGGGGTGTACTGATTTTTGCAGCATATATTGGGAAAACTCTTGAATTTTACACCTGGGGGGGGGGGGGATTCTTATATCAGTATAACCCTAAACTCCCACCAAATGTTTCTCTTTCCTTAAAGCTTCATGTTTCTTGGGCCTTTTTGCCAATGAAGGTTATCAAAATTTTCCCCTAGTATAGCAATTTTCTAACTGTTAATCAGGATCCTTAAGCAAGTCACAACCCTGTTTAATGGGGTCACCAGTGCTGGTGTTAAGTTGATAGGGATAGGCCCCAACTCCCACCACCCACAATCACGTTTTGACAATATTTTCTCTAAGTTTTAGCAAGCCTAAGATACAGCTGTAGCTTTGATTTAGATTTAGATTATGCAACTACAAGAGATTTTAGATTAGATTTTATGTGAAAAATGCTATAAAATTAATACATAAATTGCAGTTTTTATATATATAGAAGTTTTAATACTTAGCACTTTAATTATGGGAAAAATGAAAATACATAATTAGGGCAAGGTTACAGAAGAAATAAATCAATGTTTGAATTAGAATTGCAACTCTGAGCACCACACTCCTCTATCATTATGGCTTTGCTACTTTTCTTTAAATGACTCCATCTCAGACTCAGGCCTCTAAAATACTTTACCAGCAAGAGTGTGAATACAATATACACAAAATACAAAGGACAATCAGAATACAGAGGGTATTAAAAGTAACTTGAAACATTACACATTTAAATATTACACACACATTGCATTTAGCATATCAAATGGAAAAGATTTTCTATATTGCCATAATGGCAGATTTGTATTAGTCAATATTTAAAAAGTACAGTTACTTCATCTTTTCATCTATGACAGTTCACTTAAGGCATAATCTTTTTCTCAGTATTTTCAATGGGATATCCTTATTTCATATACCCTGTAGCAATATTAACAAGATTTAGACCTTTATAAATCAGAGTGAACAAAACATTACAAAGTGATTGACACCAACATCCATTATTAAACTATTTATTTTGGGCAGAAACCTAACCATGAAAGAGATAAAAAACCAAAAAGTCTCTGTCAAAGAGTTTAAAATTTAAGAAAAGACAAAACAAATAGATGAAGGAGGAAAGTGGTATAAGAAAAGTTGTCATTGTAGAGATTATTAAACATTGGAGTAACAAAAAGTTGGTTAACATAAAGTAGGATTTTGCACTTTTTACGTTATGTATATAATATAGAAGATATTCATAACTATAAGAACATCCTGGATCAGACCAAAGGTCCATCTAGTCCAGCATCCTTTCCAACAGTGGCCAATTCCAGATGCCCCAAAGGGAGTGAACAGAACAGGTAATCACCACATGATCCCTCCCCTGTCACCCATTTCCAGACAAACAGAGGCTAGGGACACCATTCCTACTCATCCTGGTTAATAGACATTGATGGACCTAATCCCCAACAGTTTCTTGTCTTTCAATCAGACTAGGCATTGTTTCAACAACCTCACTATATGTATCTTACTTCAAAGAGACTTTTACACCAGACTACAAAGAGAAACCTCAGAATTGTCATTCATGCTTAAATTTGACACTTTACAAATGGGCCTTAACAAAGATGCTAACTACCTCACACATTACAAAGATAGCTTCCCCAATTATCACCCCTAATATCATTATCTCATAGACACTAACCTCCCCCCCTGCATAGTCCTGTCTTTTGTTTCAGCTAATCCCCATGAGTTTATCTAGTTCTTTTTTGAACCTTGATAAATTCCTGGTCTTCACAACATATTCTGGCAAGGAGTTCCAAAAGCTAACTGTGCACTGTGTAAAAAAAAAGTCTTTGTTTGTTTTAAATCTGCTACTTATTAATTTCATTTTGGTGACCCCTATTTATGGTATGGGAACACATACATAAGTTTTCCTTAATCTCTTTTTCTACACCAGACCTCTATCATATCTCCCATTTAGTTTCCTCTTTTCTAAGCTGAAAAGTCCCAGTCTTTACAATCTCTCTTCATATGGGACCCTTTCCAAACCCCTAATGATTTTTACTGCCCTTCTCTGAACCTTTTCCAAGGCCAATACATCTTTTTTGAGATGAGGTGACCACATCTTCACACAGTATTCAAGATGTGGGCATACCATGGTTTTATATAAAGGCAATAAAATTTTATCTGTCTTATTTTCTATCCCTTTTTTAATTATTCCTAATATTCTGTTTGCTTTTTTAACTACTACTGCACACTGAGGGGATGTTTTCAGAGAATTATCCACAGTGACTTCAAGATCTCTTTCTTGAGCAGTTATAGCTCAATCCCCATCATATTGTATGTATAGTTGGGATTATTTTTTCCAATATGCATTACTTTACGTTTATGAACATTAAATTTCATTTGCCATTTTGTTGCCCAATCACTTAGTTTGGTGAGATCTTTTTGAAGCTCTTCACAGTCTGCTTTGGTCTTAACTGTCTTGAGCAGTATAATATCATCTGCAAATTTTGCCACCTCACTGTTTACTTCACTGATATCAATCGGGTAGCCTCAGCTTTGCCAGTTTCAGTCAGTTTGTCCTGGGTACTATAGTAGAAATGGGCCTTCAAAATCCATTTGTATGTGAATAGGGCAGCAGCCTCACAGACAGCTTTGCATGTCTTAGAGGCAGGGAAGAAAACACAGATTTAGTCATGGGAGACGTGATAAGTTTGTCAAGGCTGACATGACTGGTGAAGCAAAGGACCACACAGAAAGACACGGGTAGACAAGCAGGATAGGGCAAGAATTATGCAGGAACTTGAAGACAAGGACAAACTGCTTGAAAGTGATGCAGTGGAGGAGGGAAGACAGTGAAAGAACTCAAACAGGTGCTAGAAATATAAAAGACATCAATCTGGTAGAATTATGGCATCAGAAAACCAGTGAATTCAGCCTTCTGAGGCTAGCTTCAGGTAGCTTTCAGTTCAGGGGACATGTCTGAAGTTAAGATTGGGCATCTTCAGGTGATGAAGCAAATGAGTGCTAAAATAGGAAGTGAGGCAAGTCAGAGCGTCCCTACAACTGCTCTGAACTTATGTCCTGTGCTGCAGTAGTCCCGTGGACAGCTCAAAAACTGTATCAAAGTACTGTGACTTCATCTTTTGCCACTGCCACGCCCCTCTCTCCAAGATTCTAATGCTGGGTATGGCTTGCAGGATTCTAGACCTAATTTTCTAAACTAAGACTGTTTAGTTATTTTTCCTTGAGGATGAAATATATCCTGGTCATAGAAGAAAAGCAGCTTGTTAAATTATGCTCAGAAAAATAACTATTTTGTATGTCTCCAAATACATTTGGAAATAATTTGTTTATGAAGTGATAAAGCAGTAAAGATATTCATGTTTAAGTGTAAAACAATGGGAGACACAAATTTATCTTCACTGGAAATGAGAGTATGTTCCACTTTTCTGCACAACCCATTAGCAAACTATATCTAAACCAAGTCTTTATAATGTTATGTTTCTCATTTCATGAATTTTTATAGCTAATGTGTTTTCAGCCAAGAATAATGTGGTGATTAGGAAAAAAAGTCCAATAAGAATGTGACAATGTAATAAGTATAGGAGTTAATGAATTTCTCTGTGACTAAAAAACAATTATTGATCACCAAATTTTTCAAAGCTTTAGATCAACTATTATGTCATTTAATACAAAAGTTTCTAAAACGAATTAATGATAAGTTATAGATAAAAGGCTTTGAAAGTAACAACTTATTGATTTTTTGCAAACTTTCTGTGTAATTTAAGAATTTGATAGCACCTAATTTAATTAGACTAACACTTTTCTTTTTAAATGCACTGAAATGACTTGAAAATTCCCTTTCATAATAGAGTCTGAATTCCTCATAGTTCCCAGAAAAAGGTAGTTAGGACAACTTATATTTTGACTGACCTGACTTACATAGCCTTGTTTAGTTACCAGATTATTATTTGAGCTATTCTAAAAGCCTCTTCTTTTAATCAGCTTGCAAAAAAATCAGCATTTTAAGTATTAATGTAGACACCCTACAAATAATAAAACAGTTGGTTTTGCTTTATTATTTTATTCTTTCTTGTTCCAGTAGTTACTTCAACTATTAATAAGTTTTGTGCAAAAGAAACATGCTATTTAAAAAAATTAAATATTCTAACCAATGACTTTTCAGATTGTCAATGAGCATGGTTTGGCAGTATTAACGTATTTACAGAAGAAGCTACAGAGATGGACTCCACACTTGCATAGGGATTTGAAAAAAAGAACACTTCCTGATGGAGGGCAGAGAGTGTTCTGCATCTAAATTAAATAAACTATAGAAACCATCTGTTTTACACACTTAAATGATTAATTTTTGGTAGACATTATAAAAATGGGTTATTTTTTGGCATAACATTTATTTGTAAGACACTATAACTGGCAATCCAGCATTCTTCATAGCAGGGTTATAACTACATTTTCCAGTTATCCATCTGGGCCTTTTTCAATTCAGTAGTTTAATTAAAACTCAATGGTATTATCAATCTGTTGCATTTTTCATTTTGATGGTTATTACATTTACAGTACAGCAGGAGAACAAATTAAAGTAGGATGATGAATCTCATCTTAAAATTTCATTTCTGGTTCTTTAGTAACTTACATTGTTGTAATATTTTCTATCTCATTCATGTTTATAAAACAGTTTTCATGATCTATTTCTTTATGATTACAATAAAAGAAAAGAAAAAAATACTTATAGAATAGCTTTTCACATCTCAAAAGGCTCATCATTTATTCCATCAATCTGGTCAATGGATCTGAGCTAGAATGTAAGGTTTTGTTCAAGATTTAGAATACTACTATTGATGGCATTTGCTTTTTCCTTCTTCAGCCTAAGATTTTCCACAATGAAGTTTACATCTAAGAAATAGACACATACAAAGAAAATACTAATAGACTCCTTGGCAAAGATTATTGTAAATTTCATTGATGTTTAAAGTTACATACTGGTAAGACATATGACAATTAGAAGTGAAGCAGAATTGTAAATGTTCCATTAATCCAGGGGGGGGGCAATACAACGGTAGCAGTTCATCAGAATTAGCCCCTGGTGGGCTGCTGCCACTATATTTACCCACGCCACCGCAGGCATGGGCGATTGCAGATCCCGTTGGCCACGGATCACCGTTGATGGCCAACGGGAGCTTTGGGAAGCGGTGCAGATCAAGACACCACTTAATACAGCTTCCATTGGCCAGGAATGATGATCCACAGCCAACAAAAGCTGCAATCGCCCATACCTGCAGAGGCACAGGTAAATATAGTTGTGGCAGCTCGTTCAGGGCTGATCTTGGGAACTGGATCTGGCCCATGGGCCAATATTTGCTCACCCTACATTAATCTATACTGGGGTGGCCAAAGTGCAAGTCACGAACTGTACACATCTCTTTTACTGTTAAAGTGCAACTTGCAGAGCCCCTCAACCCTCCTTCCTTCCATTCTCCACCTGCCAGACTGCGGGGACAGAGCTACAATTTCTGCCCTGTGTAGGAGTGTTGGGGTTAAGGGCTTCTGATGACTAGTGCCTGCTGAGAGTGTGTGTTGGGGGGAGGAGGCGTACAATTTGAAGTTTTAGCCCGAGCCCAAGTTCTTGAGGCATGCTCGCTAGGCACACATCCCCTTAATTCATTGGTTCCTCCCTGCAACACCCTGCAACTTAGCTCTGCATAGAGAGGCATCCGCAAACAGCTGAAAGCTGCAGGGAGGGGCTGCTGCTTTAGCTCTGCAAGAAGAGGCAGCAGGAAAAGCTGCCTCTGCAGCTCCCAGTTGTTTGCTGCTACTGCTGCCTCACTCCATGGCCACAGTTCCTGGCTTGCTGGCTCCCACAGCTGCCCTGCTGGCAGGAGGCCCTGCAGTGCCATGTGACCCAGTGAAGCCAACACTGGCAAAAATCAGAGGTGGAAGACACATGATTCCATGTTCCCCCTCACACACACACACCTGTTGCTTCAGCCCTGCAAAGCCTGTCTGCTAGGGTTGCCAGATGGTTTAACCAAAAATATCAAACACCCCCTTCCCCCCAAAAAAAACACTGGGGAAAAAAATTCTGTTGAGGAAAAAAAAGGGGGGGCAGACCAAGGTTGTTGAGCAAAAAAATAAAAAATAAAAAGGACCCCCGACAGCAATTATTAAGCAAAAATACCGGACATTTTAGGTGTCCGGTATTTTCTGAATATTTTTACCAGACAGGAGGCGAAAATACCAGACTGTCCGGGTCAATACAGGACACCTGGTAACCCTACTGTCTGCCATGGTTCAGAATTTCAGCAGGAGTGGGCCTTCAGCCCTGAGTCCTGCCAGGCACCTCCCACAAGACTGAAGCCCTCAAAACAGTTGAAGATCCAAGCCCTGGCAGACAGCTCTCAAACTTCTGAAGTTTGTCATATGCACCTTGCAGGGTCAGTAAGTTTGACCATTCAGGGCTAGCTACACAGTCTAATCTGTGCAGTGACACTGCTATGTTGGTGATCCCAGTTGGGGTCACAGGCTTATTCCTGACTTGTGAGTAGTCGATGGAATTTCCATCGATTACTCGATTAGTCGATAAGGGAGTTTGCTGCATCTCTACTTTTAAAATATAGTAAGAGCCTCTGTGACCCAGCTCAAGCCAGGACAGCTTGAGCCATTTCCCCCACTGTACCTCTGCCTCCCCGTCCCACGTGGAAATGGTGGCGGAGGGAGTTGGCTTTTAAGTTGGCTCCCCTCAGCACCGGCTCCCTGCTCCCCCTCTTGCTGCGAGGCAGCAAGTAGGGGAATTGACTAGTCGAGTAATGACTTGACTATCCGATAAACCTAGGCTTATCATGTAGTTTACTAGTCATTTATATTCCTAGGCTGTGCATACTTACCTCTCTTACATGGCAGAGGTAAAAAACAAAAATCACCCAACCTTTCGTAACCCCCGTTAACAAGGACAAGCAATTACATTCAGCCTGTTTCCAGTGCCTCTGGCACTAGCTTTCCTTCCAAAATTGGACATTTTAAATATATTTGAGCAAATAACCATTTTGATATTTTATGCTATTTTATTGAAAAGACATTTAATTTTTTGCAACATGAATGAAATTTAAACTAGATGCTTTCCCTTTAATGATTGTTAATGCCAGATCACTACAAATGTTCAGCTAAATAAACGGAAATATCTTTTCAGATTTTTTTCTATATCTTTAGAAAATGAGTACTCTAGAGTTTATTATAAATTAGGAACTAATACTGTGCTATCTCATAAGCGCTTACCAGCACAGCATATTGTAAAATGGTGGTCTCCCAAAGAAGGAATCAAACAAAAATCAATAATGGTTATAAAATTGTTATTTCATGTTATAAAATGAGGACTCTAGGACTTGGGCTGGATGAAATGTAATAAACTCTTTTGGAAAGTACTAGTTTGGCTGCGATGGGAGTTGGTTTTAGTTTTGGGGAGGGAGGGTTCTGTTTTGGGTTTTTTTGGTTGGTTGGTTGGTTGGTTGGTTGGTTGGTTGGTTGGTTGGTGTTCTTTATTATTATTATTAGTGGGTATGAAGACAGAGGACAAGTCTACACTGAACCCGAAAGGTCAAATTATGGCACACAGCTCCAGCTACATAAATAATATAACTGAAGTTGGCATACCTTAAACAGAGCCTGGCCCCATCTTTCACAGTGGGAGTTTAATGGGAGCAAATGCTTGCATTGGCTTCCCTTATTCCTCGTGACAGCTAGGAGTACTGGCGTCGACCAGGGCTTAGTGTTCAATTTTCTGGGACTGGACCAGAAATAACAGGATATGATATATATTTCACTTACAACTTGAAAGTTAAGTAAGCTAGAGTAAACTTTGTGTAGACAACAGGAAAACAAAAATGTAAAAAACTAGCATTTCCCATGCATCATCAGTAAGACGGGAAACAAGAGCTTCTGTCATGCATTCAAATATTCTCCATTTTCTTATTACAAAGTAAATACATAACATATAGTTTCTCAGAATCCATAGATAGGATTCTCATTCTGATAACGAAATAGCTATGTTATATCACCATATCACACTGACATTTTATTGCCCTGCTCTAGGGAGTCCCATATAGAAAGCTCAAAAATGATCTGCAAAGCATAACATTGTTTAGAGTATTCCAAAAAAATGTTCACGACATTTTCTGTTTGTTCATTGCTTTGGCTTACCAGCCGTACTTTACCAGCAGAAAATGACCAGAGGGTAAAACTCTATGAAATTCTAAACCACATCAAAAAAAGATAAACTTGTAGAAGTTAGAAATGGAAAAGACCTATTAGGTCATCTAGTTATCCCCAGACAGTGCAGGGTTATTTCCTATAGCATATTGTACTTCTAGTGCTTTGTCCATTATCAGTCTAGTTTGAAAAGTCTCAAGCCTCCCTGAGGCACTCTGAGTTTCCTTTAAGAAATTATTCCAGAGTCAAACAGATCTGGCTATTATTCATCCTTTAATGCTGCCTCTCATAGTCTGGTTAGCTTTGAAGTTGGCAGGGCATTTGGGACAGAATCATTTAAGAACAGTAGATTTGGCTAAATTAGCCTTCCTTAAATGGTGCTACCCCAAATGAGTTTGTTTCCTGCTTGGTTTGCAACCTCAGTTAAACACAAGGCTAAAAAACTCCTTTTGGCCACAAAAAAAAGCATGGTAAAAGTGTCAGGATTTCAGGAACAAACACTTTTCAAATATTCCCTGTAGAAACCACAAAACAAGGTTATCTCCAGCAGATATTAACACAAGTCCAGAGAAACTTTATTTACTTTCATTTATTAAAGCAGGGGAGGGTAATAATCTTTGATGGGGAGCCACTCCAAGATTTTGGAAAGTGGTCAAGGGCCGCAGCTCTCTATGGAGTGGGAGTGGGGTTTGTGATGAAGGTTGGGTGCACAAGGGAGCTCGGGGTAGAGGGCTCAGGTATAGCAGAGGGTGTGGGAGTTTGGGTCAGAGAGAGTTTGGGTGAAGCAGGGGGTTGTAACCTGGGGCAAGAGCTTGAGGTGCAGCACTGGGAAGAGAGGAGGGGAGCAGGAGTGAATTTTCAGCTGGGTTTGGTAGAGGGTGCAGGGCCTGGGAAGGATGCTTGAGCAGAAAGATTTGAATGGTGACCTAGGGCAGGAGGGGGTGGTGACCTGTGGCAAGGAGTTGGGAGTGGGAGAGGCTGGGGTGCAAGAGGCAGGAGCTGGGATGCTGGCAGCAGGCTCTGGCCAAAAGTCACTTTAGGTGGCTCCCAGCCAGCAGCCCAACAGTGTCCCTGAGGCAGCCTCCCTCCTGCAACAGCCCCAGGTTGCTCAAGAAGTTCACTCCACATGCCACTCAGGGCCACGTGTCCCTAAGGGGCAAGAGACTTTGTGCGCTCTCCGGTCCCTAGGCCAATCGTCACAGCTGGGAGCAGAACCTGGAGGCGGGGAAGCACATGAACTATCTCACGGCCTCCCCCCATCTCTGACAGGGTCGCACAGCGCCTAAAGCTGGACAGCTGGCGGCTCCCTTTGTGTGCTTCATGCCCCTGGTGCAGAGGAGACTTCATGCCCTCCCCTGCCGTCAGGCCAATCATCGCAGCTGGGAGAGGGGCTGGGGAGGAGGGAGCATGTGAACTCTTGGGGGTAAGGAGAAACTTTCTGCACTCCCCTGCCCCCAGGCCAATCTCTCTTTTCTGAACGACAAATGCAAAGCCCATTAGTGTTAGTGGACTCTTCCATTGACTCCAGGGGCTTTGAATCAGTCTGTGGCTCCACAGAAGTGCAGGTAGTTGTCCTACTGAAGGAACAGAGAACTGTTCACCTACTCAGCCTAGCGATAGCCCACCAACTAACCAATTACAGCTTGTGGTCCTACAGCAGCAAGTATGAGCAGGAAAAGGTGCCTGGAGTGGGGAGGCACAAGGACAAATAAGTTAAGTTAGAAAAACCCTATTACCTTGTTGCCTTCCTAGTCCTTTTACTATTAGAAAAGGGTTCTTTGGGGTAAATAATAATTAGAATAGACCTGGATAAGAATATTTCTTTCTAGAGGACAGTTGAGCAATGCACAAGACTATGTATGTCAGTAGTATGAACAGCACACAGTCATGCTTCATAAATCACTGCTATATAAACAATGTTTTTTAGGATTGTTCCATGCAGAAATTATGATAAGCTTAAGGCAACAAGAGGGTATATAAACAGTATTGTGTGTATCTAGGATCACTGTAAGACACCGGAAAAAATACTATATAATTATTTTTTTTCCAAAAATCTTCTATTAGGGTATGTCTACCCTTGCCCCTACTTCAAAGAAGGGAGGCAAATGAAGCATACCAAAGTTGCAAATCAACTTAAATATCCCACATTAAGTACACGATTTAAATATCCCACGCTTGATTTGCATGTTCCCGGCCGGTCACCATTTTAGAAATTCACTAGCCCGGAGTAACTGCCCGCGTCTACACGCAGCAGTGAAACCGGAGTCCGATTTAAAGCCCTAACTCGAATTAGCTGGTATTCCTCCTGCAATGAGGTTTACTAGCTAATTCGAATTAGGGGCTTTAAACTGGACTCCGGTTTCACTGCTGCGTGTAGACGCGGGCAGTTACTCCGGGCCAGTGAATTTCTAAAATGGCGACCTGCCGGGAACATGCAAATCAAGCATGGGATATTTAAATCCTGGACTTGATTTGCAATTTTGGTAATCTTCATTTGCCTCCCTACTTCTAAGTAGGAGGCAAGTGTAGACATACCCTTAGAAAGTATCTTCTTATCCCACAAAAACAAAACAAAAACAGGTCATACATTTGAGCTTGGGTTTTGTTTCCACAATTCATTCACGTTAGTGAATAAATAAAAGGAATGGAAATATAAAAGTGTAACTGGCTCTTGCACAGGGAAGAAAATAATTCTTATTTGCAAAAATATTATTAAGTATCAAAATAAAATACCACCTTCAAAGTATTAGAAATCTGGTCATAAGTACTTGTATATAATTCTTAACTGAATGCACCAATGCTTTGTTCCAATTTTGTTGGATTTTTAAAAATTGTTATTTAAAGCCCAATCTTCAACATTATTTTAATCAGAGTTCTTATTTTCTAAAGCTAATTACTTTGTTAGGATATTGATTTATTCAGTGTGTCATGATTTAGTAATTAATTAAGATTTTTTGAATGTTTATGTGGAGAACTTCAGGTACTTGCATCCTCACCAAAGAGAATGAAAGCAAGAGCACATCAATATTTGGACAGGCCCACGGGCAAGAATTAAAAATGGCCAATTTTTCAGTAACCAACTGCTTTTGGCATGAGTGACTTATTTCGCACTAAAAAATGGTACAAGAAAAAACAAAAATAAAGTTTTGCATAAAACAATAGTCTCTCTCTTGTCCTAAAAGGCTGCTTTAACTCTGCCTCATAAAATAGATGACAGAAACACTCCACAAAAATATAAAAAGGAGCCATACAAACAAAATTACAGTCATGTAGCTAACTACACAAAGTTCAAAGTGCTATTTGACTCAGGGTATATCTACACTGCAGAGATTTTCCAGAAAAATGGCCATTTTCCCAGAAAAACTAAACTTAGGTCCACACTGCAATTGTGTTCTTTCAACAGAAAGTCAAAAGAACGCAGGGATTTTTCCAACAGTGATAAAACCTCTTTCTATGAGGAGGAAGCCTTTTTCTAAAAGAGGTTTTTTGGAAAAAGGCGTGTATAGATGGGGAAAAGGGTTTTTTTTTCCCCGAAAGAAGAGGCCTCCAGGAAAAAGCACAGGTGCCCTGATGGCCACTCCAATCGCTTTTTCGATGTGCTTTTGCTGTGTGGACACTCTCTTTCAAAAGAAGGTTTTCTGGAAGATCACTTCCAGAAAAGCTTCTTCCAAAAGAAGCCTGCAGGCTACACACAGCCTCACATCCACCAAAACACCTTATGCACCAAAGTTATGTTGCTCCCATCATCCACTGATATGAGAAGGGAGGGAAGTAAAAATTTTCAAAAGCACCTAGGTGACTTTAGAAGCTTAAGTCCCGTTGACTTAAATTGAATTACCAAATTTTTCAGGTAATTCAACTGTCTGAACTACAAGGCCATCCCTTCTCTTCCTGTAATTACCTGCCTTATTTTCTACATGCCTTCCAACTTTTGCAATAAACAAAAGATGGAACCTACGACCTGATGTTCCATGTCTAGGCCAACTTGCTTTCTCTGATTGTTTGACATCTCTCAGTATGTCTCCATTTTTCTTGGGACAACTGGTGTCCCACCAACTCCTAGAATGTTTTGGCATCCTTGTGGCGGGGTATTTCTGTGTGCCAGAAATACTAACAGGAGGTCTGTACCCTAAGTAAAAGTCTAGTGTAGCAGTTGAATCCACCTTACAATTATTCAGGAGGTCCGATAGGGTGGAGAGAGTGGTAGTCAAACTCTCATTTGCATGCAAATTCCTTGAATGCTTCTGATGCAAGCTGAGGCCTGTTGTCAGTGAATAGTGTCCAGGATGCTTCATTTTCCAAAGTGTGTCTTCAGTCTGCCAATCACTGACTTGCTTCTTGTGTCAGGCAGGGCTCTGGCCTTCCAAAGATCTGAACAGTAATCTATGTTCAATTATTTCAAATTAACTTTACTAGGCTATGTCTAGACTGCAAGCCTCTTTCAAAAGAGGCTCTTTCGAAAGATACTTTCGAAAGAGCCTCTTTCGAAAGAGAGCGTCTAGACTGCATGCAGAATTTCGAAAAAGCAAGCCGCTTTTTCGAAAGAAAGCACCCAGTGAGTCTGGATGCTCTCTTTCTAAAAAGCCTGTTTGCTTTCAAGAACGCCTTCTTTCGAAAGAGCACTTTCGAAAGAAGGCGTTCTTCCTCGTGGAATTAGGTTTACCACCGTCGAAAGAAAAGCCGCGTTCTTTCGATTTAATTTCGAAAGAACGCGGCTGCAGTCTAGACGCAGGTGAAGTTTTTTCGGAAAAAGGCTACTTTTCCCGAAAAACCCCCTGAGTCTGGACACAGCCCTAGTGTCTACACAGCCAAACTGCTATTTCGAAATAAATTCAAAATAGTAGAGCACTTATTTTGAATTTGGTAAACCTCATTCTATGAGGAATAACGTCAAATTCAAAACAGCTAATTCAAAATAAGTGCTGTGTAGACACTTATTTCAAAATGGGGGGGCAGCCTTCCCAGAGTGCCCTGGTGACCACTCCAGCCTCAAACAAAAACTCTCCTCTCCCTCCCCAGCGTCCTTAAAGGGGTTGACTCTGGCCACAGTGCCTGTGCCATCTCGAAGCCTGCCGGCCCAGAGCCAGCAGTCACTGCCCTTGACCTAGTGGCCCCAAAACATGAGCCAGCAAGCCACTGGTAGCCAGCCCTCCACCACTCCCCAGGAGCAATCTGCCAGCTCCCAGGAGCCTGCCAGGGCCTGGAGAAGGCGGGCGCCTTCCTAGTCCAGGGTGAAGATCATGGACCTTATTCAGGTTTGGGGGGGATGCCCCCAAAGTCCATGATCTCCACACTAGACAGAGGAGTGCGGCCATCTATGGCAGGATAACTGCCAGCCTGGCCACCAAAGGTCACATGCGAACCCAGGAACAGGTTCCCATGAAAATCAAGTTGGTCCAGCAAGACCCCCAACCCTGAGCTTCCCCTCTCCATTCTTCCCCTTGCTTCCCCCTTCCAGCTGCCTCCTCCCAGGTTTCCCACTCCCCTCTCCCACCCTCTTTCTTCCCCTCTCCCACCTCCTTTCTCCAGTCTCACCAGTTTCATACTCCCCCCCCCCCCCCGCAGTTTTGTTAAATAAAGACAGTTCGTGTTCATGAAAATACGTGTATTTTATTTGACATCAGGAAGGGAGGTTGGGAGGGTAAGTGGAAGGATGTGGGGGAGGAATGAAGCACAAGCCCCCAGTGGGGCAGACCAGGGAGGCTCTTAGTGCTCCTCAGAGTGGAAGCTCTCCCGCAGAGCCTCCTGGATACTGACAGCCCCCCAATGAACCTCCTGGATGGCAGCCTGCAGAAAGTGCAACCAGGCTCACATCACCGCGTTCACGAGTGACCAGGGGCAGCTCCAGCTTCATGTAGCAGAGTGCTGTGGTGTCCCGAGTGAGGGCAATCAGAGCACACAGAGACACAATGCTTTGCTGTCCCTCATTAAGGTAGGCAAGCAAGCAGGAAAAGCTGAGAACCAGCTGCCCAGAGTGGGGGTCCCTTTAAGCACAAGCCTCAGATAGCCTCAGGCAGCAGTCACACAAATAAACTCCTGACCTGATGCCCTGCTGGACCTGGTTCCGGCCGGCCTTCAATGCAATTCAGTGTCCACTCAGTGTGGACGCGCTATTTCGAAATAGCAAAACGCTATTTCAAAATGCATTTTGTGTGTAGATGTATTATTTTGAAATAAGCTATTTCGAATTAACTATTTCAAAATAACATTGTAGTGTACACATACCCTTACTGCTTTCATTTAAGGTAACTAAGGCAGCTCCCACCTTTTCCCATGGTCCAATGGGCAATACATGAGGTAAGAGTCTTTTTCTTTGCTGGCAAATACCATGTGATGAGCAAGTGTCACACCCTACCCTTCTATCCAGGAATGGAGTTGCATATTCAAGCTCAGCCAGTAGCCCATTTAAGGTAGCTGTTAATGCCCAGATGTGAGGCATGTCTCTTTTGCATAATGGAGTGGGAGAACAGCTCTCTCTCCTCTTGAAATGGGATTTTATCCTGCACAAACAGCTTAACTTCATTTTGAAAAATATGGTTATGCTTCTACCTATCAGGGCTGGTCCAACCATACAGGTGAACTAAGCGGTTGCCTAGGGTGCCATCTTTAAGGGGCACTAAATTTGATAGAAGTGATTTTTCTCTATTTAAAAAAATATTAATATGAGATCTTTTATAAATAAAAGTATCCATATTGTACTTGTAAAACAGTGCATAATTGCTGAGTTATCTTATTTAGTTCATGATGTGAAACACGACTATATGTTAATACAGTTAAAATGTCTCATGGCATAGCTTCAGAAAGAGTGCTGCCTGGGTTTGCTGCCATGGGGGGAGGGCCTGGGGGTTCAGTCATTTTCAATAGCCCCATGTTGGCCAGTCATACAGCTGAGTCAGTATTGCTCCTTGCCTAGTGACGGCTGGTCAGTGACCTGCAACAGCTGTTCTGTTACAAGCCATGAACCCAAAGTCGCTGTGCCCACAAAGAATTTGTATTGTGTTGGACTTGAAAAATTTGATAAGAGGTTTTAACATGATTGTAAAAGGAGAATCAAAGGTATTTGTAAGATTAAGAGTGTGTATTAATGTAAACTATTACTATTAAAAGTAATAGTAAAGCCCTGATTTTCGAACACCAGACTGCTAGTGTTAACAAACAACACTTAACATATACATTCCTTTCTATTCTAATTAAAATGATGTTTGATAGTAATAGGAATTCTGGCCTGTTTAATTTTTCAAATAGTTCAAAGTGAATGTTGAAATAACATAAATTACAATTTACTAGAAAAAGCGAAGTTCTAAATGTTTACATAAATTGATGGCCCAGTGCAAAAGTATAATAATTCAAAAACAAACTTAATTCAGTATCATGAAATAAAGATTTTTTCATAGATCTCAAACATCAATTTCTTTGGAAGAAAGACATTTGCAACTTGAATTGCAACTGTTTATAGCACTCACCAGAAACACTGTGTAAAACTCAAAACATCTAAAACTTTATAAAGTGTCAGCTACTGGATGGGCAGTATCGACATGGAGTCCTGTGGCACCTTATAGACGAAGATGTATTGGAGCATAAGTTTTCGTGGGCAAAGACCCATTTCGTCAGATCTGATTAAGTGGGTCTTTGCCCACGAAAGTTTATGCTCCAATACATCTGTTAGTCTATAAGGTGCCACTGGACTCCTTGTCGCTTTCGCGGATCCAGCCTAACACGGCTACCCCTGTGATACTTATGCAGTATAATTGTGTTAGGATTAATGAAAGGTAGAAATTTGTTCATTCTGAATGCCATGTAAATAAAGGTAAAATTTCATTCTAAACTTCTCATTTTTCTCTATACTGAATATGGGCGAAGCTGCTAAATCATAGAAAAACTTAAAAAACAACAAATAGTCTAGTAGCACCTTAAAGACTAATAAAACACGAGATGGTATCGTGAGCTTTTGTGAGCACAACCCACTTCTTCAGATGACTGGAGTATTAAAAGTCTAGATCCAAGAATAAATAAGGGAAGGGGAGGAGGGGGGAAAAGGAGAAAAAAGGCAACAAATAGATGGTTCAAGTTACAATAGTCTGATAAGAACCACTAGCATCTCCATTGTTTGGTTGGTTGGTTAAGTCGTTAGGATTTGGAAGGTACTGTGTGAGCCAGCTGATATCCCTGTTCATACCATTCTGATAAGAATTAAACTTGTAAATGAAGTTAAGTTCCAACCATTCCCTTTGTATTTGGCTTGTGGAATTGGCCTGAAACAACACGGTGACTTAGAGATCCATTAATGGGTGCTCAGGCAGGTTAAAGTGTTCTCCAACAGGTTTCTGTGTTTTGCCTTTTCGGATATCTAATTTATGTCCATTAATTCTTTCCTGTAGAGACTGTCCAGTTTGGCCAATATACATGGTATTGGTGCACTGCTGGCATAGATCACATTAGTGGATGTGCAGTTAAATGATAGTTCGCCTAGGGCACCAAAACCCTTGGGCAGGCTCTGCTACCTATACTTGGCTTTTGTCTTCTGGAAACCCTGCCAGTATCACTTTCTTAACCAATTGTATTTGGATGTCCTTTCCTATAGCATCTTTGATTTCAATCTCCCAGTTTCAACAATGAAACTTTTAGAAATCGGTGCAGAGTGGTAATATGTCCTGATCCTCTTTACCCAACTCTCTGATGCTAGGTACATATTCTCTCGTAAGGATGTCACCTAACACGAGTAGTCATCCTAAACAACAACTGCTCTTCTCCTGATAGTACTGGAGTTCCAGGCAACAGGTGTTACAATCTCTTCAGAACACTAAGGATTTCTCAGGGGCAGGGAGAGAAGGGTTTTGGTCTGATTGCTCTACTTCTACTCAAAAGTTCTTTTTCTTATTAGCTGTACCTCTGTTCAGTCTGACAGGTTTCTGTTAGCATAAGTGACTGTCTGCTCCTGACATGCAGTCATTTTTCTGATGCATTATATTGGAGTGTAAGTGGCTCTTCTAGCTGGTGGTACTTCACGACAGAGGCATAACTTAATATTTGTTCTGCTGATAGTTGTTGGAAATCTACCCAGACCCACTCGACAAACTGCCTTGTGATTGGATATACGAGTTTCTCTCCTACAGCCAAGAGTGGACAGAATTTGGACAGTTTTCTATCTGATCCCTAAACCCACCTGCTATACATTGGGCATACCAATGTTTCATGACGCATACCAGAGCGGTTGACAAAGGCTTCCTTTGTCGACCGCACTGTGTCTAGACTGCCGTGCTGTGCCGGATCAGCTGATCGTCGGCACATCACGGTGGCCATTTTTATTTTAATGAAGTGGGGATTATTTAAATCTCTGCTTCTTTGACTATGGCAAATAAACTATTTTACATGGCTCCGTCGACTGAGCCATGTAGTCTAGACGTAGCCTGGGAGCAGAGATCAGTAGGTCATTGCAATCTCTGTTCTGTAGCAGAAATATACATAAAAAAGACCATAGTGAGTCAGACCAAGGTCCATCCAGTCCAGAATCCTATCTTCCAGGAGTGGCTAATACCAAAGGCCCCAGAGGGGGTGAACAGAAGAGGTAATAATCACATGGTTCCTGTCCTGTCATCCATTTCCAGCCTCTGACAATCAGAAGCTAGGGGCACCATTCCAACCAATCCTGGATAATAAATGTTGATGTACCCAAGCTCCATGAATTTATCTAGTTCTTTTTTGAACCCTGTTAAAGTCCTGGTCTTCACAACATCCTCTGGCAAGGAGTTCCACAGGTTGACTGTGCATTGTGTGAGGAAATACTTCCTTTAGTTTGTTTTTAACCTGCTACTTATTAATTTCATTTGGTGACCCCTAGTTCTTATGTTATGGGAACAAGTAAATAGCTTTTCCTAATTCACTTTCTCCATACTGTTATGATTTTATAGACCTCTATCATATCCCCTCTTAGTCTCCTCTTTTAAAAGCTGAAAAGTTCTAGACTTTTTAAATCTCTCTTCATAAGGCACCTGTTCCAAACCCCTAATCCAGTGGTCACCAACCACGTGATCTTGAAGCCTCTGACAGGTGATCCTGACTGGTTTGGCTAAGAGGCTAGCAAGTACCTGCACTTCAGCTGCCCTTCCCCCTATTGCTGTGCATTTCCTGCCCTTTGACTTGGAGCTGCCTTCCCACACCCCCGGGAGCCTCTTGCTTGCTGTGCAGCGCAGGGGAGGGAGAAAAGGAGCACTGATGTCAAGGTGCCCCCTCTCCCACTCTGTATCCTATCTCCACAGAGCAGGATGGTGGGCACAACAGGACTTGGGAGGGAGTATACTGGCTGCTTTTGGGAGTGGTGCAGGGCCATGGCAGGGTGAGCCTGCCACTGCACCACCACCCAGGAGCCACCTGAGGTAAGCAGTGCCCAGTCAGAGTCCATGTCCTGAACCCCCTCCTGTACCCCAAGTCTCTGTCCTTGCCCTGAGCTCCCTGGTGAAAGTGAAAGAAAAGGAGTGAGCAGGGGTGAGGCCTCAGAGAAGGAGCACAAAGGAGGCAGGGCAAGGGTATTTGGGTTTGAGGTAGATCTTGGGTTATACTTAAATTCAAAAAGTGATCTCATGCTTAAAAGAGGTAGGAGACCCCTGCCCTAATCATTTTTGTTGCCCTTTTCTGAACCTTTTCCGATGCTAATATCTCTTTTTTGAGAAGAGGCGACCACATCTGTACGTAGTATTTAAAATGTGGCTGTACCATGGATTTAGAGAGGCAATAATGTATTCTCTGTCTTATTCTCTCTCCCACTAGCTAGAGTTCCATTGGATCAGACCCCTAAATGGCTGCAGAGGGAAAGGTAAAACTAAGCCCTAAAAGACTGAATTACCTTATGTGCTCAGATATGGTGGTCAGACTTATTCCACTCTTGAGCAATTACACAAAAATAAAATAAAGCTGTTTGGTGAACACGGGAAATGTGTGTAGATTCACAGAAAAGTACCATGTTCTTGACTTTGCCCTTTTTCTCATTCACTTCAAAAGCTCTAAATTATATACCCTTCAAAACACAGCGTTAATATGATCACTAACAACTTTAGCTTTAGTGGTGCTGTCAGCTGACACTACATTAGTTATTAAAGTCTTTATTGTATTCTTCCAGAAAAAGAAGTGCTGGAATGCAGTATGTTGTTTTTAAATCTCTTCTTTTGTAACAGAAGAAGGTAAGAATAGAACCTATTAACTATACTTGACACAGTGATACAAGACATTTCAGTAGCTATTTAATTTTTTCACCCTGTCTACCATATTGTCAGATTTCCAACATAAGTGAAATCAGTCAAGCCTAAAAAGACATATACAAGGGTTTATACATTGAAGGATTGCAAGCGTACAAATAAGAGCAGAATTAAGATCTAAAACTTATTTTATTTTAGGGAATTAAACTGCAATTTTGCCAACATTATTTATCACAAGTGCTAAGAAACTGTGTTTTTTTCTTAACACCTCAGCTCCTCGAGTCATGTTCTTTTGTGTGCATCTCAGTTTCCATTTAAAACAAGTTTCTAGCCCTCATGATTGTGGAGAAAAACCTGTAAACGTGACAGAACAGCACACAAAAGGGTCTGGTGCAGGAAGAACAAAAAAAACAAACAACTTACTCAGGACTTTTGATTGCCTACGTTGGACAATGGTGAAATTAGTAATAAAAGTAAATACATCCTTATGGAATAAACAGGTAAAGTTTCAGGGGCCGATTCTTATTTCTCTTACATTACTACAGGATGAACCTCTATAGTCTGGGACTCTCTGGTCCATCAAGACAGCCCCAGAACAGAGGCTGCGGCAGCTGAGAACAGAACTAGCCGGTGGGGAGAGTGGGACAGTGGAGAGCACAGGGCACCAGATCCCACAGCCAGAGGGGCCAGGAAGCCGGCAGGGCTGCCACAGCCTGCAGCTGACAGGGCTCGCAGGGCTGGAAGGAATACCAGGGCCGCTGGAGCTCGCGGGGCTGCCAGAGCCAGGAAACTGGGGGCAGTGGTGCCAGGTGGCTGGGGAGAGGAGCCCATCAGGGAGCTTCCCCCACCCTCCCGACTTCTCCTGGTCCAGCAAATTCCCTTGTCTGTAACCAGTCAGGTTCTGAAGGTACCAGACCAGGGAGATCCAACCTTTATAGATCTGGAATAACTCCACTACCTTCAAGATTTACACCAATGTTCTCAGTAAAATTAGCCCTGATACCTGACTCTACAATGCTTCACACAGTAATAATACTACACAAATTAATAATAAGGCTTTTAGGCAAAATACTAACTTTAGCTACAGAAACAGGATAAAGTATGCACAGTACTTAGAAACAAAAGTTGCTTGTGATAGGGTTGCCAGATGGTTTCAACAAAAATACCGAACACACTTGACATTACATCACAATTTACATTAGATCTTATTTAGAAAATACCAGACATTTACATTTTCTCATTTATATTTTCTCAATTTGTTTCTTGAACAGAAAGCTCAAATACTGGACTGTCCTGTTCAAAACTGGACACCTGGCAAGCCTAGTCTTGCACCCAAAATTATTATATAGATATAAACATCAAAGAAGTCCAAATCTCTTAATGCAGGATTTCTCTGTAGAACAGGTACAGTCTAGTTTTAGTTGGTAACAAATCAATTGGTAGTACTGTATAACTCAACTGAAGTCAGTGTGGATCCACAACGGATACACTTGGCCTATGATGTGGTTACAGTTAGGCCTTTCCACTAGAGTGAGGCAACAGTGTCAGGCCTATTTGAATTTTCTTGACTCTAATGATGTCAGCTAGCAAGACAATTTCCTTTGAAAATAAAGAGTCCTTAGGGGCAACAGAACAGATGGAGCTTTAACCTTTACTTTTGGCTCTGGTAACAGATACTGCACCTTAAATAATTTATAGGATGTGATCATATGGTAGCTTCAGCTGCAAGAACAAACCATTCTGAAACAAGATCTGTCCCAATCTGTGCAATAACCACTTTTCAAAGACGGGAAAAGTGCACAGGCTATTAGGCAGGCCAAGGCCTTCAGGAACTTGGAACCTTAAACACTGAACTAATGTTTATTACTGTTTAAAACATCTTCTACCATAGAGGTTTGGTTTATGATGAACTATATAGACTTCTTCAACTTTATTACTATTTTGCTATAAAACAAAGCAGTAAACTCCTCCAAATTACCAACAGATTCTTTGTGGATGTAAATAAGTTATACAATTGCTGTACGTGGTACAATACAAATATCAGATCAGCACAGGAATAGTTTACTTTTAAAATAAGATGCAGGAAAAATTCTTAAAGGCCAGTAACAGTATATCAGTATGACCAGAAATGGGTTAATTGGAAGATAAATTCAGAAACAGTACGTTCCAATCCTCTCCAGAGAACTGTTAAGACTCCTAGTCACTTGTTTGGTTAAGATAAAAAAATCCAAATAAAATACAGTATTGAACAAGATATGTGCTTACATTCACCATTCATTCATACTGCTATTCTCTGCATCCCAACATCTCATCTTCATTGTATGCTCTGTTTAGACTAATATCTTCAGACTAGGGAGCTTCATACTTGTCTATAAAGCACAGGTCATGTCATTGCTACTATGCAAATAATATGCATCTCAAAGGCATCACTTCATGACTGAAACAGAAGGGCACTTTACAGAATGCAGGCAGTAATAATTTCAACCCCAAACACCATGACACCCACAGAAAGGATCTAGGATTTAAATCTGTGATTATGTCCTGTCCTTGTAGGATACACAAACACAAACAGCAACAGCATTTTAAGCAGACTATGAGAAATATATTTGCTCTTGGCTGAGACTCTGCCAAGCTTCAGCTCGGAGTACATTTTACTTGGTCATTAAACTTTTCAAAAGAGGAGATTATAATGAAAACACTGACAGATCTGTCATCGCAAGCTACAGCTATAATAGTGCTAACAATGGGTAATAATTTTTAAAGAGATACAGAAATGAAAAGAGAAAGGCATATGGAAAGTAGATTCACAGTTACTAAAGATTTTTCTTTATCATACAGAAAAGAGACAGAATCACAAGGCAATTGAAAGGGGCAGGTTGGGGACATGTCCGTCCCTCCCATTTGGAACTGCCCAAGTCCCGAGTCTCACACCCCCCAAGTGCCATTTAGGTCAGGTATGGAGGGACCCTGAAGCTTCCCTCACCACCTCCAATTAACATGAGGATGTTGCTAACTGTTCCCCTTCACTAAGCAGACAGGGGAAAGTGCACAGTTTGTTGCATTGCTCACTCTGGCTAGGGAGCACACACAAGATATGAGTTCCACTGTCCACACAAGATTGTGAAAGGTTAGTGTGTGCCTAGCCAAGTTGAAAATTAGATTTGTATTGTGTGACGTTAAGGTCTGGATGGATACACAGACTTTGAGTGGATGCACAACAGGAATGTTGGGAAATGGATTCTAGTAGATACCACTGCCCACCAGAGCTGCAACTCTGGTATCATTACAGTAAAGTAGAGAAAATGGGATCTGGACAGTCCATTGCTGACAATGAAAAAAAGCGAGGATATTAGTTCAGAAACTTTTCCCAGTTCTTGAACATCTGGATGATCAACTGTAATGAAAGTAGATTTACTTGAAAAAAATGGACTGTTTGGATCTTTTTCCTGAACACTAAAAATTCCAGCAAGTATTACATTTCTGTTTCCCAGACTAGATAGTAAGTCAATACATTCAAAACACTGGGAAGCATGTGCAAATATAGTAACTCCGCTTTCTGTTCATTATAAGATCTTCTATAGGCACTGAAAAGCAACTGAGTAAATCATGCTCAGAAAAGGCTTTAAACAGACTGGAGAAACAATACCTGGCAATACTGCAAGACACCATGCAGTGTTCAACATCTATCCTCTGCTCACATTCTGCGGTTCAATCCAGATCTGTGAAGAGCTGTGTTGTCACCTGCTCTGCAACCCTGGGTACTTCACAGTGCTTCACTGTTGTAGATCCTGAGCTGGCAGGTCACAAACAGCATATAGTCATACCAAAAGTGTCTTTGTGTAGCCACAGTCCTGGTCTAGCAACTCTGACCTCAGCAGCCTGTCAGCACACACAGTCAAACGCTTGCTTCCAGAAGCATTTTTTGCCACTTGCAAGGTGATTCCAGCACACTCAAACCTGAATTTTTCACGAAGTATGTGTTCTATATTATCAAGCGCACTCCTGGACAGTTCAGATATTATAGGTCCATTGCCCCATAAGCCTCATGTAGCAATCAATAACCTTCTACTTTAAATGGCATTACCAAACAGCTCATCTTAAACATTACAGTCAGAATTGGTTACAAGAGAAACAAAGATGAAAACATTCTAATACCTAGAGGCTTGGTTCAAGGTAAAATCCTTACCACACATTCCCAACAACAGGGCTGACTAAATTCTTAAGTCAGAAGGCCCCAAGCCTCCAGAATCAAAAGGCTGGTTCTTTTGTCTTCTTACTTGAAATAGGGGAGGGGGAAGAGATGCTGGGTTGTTTCTGGCCCTCACTTTTATAGTCCAGTCACCCTTTGAAATGCATTTTCCTGGGGCGCATCACTAGATAAAGTTCCTTTCTGCTGTGAACACAGAGAAATAGAGTCTTGTGATGACAGAAATCCCATGTTGTTGTAAGCTACACTGTAAGCTGTATTATTTCCAAAACATGACCATTTGACAATCAACTGCCAATCAACTTTGACAACTTGCTAATAGCATTGGCTTGTCCTCTATCTTTGCCCCTTTCACAGACTTGTCTCAAACATATTTCAGCCAAAATTTCAGCTTATGTTCATAACATCTAGCCTCACCACACACTTTTCGTGAAGATATTATTGACCAGTGAGTTATTAGTTTTCAAATGATATCTCACACGGCATATTTTGCACAAAGATTATTACAATGGCATATGGAATGTAAACACTAGGGGGCATTCAATCAGACCTCTGCAAATACCCTTTTTATTCATGCTTTTCTTGGTGTTTAGTAGTGTGTGTGTGTGTTCGTCTTCTTGAGGTGTTTTAGCAGGTTTTATATCCCCCCCTAAAATATTTCAAATAAATAAAATATAACTCATGGCCCTGGTCTGCCTGGATACATTTGCCCTGCAGCTTTTCATATGCTACAGACACCTTCAGCAGTGGCTGCAATAAAATTGGTATGCCAGGAATCTTATGACTAAACTAGAGGAGTGACCTATTGAACTTTTCACACTCTCAGTTAGGGAAAGTGCCAGTCTTCTACAAGATGGGGGAAATTTAACAATAAATTCCAAGATTGTGTTTACAGATGCTACTTGGCCTGACAAGACTCCAGTACATTAACGGAGCAATATTTAATACAGGATAGGCCCCAGCACCTGAATAACAATTGCTACACACAAAGGTCTGTTCATTGCTACCATCTTAAAATCTATGTCAGGATAAAATTGTATTTTGTCTCTTACATCTTTGAAATTGACTTTCTGGGAACATTCATACCAGTAAAACCAAACTGCTCCAACGTTTGTAGGAAGTGAAGCTGAAAGAAGTGCACATGACAGATCTGAACAAACACGTGTCATTATCCACCCTGACATCTTAACCTCCATCTCATACCTTTGCTTCATTTCAAACACTGCAGACCAGTACACGTTCAGCCCAATGAAGCAGTATTTTTCAAAGACAGCTCATATGCATAGATAATTCTGCTTCTTGCAAAAGTGAGATATATGGAAGAAGGAGAGGAGAGGAGATAGAAAAGTGTATGCATGAATCCCAAAGAGTTGGTAAGGAAAGTGGGTGGGAATACTGCTGGTAAGATAGAGTAAAAGGCTGCCACGCTGCATGTAGGATTATGTTCATGCTTCAGAACAGCCGTATCAGTACTTCTCATTCCTAAGAAGACAGCAGAATAAAATGCTCAATGTCGGTTCGCTTTCCTTTCCATATGAAAAGAGTATGTCTAAACTCTCCTTCCTTCTTTAATGAAACTATTATTGATTTTTAATCCTTGTGAATCATTGCCTTGGAGCAATTTCTTTTAGCTGCAGATTCTCACATTTGATTTGTACACATGCTTAAGGAACAGTTTATCAGGGTCTCCACGGATTCATAACTTTCTAAAAAGCCCTTTCAATGTAACAGTACATATAGCATCTACCTTCTTGGTTAACCAAGAGACAAAAACAGAGAAATATTCATGAAGTGAATTACGTGTGATTATTTCCATGTAATATCTTGTGTCACATCAGGATTGCTGTCTGAGCAAAGCCAAAATAATCCACATGCAGAGGAAATCAGATCAAAAGAAATAAAACTAGAATCAGCAAATTGAAAGCCTTCATTTCACCACTCAACCAGTACTGTAGAGCCCATTAATATATGTGGACATTTCACATGCTGATAGACTATATTTAATAGGAACAGAATGCAGCACGTACGGGTGTCTACAGAGTTTGAGGATAGAGGCTCTGGAACACATCAACCACATCCACATAAATCGAGCGGGCTATCAGAAGTGACATAATTCAACGACATTGCTTTCACTGAGTACTATAACAATTACTATTAAAACAGTATTAATCAGTAATGCTTAATAAACAAAGCCACTATTTCATATGGTAGAAGTAATTCAAATTTACTGAGTAATTTCTTTTGAAAATTAAGCAATTCTAAGGATGACAGCAGAAATTTAGAAGCAATTTTATTTGCTTATAGTCTTTTTAGTTTTCTGAACAACTTTTGTTCATGAATTAGAATCTGGATGCAAACACTAACATAAGCAAACAAATGAATTATACATGCAAAAATGAAAAACATGTTTTTCTTAATGATTATTTACTTTGAGACTATAATTCATTCCTCTAGTCTAAGCTTGTATTTGGGGTTTTTTAATTACCCTTTGAACAAGAAAAGGGAGGTTACTCACCTAGTGCAGTAACTGGTGTTCTTCAAGAGAGGTGTCCCTGTTGCCCTCCACTGTAGATGTTTTGGCATTCCTGTGTTTGAAATTGGAAATTTTTAGCAGTAGTATCCCCCCAGGTGCTGGCATACACACGTGGCACCACCCACACCATAGTGAGTGTGCCGACATGCATACGCTGTCAATCATCCCTCAGTTCCTTCTCCACCGTGGAGAGATGTCACAGCTTCGAAGCAGAGGAGGAGGATGGAGTGTCATGGAGTGCTCACAGAGACTCCCATCTCGAAGAACACCAGTTACTGCGCAAGGTGAGTAACCTCCATTTTCTTCTTCAAAGAGTGTCCCTGTGGACATTCCACTGTAGATGACTACAGAGCAGTAACCTAGGCCTGTGGAAGGCAGGGTTTCAGACCTAACTGATGGACAGCATCAAGGACCACTGTCCCAAATGGGGTATACCATGAAGCGTAAGTGTCTATAGCATAATGCTTTGTAAATGTGTGTGCAGAGGCCCATGCTGTTGCTCTGCAAATGTCCCTGATGGGCACGTTATGTAGGAAAGCCACAGAGGTGGTCATTGCCATGGTTGAGTGTGCCTGCAAATGGCATCTTATTGATAATATAGCAGTCTTTAATACATGTGTTTCTTAATGATTATTTACTTTATAGCTATAATGCATTCTTCTAGTTCAGGGCTACTCAATACGTGGCCCATGCATTTGTTTTGTGGCCCACGGTGCGGTTTGGCTTTATGCAGGGCTCAACGTGTAGCCTACGGGTGGGATCTTTTAAACATGGCCTCCACTGGGAACACGCTTGATAATGGTGAGTCAATATAATGGTCTTCTGTTGATATGTGTTTTAGTAGTTAAATTCATGGACTGTCATCGCTCATTAAAAGTGCTGTCATATGGATGGAAATTGGTAAATATTGCATTTTTATTAATATCAGCAGAACTGACTTAAATGGGGCCTGCATGTTGTATAGTCTCGTCTTAATCTTTGTATTCATGCCCATCAATGTGAAAGAAGTTATTTGCATATATATTTGTGTACACACACACACACACACACACACACACACACACACACACACACACACACACACACACAACTGCACTTAAGTTGCAGCCCTCGACATGTGCCGTAAGTATCATTATGGCCACCAGGGCTTCCAAAGTTGAATAGCTCTGCTTTAGTCTAAGCTTGTGTCTATGGTTTTTAAATTACCCTTTGAATGAGAAAAGGGAAGTTACTCACCGGCTGTGTCTACACTGGCATGAATTTCCGGAACTGCTTAAAACGGAATACTATTCCGTTTTCAGTTTTTCCGGAAAAGGAGCATCTACATTGGCAGGCTGCTCTTCCAGAAAAGAGCCCCGATCGCCATTTTCGCAATCGGGGCTTTTTTCCGGAAAAGACTACTGGGCTGTCTACACTGGCCCTTTTCCGGAACAGTGTTCCGGAATAAGGACTTATGCCCGAGCAGGAGCAGAATAGTTTTTCCGGAATTGCGGCTGATTTTGTACAGTAGAGCGTCGTTGCTTTTCAGGAAATTCAAGGGCCAGTGTAGACAGCTCGCAGCTTATTCCGGAAAAGCGGCTGATTTTCCGGAATAAGTGGCCCAGTGTAGACACAGCCATCTTGTGCAGTAAACTGGTGTTCTTCAAGATGGGTGTCCCTGTGGGTACGCCACTGTAGACGGGTGTTTCATTTTGCTATCCCTTTTGAAATCTGTTTTGAGATTGTGATCTTTGTAGCAATCTGCTACAGAAACGAATAATCTGGGAGAATGCCTGAACTGCTTTGTCCTCTCTAGGTAGAAAGCAATCGCCTGGCAAACATCGAAGGAGTGGAGAAGAGCCATATTGGCATCCGGATGAAGTTTTTGGTGAAAAATAGGTAAGTATACAGGTTTGTTAAGGTGGAAGTGCGAGACTATCTTTGGGTGAAATTTTGGATGTGGCCTTAACACTACTTTGTCTTTGTAGATGATTGTGAAATGGCAGATCTGCCATGAGTGCTGATAATTTGCTGACCCTCCTTGCTGTTGTGATTGCTAGTAAAAAGCAACTTTTCTGGAAAGGTGGGTCAGGGAGCATGTTCCCATTGGCTCAAAAGGAGGGCAGGTCAAGGTGTTGAGGATAAGGTTGAGATTCCATGGTGGCACTGTCAGTTTTATTGGGGGAAAGATATTATTGAGACCTTTTAAAAATTTCTTTGTGGTTGGATGTGAGAGTACAGCATGGCCATCATGCTCACTCAAAATGGCTGCTAAGTGGACCTTTATTGATGAATTGGTGAGATTCTCTTTCTTTAATGAGATTAGATAGTCAAGGATGATCATCAGGTATGTAGAACGAGGTTGCAGTGTTCTGTGGTTTGCCCACTCAGAGAAGTGATTCCATTTTTGTAGGTAAGCTCTTCTTGTACTCTGTTTGTTACAGTTCAGGATTAAATTGCGAACTTCCCCCAAACAGACCTGGTCTTGCGTGTTCATCCCTGGACGAACCATGCCTTGAGGTGAAGCTTGCGTATGTCAGGGATGGAGAAATCAGTCCTGGTCCTGAGATAGAATGTCCGACCATGGTGAAGGAAGAATCAGAGGAGTCACTGAAAGTTGCAACAGATCGGGGAACCAGGTCTGTCTGGGCCAGGAGGGAGCTATGATGATGACCCTGGCCCTGTCCTGTTTTATCTTTTGTATGACTTTGCCTATAATGGGAAGAGGTGGAAAGGCATATAGAATGTTGCAGGACAGGCTGATCATCATGGTGCCCCCCCATAGATTCCTTGCCCAACTCCATCCTTGAACAGTATTTGGGACATTCGTCATTGTGTGATGTGGTGAATAAGTCTATTTCCACAAAGCCCCACCTGAGGAATATGGTATGCAGGGCTTGGGGGTGTAGCTCCCATTCACACATGTGATGAAATATTCGGCTTGGAGGGTCTGAGGTGACACTTTGCGTCCCTGGAAGGTATACTGCTAATACAGTGATCTGGCGGTGAATACACCACTTCCACAGTTCTGTTGCATCTTTGCAGAGGAGGTATGACCTCCTACCTCTTCCTTGGTGATTTATGTAATACATTCAGATTGTGTTATCTGTGAGTATCCTCATAGACTTGCTCTGGATAAGGGGGAGAAGGTACTTGCATACCCCTAATTTTTTAGGGGGGGCACTCCAAGAATTGGGAAAGTGGTCAAGGGCCACACTCTTTCATGATATTAATGAAGGAGGTGCTAGGTCTGAAATGGAGGTTAGGTGCAAAAAGGAGCTAGGGGTAAGAGAGGAAATTTGGGTGAAGGAGGCAGTTGTGACTTGGGACACTGGACTGGGGCACAGAGGGTTGAATTGTGACCTAGGGGCTGTGGTCTGGGGCAAGGGGTTGGGGTGTCAGATCTAGGAGGAGGTATGGGTGTAGGAGGGGGCAGAGGATTTGGCTATGTGGAGTAGAGGGGCAGGAGTGTAGGATAGAGGGATGGGGAAGGGAAGGACTGGGATGCCAGAAACAGGGTCTGGCCAGGAGACTTACCAGACAGCAGCTGTCCTGAATCAGCCTCCCTGCCTACCCCACCCATGCACAGGCTACAGCCATATGCTCTGGAGTCCCTTGTGCTTTGTGGCTGCCTGTTATTGAAACAGGAAGCTCCTATTGGCCAGTTTCTGGCCAGAAGCCGGTCAATGGGATTGTGTTGGGAGTAGGATCAGCTCCTAAAGTTTCCCTAATCCCCTCCTGTATCAGTTTTAAAAGTGAAACCACATCGCAGCTGCATTACTAGGCAGTGTGCAGGTGGAGCGAGGCAAGCAGGAGCCTATCTGGGATTCCCCACAGCATCTACGGGCCAGTTCCAGAGGCTCAATAGGCCAGATTCAGCTCACAGGCCATATTTTGCCGAGTTCTGGCTTACACTGATGGGATAGTCTCTTCGATGGTCTGCCAGCCAAGGGTGAGGTATGCTTTCTCTTGGTCATTTTTCTGGTTGGAGCCACCCTCAGCAAAGATGGCCCTTGGTCGGAAGCTGCTACTGGTGAGGTCCAGGCAGTCTGTGGTGTTGGTTCTGAAGCTGGTCTCTTTTTTTTTTTACCACAGTAAGGAGCTTTAATTGTAGCTCCCTTGCCTTCAAGGATCTTGACAAGAGCTTCTTGCAATGGTGGCAAGTCTTCAGTAAGTGGTCCTGGCCCGGGCAGCGAATACACTGGGAAGCCCATTGGAGATGGGGATGGACAATCTGCATGTCAGGCACCATTTGAACCCTCATGAGCCTGGCATGCCTACTCTATGCTAACAACTATAAACAGAGACATTTTTTAACTAATTAAAAAACAATTAACTGCCAATTAATGAAGGGGAACCGTGAAGGAAATAAGATTTAAACTATGAACACTAATACTGCTCTAAATATACTATTTAAGATCACAAAGTGCTATTGTGTTCTGACCAAACCAGAAGCGGTTGAGAAGGAACTGAGGGATGGTTGACGGCACATGCACGTTGGCACGTTCGCTACAGCACGGGCAGTGCTGCACATACATGCTGGCACCCCAAGGGATACTGCTGCTAAAAAAGTTCTGATTTCTGAGTTCTGATTTCAAGCGCAGGAGCACCAAGACACCTACAGCGGAATGCTCATAGGGACACTCCTTGAAGAAGAACCAAGTTTTCTGACCAGCTCTAAAAATAAAAAATGAAATTTGCAGTATTTTCATGAAGGATTTCAATTATTCATCAAAATTTCTGTTTAGACTAAACTTTCCTACTAGCTCTATCCTAAACATATTGCACTGGATACAATTTTATTTGGTGAAAATTAATAAATCAGTGATTCAGAACTCATCCTCTTCACCCACTTGGATATTGTAGTTGCTTAGTTTCCATCTAAGCTTTTCCCAGCCTTATCTTACCGCCTTGACTTTATGTAGTAAAACTTTCAACTTTAATAAAAATATTACCCCTATGTTTCTCTTACACTAACACAGCTCATGAAGCACACTACAAAGCATCTGAGAGAACAAGATAAGGCATTCTCAATTAAGGTGATTAGACTGTGGAATAAACTTCCAGAAGAAATTAAACTAAATAAACCAGCACAAGGAAAGACTACGTTCTAAAGTGTTCGAAAGAAAAGAACCTTAACCTGAACAGGAACAATCCCAAATCAAGCTGAATGAGATTAGTTATGGAGGGTACCTTCAGTGACAAAGAAAAGTGGAGATGATTGTACATATGGAAAGGAGACCATAGAGATTTGTTGGCAAATTCCCCCCAAGTTTGTCACAATTAAAACCTTCACTCCGACTGCTTCTTCATAAAGGATGACACTGGGAATATAGGCAAAAAAAGGAGCAACAATATTTGAATTTAAAAGAACCAGTGCTGAAATATTTTTAGATTAACAAAATCAAAAATCTGATGAGATACAAACTCACCAAACCTGGGGATTGGGCACCACTAGATTATGCTAAAAAAATGTGCTTAACTTCCAAAGCAGTAACTAAAACATAACTGATTCCCAGACTGAAAGAGAAATCATTACAGCTAGTTTTTCTAGGACTGGGGAGCATACAAAGTTTCTCTCATGTCTGCCCCACCCAGCCAGAGGTGCAAGGTGCCTAGAGGGAACAGCCAGCGGTTTTGGCCAGATGACTGTTTCCTCTGGTGTGGTGCGAGAGAATGACACTGGGAATATTGGCCAAAAAAGGAGCAATTTGGTGGGGCGAGGAGTTAAAAAATGAGGTTTTGATAGTAGTGAAGACTGTACATGCATTTTAAATGCCTTGGGAAGGCGCTTATTCAGTTCACTTGGGGCTTGTAGTTTTAAGCATTATGCATGGATACATTTTACATTGGATACATTAGTAAATCAGAAAGAATTACTTCTTAGTGTTTTCTCACTATTTTATGACATTGTTGGGGTTGATTTATTTCATTTTAATCCAAAAATTTGGCCATAACTCTCTGGCTGACTGGGGCTAGTGATCAATGCTGTGAATATTGGAATAGCATTTGAATTTAAAACTCACTCTGTTGATCTAATTTTCTTGTGTAATATATTTAGTAAATTGTGAAATACCACAAGAGAGAAACTGAATCTGTTTTACAAGGCACAAATGTATTTATCCCAAAAGATAGCTAGTAAAGTGGGACAATTAAAGTCAAATCTCACCTATAAGGTTATAAGCCAAAATGGTGGTAGCCAGTATCAGCAACTTTTGCATCTGTTCACTGGTTTGTTCTGCACACTATCAATATACTGCAAATCTGATTTGATGCCTTGTGTATTGTAATTAAATCATTTTCAGGGCTTTGAAAGTCGGTTCATCTATTTCAAAACCCATCAAGGGCAAAAAAAAAAAAAAAAAAGCAGAGTAATGAAGGTGAAGAAGCTATGGCAAAGTTTTACTTTTCTTTGTGCATTATACTTTTGCATCAGTTGATGAGATTAATTTATTTAAACCAGCAAAAATGATCCAACTTCAAATATGCTTTTAGCTATTTAGGTTTCCATACTTCATGTGCTAATGTACTAATATTTCAAGCACTTTTTTATATTCTTAAGAGTGCAAAGTCTTAAAGAAATCCACATATTTCTTCAAAATCAATGTTTAAAATTTAGCTATTATTATGAGGGGTTCTGAAAGCCCTGAAATTCCTTCCTTACCCAGTTTATTCCAATGACTTAGCTTTGTTATCCTCAACTGTCATTCATCCACACAGTTTGCCTTTTTGGAGGGTATTTTAGAAAAGGTCAGCAGTCAAATTGCCATCAATAAATACCAAATGTGAAAGTGCTCAGTACTAGAGCTGCCCAACTTGAAGTCCTATTTCTAAACCAAAACAGCATATTGAGGTTTTTTGTTTTTTTTTTTTAAACCTACCTAAGGTGCACCTTCACAAACATGTTACAGCAATGTGTGTGAAACAATTAAAGGAGTAAGGCTATTTCTGCCATCTACTGTACACAGACATTTACTTTACTGAGAGATACAAATTCAAGTAAAAACAAAAATTGGTTCTGAGTAGTATATTCAGAAGATCAGTCAGACACAAAAATGTTACTGTAATCATTTCTTCCTCCTTCTCTGACTCTCATTCTCCCCACTTCAATCTAGCCAAAAGGTCATAGCTCAATACATTTCCTTTCCTGCAACTATGCCTATATCATTCCCTGTTTGTGACCTAAAAGGCATGATTTAGTGCACTGGAAGTTAAGACAGGAATCATCACTTTTAATTTTGGTAAGGCATCATTTGAAGTCAACCCCATATAATAAATATATTTTTCTACTGCATTCAGATTCATAAAATTTAATTTAATTTAAAACAAAGTATTTTTGTTTGGGTTGGTTTATTTTTGGGAAAATTCTGGAGGCAATTGATTTTTATAATCTTTTCTTTTGGTCAGAACTGTAATGGTCATATTTGTTTAAGAGATAAGTGTGCTCTCTCCTGATTAAATGTTTTCACAGGGTACAACGTCACAGGGTGCATCACTCACAGCTGGGCCCATGCCTCCTCCTGCTCACTTTGGGGATTAGTTCAAGGCTAACACTCTCATCTGTGTTTTACACACCACAACTCTGATTCTTTATCTGGTCTGCGGTGCCTCTCTCAGCTTCAGGCTAGGTTGCTCTATGTTTCCCCGTTCTGGGAGGATGGAATAGTGGAGGTGTGACGGGGTGCCGAGACCCCGCACCCGACACCCGGGACTCTGCACCCTTGCAGAAGGGCAGCAGAGCGGATACCGGCGGTGCGCCGGTTGTTCCCGCGCCACAGCTCAGCTGAACGGCGCCGCGGCTAGGCAGAGCGGCTTAGCTGGAGGAACGCTGTGGCACAGCTGAGTCAGCCCCAGCCTCGCTGGTCAGACGAGGCAAAATGACGTGCCGCGGCAGACGTCAGGAGGCGGGGCGCATAAACCCCTCCCGGGTCGGCGGGAACTTTAAAAAGCCCGCCAGCCACCGGAGAAGGGGGGGGACACAGAGAGGACCAGGATTCCCTGGTGAGTGGAGAGACCTGGACGCACTCGGGATAATCTCCCGGGGGAGGGGGGCGAAGCCGACCCTGTGAGTAAAAGACATCCCGAAGACAAAGTGGGGGAGGAAGGAAGCAGCCCAGGGCAGGGCGGTGAAGTAGCCTGTGGGCTGGTGCGTTTAGGGGCACGACCCTGCCAGCCGGACCGAGACTGGAACGCAGTCTCTGTCCTTAAGGCCCTGGGCTGGGGCCCATGAGTGAGGGCGGGCCCGGGCCCCCCCTTTGTTCCCCCAACCAGGGAAAAGGGAAACGTAGTCGGATTCGACACACAAAGATAAAATTAAGTGGATTGGAGACGGCTGACCGCACCCCGGACCAGACCGAGGGAGGGGACACGGTCACAGGAGGGTATCATTGTCCAATAGTCCTGCGACTTCCCCAGTGGCTAATGAAGTGGAGGGGATCCAGGATCACACTATTCTCTCACCTCAGCTCTTGTTCACTTGCGTCCCTCCTCTACTTACGCTACACTGATGACATTGTCATCATCTGGACCCACAGGAAGGAAGCTCTGGAAGAATTCCACCATGATTTCAAGTTTCCACCCCACCATCAACCTCAGCCTGGACCAGTCTACACAAGAGATCCACTTCCTGGACACTACAGTGTGAATAAGTGATGGTCACATAAACACCACCCAATACCGAAAACCTAGTGACCTCTATGCCTACCTACATGTCTCCAGATTCCATCCTGGTCACACAACACGATCTATTGTCTACAGCCAAGCACTAAGGTACAACCGCATTTGTTCCATCCCCTCAGACATAAACAAACACCTACAAGATCTTCACCAAGCATTCTTAAAACTACAATACCCCCGCAAGGAAGTGAGGCTTGACGGCCAGTTGTGTACATAGAAGCCTCCTGCTACAAGACAGGACCAACAATGAAAATAACAGAACACCACTGGCCATCATCTATAGTCCCCAGCTAAAACCTCTCTAACACATCATCAGTGATCTACAACCCATCCTGGACAATGATCCCTCACTCTCACAGAGCTTGGGAGGCAGGCCAGTCCTCACCCACAGACAGCCCACCAACCTGAAGCAAATTCTCACCAACAACTATACATCACACCACAATAACTCTAACTCAGGAACCAATCCCTGCAACAAACCTCGGTGCCAATTCTGCCCACGTATCTACACCAATCACACCATCACAGGACCTATCCACATAAGCCACACCATCATGGGCTCATTCACCTGCACATCTACCAATGTAATATACGCCATCATGTGCCAGCAATGCCCCTCTGCCATATACATCGGCCAAACTGGACAGTCCCTACGTAAAAGAATAAATGGGCACAAATCAGGTATCAGGAATGATAACATACAAAAACCTGTAGGAGAACACTTCAATCTCCCTGGACACACAGGAGCAGATTTAAAAGTAGCCATCCTGCAACAAAAAAACTTCAAAAACAGACCTCAAAGAGAAACTACAAAGTTACAATTCATTTGCAAATTTGACACTAGTTTTAGGATTAAACAACTACTGTGAATGGCTAGCCAATTACAAAAGCAGTTTCTCCTCTCGTGGTGTTTACACCTCCGCATCAGCTGCTAGAAGTGGGCCTCATCCTCCCTGACTGAATTGACCTTGTTATCTCTAGCCTTACTCTTGATTGGTACCTTTTTTATATGGCTGTATATTTATACCCGCCTCTAGAATTTCCACTGCATGCACCTGACGAAGCAGGTCTTTGCCCACGAAAGCTTATGCTCCAATAAATTTGTTAGTCTAGAAGGATATGTCTACACTGCCACCTTAGTTCAAGCTAGGGTGGCTAATGTAGTCATTCGATCTGGCAAATGAAGCCCGGGCTTTAAATATCCCGGGCTTTATTTGCATGTTCCCGGGTGCCGCCATTTTTAAATCCCCCCATAGTTCGAACTACCTGCCCGCGGCTACACGCGGCACGGGATAGGTAGTTCGAATTAAAGCTTTTAATTCGAACTACCGTTACTCCTCATTGCCAGCCAGGAGTTCCCTCTTGCTCCCTGTCAGCAATTGCTCTGTCCAAGGTGCCATAGGTCTTAGCCTGCTAAAACTCAGTCCTCACATCTTGAGCTCCCAGCAACTAACTCTTCTCTCTACTGCAGCTCATCTTATATGGGCCTGCTGGACCTGGATTGGGTGCTCTCTGCAGCTCTTTTCAAATTGGCTGAGGTCTATGCAGCCTCTCTATGATGCTTGGAGCACTTGCCTCCAATGTTCCTTCCTGTAGATAGGCTATTGTAGAATACTGGCCTGCATTAGCCCTTAGCACTTTTGTGGGGGGAAGTACATCCCCTCTTAATAGCCAAGATCTGATTTTTAAGAAGATTTAACATTCATAGCTTTGAAAATAAGTACAGTTCCTTTACATTATGCACAATGTTCAGGCCCTAATCCCACACTGTCGGGGAGTATGCCCCTGGCGTGGAGTACGCCCCCCCCTCCTAAGGTTTCTTTGCCCCCATTCAGGCCCCTCAACCCGGGCAGCTACGGTACCCGCAGTTCCAATACAAAGTCCAGGCCCCTCTATCGGGGTAAATATGGCTCTATCAGCCTGGTTCAGGAGTGAGAGCCCCTCTGTCAGGATAAATACGGCTCTTGAGGCCTAGCCACCCAGCAAAGCCTCTCCTGGACCAGGGGTTGATTGTCTAGGGTAGGGAAATAGGTGGTAGGGGGACCCGGGCCATCCCTCTCCACCAGGTCCCAGCCCAGGGCCCTTTAGGCAGGGACTATGGCTCTTGCCCGCTCGGCGGGGAATCCAGCTGATATACACCGAGCCGCACTTTTAGTCCTTTGCCCTGGGCTGCTTCCTACCATGCCCTGGCTCCCCTGCAGTCCGTCTGCCTCAGAGTCAGTACCTGCTGGGGCTGCTGTTGGGGTTGCGGGTGCGGCCCTGCCTCCTCCGGGTTGGCGGCTGCTGGCTCTGCCTCCGGGTTGGGCATGGGCGACCACTCCAGTCTCAGCTGCTGCAGAAACACCAACATGGCCTGGGCTGCTCTTTCCCCCTGTGGCCTCTCCAGCTTCAGGGCTCTCTCTGCTTTTATACTCAGGCTCTGCTGGGAGCATGCCCAGCAGAGCTGGAGAGGCAGGGCCTTCTCAGCCAGCTGGGCCTGGGCTACCCCCTGCCCTCCAGTGTGGGGCCTGTCCGCCCCGTCACATGCACGTTCTTAAATTTACGCACTGAGTAATCCAACTCAGACTTTTCACGCACAACATGTCTGTGTCTACACTGGCCGCCTATTACGGAATAGGCATGCAAATGTAGCACTTTGGAAAAGGCAAATCCGCAGGGGATTTAAATATCCCCCACGGCATTTGCATTTTCATGGCCGCCACTTTTTTCCAGCTTGGAGATAAGCCGGAGAAAAGCATCCAGACTGGCGCGATCCTCCGGAATAAAGCCCTATTCCGGAGGATCTCTTATTCCTACTTGCATCTGACGAAGTGGGTCTTTGCCCACGAAAGCTTATGCTCCTACACTTCAGTTAGTCTATAAGGTGCCACAGGACTCCTCGTAACTATTTTTAGAAACATTAAGTTATTTTTAAGAACACTGTGCCTGCAATGTAATTTGAACTTTCTATCATGAGCTCGCCTAGAAAATGTAAGCAACAGAAGAAATGTAATATTTAATATCCTCTGCTTTTCTATACATAAATGTGTAGATTGACAGGGATTAGAAGCAAGTACTGTGTAACATTACAAAGCATTTATGAGGTATATATTACAATATCTAGTGGTTCAAATGAGATCAAACCCTAAATCTATTATGGATTAGTGAACAGAGGTCAAGTGGCATGTCATGCGGCTCTCCATTTTATCACTTGCCTATTACTTATTGCCACCATGAGTATTATACATTTTTTAATTGTATTTACACTACAGTCTCATGAGTCAAGAATTTTCTACAAAAGAATTAGTTCAAAATGTAAGCAAACTATTCAAATACAGGAATGTACATTATAGACGGAACTATGATTTACAGATGTAATACTTTCATATATGAAGCTTTTGTTCATAAATAATACATTAAGGGGAATCATTGCAAATTTAATTGGAGTACATTTCTTGAGTTGTTCGCCACTAATTTGTATTGTTTTATCTTTTCATTATTACCGTAGTATGTAAGTCCAAACTCAAAATATATTTACTATTAAAAAATTTAAAAGGAAACTTGTGCCGGTGTTGAAAGTCTCCAGTAGAGTGAAATGATGGTGTCTTACACAGCTTCTGAAAAGTAGCCAATGTGGAAGAAAATAGTCAAAAAATTCTGCAATGGATGGGCAGAACCAAATGTTTAATGTACTGACTAGATAAATTACATTGGTTTGTCAGTACTTTTCTCAGGAACAGTTGGGTACCAAGTCATGTAAGCCTTACTGCTGCAAGGATGTCAGATCCTCGTTCATGGTGTTCCGATTGGATTCTCTTTGAACATATGCCCTTTCAAGTGAAATTAATCAATCTCTTTATCACACGCGCAGCATCTGGAGCCATAATCATTACCCAACTGCTGAGAAAGAAATGAAACCACTAATCGCACAGGGAGTAGGGCTTAGTGTTCTGAGCAGGAAAGTTTTTATTAAGTTCTAATTTGAAAAGTGATTTTTCATGGCTAGCCTTCCAGGACACACCACACAAAAGGAAGCTGTACTTGTTCAACAGTCTACTACTTACACCCCACAGCACATAGAAACCAATATATTTGGAATGACAGTAATTAGTATTTGATCATGCTTTTCTAAATTTAATTCTAAATCACTGAAATGCTAAAATATGATACTTCCTTGATGATTTCACTATTAACTTCACAGGCCTCTGAATGAAGGAATAGCCCCCACCCCTCCAAAAAAATCTGCATCAGGAAAAATTGACAGACGTGGATTAAATACCATGTCATGAACATTAAGGACCATACAGTGCCTTAAGATAAAAGTACATCACTCCCTCTGATATCCATGGGAACGCTATGCAAACTGAGGACAAATTATTTAGCCCTAAAACATTAAGAAATTTTGAATATCAATAAGCTACTGGAATAATTTAAAATATGCAGTACAACCACTACAACCAAAAGGATAGACTGACACACCTTACGCTTTACAAATCCCACTTTCACATTCCAATTTTCAGCCTAGACCTGCTCAACGTGACACCAATAGCAACATTTCAATGGATTTCAGAAGGAGTGAGACTGGGCCACAGATGTATTAGAAATCTAGAGAAATTCTAAAAATCAATGGAGGGTCTATTTAACAACTGCTGTCCCCTGGAAACCATCAGGAGCTGTGTCATGCCACTACTGAAAATATTCTTGCATATTTTTAGTATTTTGCAATTAGCGAGAGTGTCCTCACATTCATTTTCTGTTCTAAATTTCTACTAGTTGTATGAATATGCCATTGCCCCAATATACTGAATTAGTTTAGTGAAACTGTTGAGAGAAACCCTTACTGAAGCTAACCTTAGATATAAATTATTACAAAAATACTATGTAGTTCTGAAGTGCAGCAGAGTAATTAAGCCTCACATTCCATTGAAATGTGACCATCCATTTTTAATGTTGTGCTCTTACCTAGCAACAGAAATCTTTTCAACAGCTGCATTCAATTAAAAAAATATTAACCCTAAGGAAAAAAGTATAAAAACATTCTCATCTGTTTTTCTTACCACTCATTGTGCTTCTTTTGTGGGCGAAATATGCACAACAATGAAATCCAACAAAGTTGAATGAAAAGTACTACAATTCCAATAATAAGCTACCTTTTAAAAAAAATGAACAATTTAAAAGAAACCACATTTGCAGATTTTCTGGTGTGACCCACAGTTCTGTTCCCATAGTAACTATAAAGAAAAGAAAAAGGATACAATGGCTAGCTCATACTTTTCCCTGCACTAACAAAACAAAAAAAAGCAGTCCTATTTTCCAAACCTACTATTGAAAGAGAGGGAAGTGGGACATTAAAAGATTAGTGCAAGAATCTCCAATGTAATCTAGTTTAAAACACCACTTATTGTGCACTTAAAGTTTTCTAGAGAAACATACTGAAAGGTATATAGACTTTGGGGTAAAAGAACTACTGAAATAGTTTCATGAGTACAGGAATATATCAAAATTAACAGATATAACAAAACAACATTTTCATTCTGCAGCTAGTCTAGCAAGCTCTAGTCCAGAAGCTGTAGCAAAAGACTTAGAATTCGATTTCCTGGATTCTGCTCCATTCTCTGTATTTTGTACATTATCTTCAGATATAAAAGAAAATATTTTATAAGATTTCTACTCCCGCTCCCATAGTGGATATATTTTCTGTTCACAGTACCCATACACTTCCATGACTGATTGCTTGGCAACTTCTTTTTGAAGTTTTGGTTTTATTTGTTATCAGTAATGCCACCTCCATAATCACACATGGTAGGACAACCAATAAAAATCTGCTGCATGAGGGGAAGCATGCAGCAGGTGTATGCTTCCTATGCAGCATGGGATCCAGCTGGGCTGTTACTAGAAGGGCAGCATTTAGAGTACATCTAGACTACAGGCTTTTGTCAACAGAGGTTTTGTCGACAGATACTGTCAACAAAGCCTCTGTTGACAAAGACCGTCTACACTACAGCCAGTTCTGTCAACAAAGCAAGTCGCTTTGTCGACAGAAAGTCTAGACACTTTCTTTTGAAAAAGCAGTGTGGATGCAATAGTGCCTTTTGTTGACAGAACTCTGTCAACAAAAGGTGTTATTCCTCATAGAATGAGGTGTACCACCGTCGACAAAACTGCCACATTATGTCGACTTATTCTTGACAGAACTCGGCGGTAGTGTAGACGCAGGTATAGTTTTGTCAACAAAAGTCCGCTTTTGTCAACAAAACCCTATAGTCTAGATACACCCTTACAGGGTAAATGGAAGCAGAGCTAGAATAGAACAAGGGCAGGCTAAAGCAGTGGTTTTCAAAATATAGGTCACGACCGGCTTGTGGAATGTCAAACCCTGAGTTTCATTGCTGCAGGGCAATCAGATCAGTGGGGGTGCTAAGTCAGGCTCCCTGGCTGTCCTGGCAACTCAGACTGTGTTGTGCCCCAGAAGTGGCTGGCAACAGGCCTGCTTCTAGGTGTGGGGAAGAGTGCACTGGGTCCACCCACTGCCCCTGCCCTGAGCACTAGCTCCACACTCCCGTTGGCTGGGAACCTGCTGCTGGCTGTTTCTGGGGTACAGCATAGTTTGCAGTGCTAAGAGAGGCAGGAAGCCTGCCTTAGCACTCCCATTGCCCCTATTGCACCAGTCCTGAATTCCTCCACGAAGCCAACCCCCACCCAACACCCCAAAGCTCTCATCCTCAGCCCACTCTGAAACCTACACTCTAGTCAAATTATGTTGGATCGCGGGCATCAACAATTTTCTTCAACTGGGTCATGAGAAAAAGAGATTTGAAAACCACTGAGCCACACTTTTGGTCCTCTTCCCTACAAGCAGGAGAGATACTGCACATCCACTCATTTTCAGAATGCCTTGATAACATAAAAATAAATCTCTGTACAAACTTTCTCTTTTTCATAGCACCCACAATCACACTAGATACTTCACATGTACTATAATATCATATGGTCTCTGTCACAAAGAACTTCCAGACTAAGCTTATACAAGAAGCAACAAAAAATAATAACAGATGATATGAAGAGAGGTATTAGGCATGGAGTCCAAGGGTCACAAAAGTAATGGAAGTTCCTTGATAATCCAAGATTTTTTAAAAATATTTGTTAATAAACTAGCATATTTGTGGGTCGAGAGAGTGTTAGATGAGCTGAATTGATAAGGATGAGATGATAGGAGGACTGGAGGTTAGCATCCCAGGGAGGTAGAATAGCGAAATAGAGAGAGGATGCAAAAAAGGGCCAGAAGCCACAGGGATGCAAACCAATTAGCAGCGTGAGAGAAGGTACAATCCTGTAATTATGAAAATGTCTGCTATATTACCTTGAAATCTCCTTGCAGATAGGTGACTGATGTGGGAAGGGGGGGGGGGAGGAGAAGAAAGATAAAATTAAGAAGTGAAGGGAATAGAGAGGGGACGTAAACAATGTGAGAAAGAGATAGGGAAAATAATAGATATGCCATCTGGAGATGGGAAAAGACAAGAAGATACAGAAAAGGATAAAAGTGATAGAAAGATGAAAGTGAGGACAGAAGAGAAATAAAAGTCAAAGAAAGAAAGAGAGTAAGAAACCTTGCACAACTCTGAGATCAGTAACAATTTTGTTTATCTATGTCCTACGTCAGAAATTCAACAACCAGCACCACAATCAAGCACTTTATTTCCCTATTGGAGCCTTAAATTCACCCTTGACTCGACTAACTCACCTTATATGGTGACTCTATGCATTCTCTCTGCCAATACATTCTAGTGTTCAACCCAGTGCACGCTTCAGAAAAAAATTAAGGGAACCTTTTTTAAAAAAAATACTCCCAAAAATCCTTTTTCTGATCAGTGTGCTGGATGATTGCTCCATTCAGTGCCTTATTCCCAGATCGATTTTTTTCTGTTTGCTTATTTGACACAACAGCATCAGTCATTAGCTGGCCCAAACATATCAACAGATTTTATCTACTGAAGGTGTATTTAAATTATATTAAATTCAGATTATTATGTTATTTCTATTTTTAATCAGTTTTTCAATTGGCTTTTTAAACTGGTTGTAAAAATAGAGATTGGAGGAAAATCAAATTTTCATTTGTTTAATCAACATTTTATTTTTATTGAAATTTTTCAGACAACTCTCTATCAGTGAGGCCTCATTCCTGAAAAAACATATAAATGAACAAGTCTTTAAATTGCAAAGATTCTTACAAAAAACATCGGTAATTTGTAGTTCCTTGTGTGTTCTCATTCCCAATTAGTTAATACAAATATAGAAACACAGCTATAAGGCAGCTGAACTACTTTTGGTCAAACCTTCAACTGGTTTTCTGTCACCTCTAGGATGACAGAAAAGCACAGAAACTTTCAGTCAAAAAAATTTTTTGGTGAAGATTATGAATGACCAAAAACAGGATTAAAAAGTCAAGGCTTAATTTCAACCTTAAATAGCAATAACATATAACATAATTTACTTCACACATCAAATAAGAAACATAGCTCTATTTTATTCCAATATGTGTTTGGATTATAGCATTAAAGTGGTGCCTACATTTTAAAAAAAGATACGGGTTAGATACATAGGAGAGGAGCAAGAATTTAGCAACTGCTTCAAATAATCCAGTGGTCAAAGTAGAAGTTGCTAAATAGAACACTGATTTAGTTGATTTTCAAGTGTTATGAAACTCGCATATAGCCTAAAGTAAGATTTTTGATCACCTTTGGCAATCAAATTTATGTCATACAAAAGGAGAGGTATAGAATCATAGAATACCAGGACTGGAAGGGACCTCGAGAGGTCATCGAGTCCAGGCCCCTGCCCTCAAGGCAGGACCAAATACTGTCTAGATTGTCCCTGATGGACATTTATCTAACCTACTCTTAACACACCTGTTAATGCATCCCAGAATCATGTTTGCTTTTTTTTGCAACAGCATCACCCTGTTGACTCATTTAGCTTGTAGTCCACTATAACCCCTAGATCCCTTTTCTGCGGTACTCCTTCCTAGACAGTCATTTCCCATTCTGTAGGTGTGAAACTGATTGTTCCTTCCTAAGTGGAGCACTTTGCATTTATCTGTATTAAACTTCAGCCTGTTTACCTCAGACCATTTTTCCAATTTGTCCAGATCATTTTGAATTATGACCTTATCCTCCAAAGCAGTCACAACCCCTCCCAGCTTGATATCATCTGCAAACTTAATAAGTGTACTTTCTATGCCAATATCTAAATTGTTGATGAAGATATTGAACAAAGCCGGTCCCAAAACAGACACCTGTGGAACCCTACTTGTTATACCTTTCCAGCAGGATTAAGAACCATTAATAACTACTCTCTGAGTACCGTTATCCAGCCAGTTATGCACCCACCTTAAAGTATCCCCATCTAAGTTGTATTTGCCTAGTTTATTGATAAGGATATCATGCGAGACCGTATCAAATGCCTTACTAAAGTCTAGGTATAACACATCCACCACTTCTCCCTTATCCACAAGACTCGTTATTCTATCAAAGAAAGCTATCAGATTGGTTTGACATGATTTGTTCTTTATAAATCCATGCTGGCTGTTCCCTATCACCTTGCCGCCTTCCAAGGTTTACAGATTTCCTGAATTACTTTCTCTATTATCTTCCCTGGCACAGAAGTTAAACTAACTGGTCTGTAGTTTCCTGGGTTGTTCTTATTTCCCTTTTTATAAATGGGCACTATATTTGCCCTTTTCCAGTCTTCTGGAATCTCTCCTGTCTCCCATGATTTTCCAATGATGATAGCTAGAGGCTCAGATACCTCCTCTATCAGCTCCTTGAGTATTCTATGATGCATTTCATCAGGCCCTGGTGACTTGCAGGCATCTAACTTTTCTAGGTGATCTTTAACTTGTTCTTTTTTTATTTTTATCTTCTAAACCTACCCCCTTCCCACCAGCATTCACTATGTTAGGCATTCCTTCATACTTCTCGGTGAAGACTGAAACAAAGAAGTCATTAAGCATCTCTGCCATTTCCAAGTTTCCTGTTACTGTTTCTCCCTCACCACTGATCAGTGGGCCTACCCTTGCTTGTCTTCCTCTTGCTTCTAAAGTATTTATAAAAAGTCTTCTTGTTTCCCTTTATTCCATAGCTGGTTTGAGTTCATGCTGTGCCTTTGCCTTTCTAAACTTGCCCCTGCATTCCTAAGTAGTTTGCCTATATTCATCCTTTGTAATTTGTCTTGGTTTCCCTTTTTTTTATTTGACTCCTTTTTTATTTTTAGATCATGCAAGATCTCATGGTTAAGCCAAGATGGTCTTTTGCCGTATCTATCTTTCTGACTCAGCAGAATAGCTTCCTTTTGGGCCCTTAAGAAGTTGAAAAACTGCCAACTCTCCTCAGTAGTTACTCACCTCTGCAGTAACTGGAGTTCTTCGAGATGTTTGTCCCCGTGATTGCTTCACCTTAGGTGCTTCAGTGCCATTGAACCGAGGAAGGAGATCTTTTACAGCAGTACCACTGGCTGGCCACGCACGCAAGGAGCCAGTGTGTGTTGTATACAGGACACTGTGCATCTGTGACTGTGCCCCTCCTCAGCCCAGCTCCTCAGTTCCCTCTCTGCCCTGGAGATGCTGTATCTCGAAGCAGAGGGGAGGAAGGAGGGTAGTGGAGCACCCACAGAGACAACTATTTCGAAGAACTCCTGTTACTGCTGAGGTGAATAACCTTCCCTTCTTCTTTGAGGACTGCCCCGTGGGTGCTCCACCTTAACTGATTATGAAGCATTGTTTGTATGAGGGAGTGGGAACTTCAGATGCTGAGATTGAGAGGCCATGAGGATTGTGTGGCCAAAGTTTGTGTCTGCAACTGCGAAAGTTTGCGGTGCATAATGTTGAGTGAAGGTATGTATTGACGCCCATGTTGCAGCTCTGCAAAGGTTTTCAATTGATACTCCTCGTAGGAATGCCATGGTGGCTGCCATTGCACGTGTCGAGTGTGTCCGTAAAGTTGGTGGTAACTCCAAAAGGAGTTATGGTAGAGCTATGGTAGAGGCTAGCTTGATGCAACCAGATATCCACTTTGATAGTCTCTGATTTGATATTGGCAGCCCCTGTGACCTCTCAGTCGAAGAGACAAAGAGCCACGGAGTTTTCCTAAAAGGCTTAATGCATTGTAAGTAAAAGGTTAGTGCCCTGCAGACATCCAAGGTATGGAAAGCTGCTTCCTTGTTGTCGCTGTGTGGTTCGGGGAAGAAGACAGGCAAGTGTATCAGTTCATTGCAGTGAAACTCAGTAAGTATTTTGGGGAGGAATATGGGGTGAGTTTCAAGCACAACCTTATCTTTGTGAAATATAGTGTAAGGTGGGTCTGCCATCAAAGCTGCTATTTCGCCTACCCATCTGGCAGAGGTGATTGCTACCAGGAATGCCACTTTCATAGAAAGATATAGGAGTGAGCAGGTGGCAAGTGGCTTGAAAGGTTTTCCTATGAGCACTTTCAGAACCAAATTCAGGACCCACACTGGGGTTGGGTTCTTGTGGGGGGAAATAGGTTATTTAGGCCCCCCATAAATTGTTTGATTGATGGATACGTGAAAACTGAATGTGCTTGGATTGGGGCATGCAAGGCAGAGATAGATGCCAAGTGCACTTTGATGGTACTGAGAGAGAGGCCCATGGTATGTAGTTCTAACAGGTATTGTAAAATGTGAGCTACATCAGTGTGAGGAGGTTCACATCCGTGAGCTGTCTGTATGAGTTGTTTGAGAGACAACCATCTGCTATGAGGTAGGAATGCCCTGGCTTTTGTACAGTCCAGGCACACCCCTATAAACGCCAAAGTCTGTGAGGGGGCAAATATGCACTTTGCTGCATTGAGCATCAGGCCCAGTTTGTCAAAGAGGGCTGTGGCAGTGGAGATAGCCTGCTGTGTTTCTTGTTGAGTGGACCCTGTTATGAAGCAGTCATTGAGGTAAGGAAATATTGTCACGTTGTTCTTGTGTAAGTGGGCGGCCACGACTGCTAGGACTTTTGAGAAGACTCTTGGAGCCATGGAAAGTCCAAAGGATAGTACTCTGTATTGGAAATGTCTGCATGCTATTGTGAAGCGAAGAAATCTTCTGTGTGATGTGTGAATTGCGATATGGAAATATGCATCATGGAGTTTGAGGGTAAACATCCATGCTCCTTTTTCTAGGGTAGGTATAATTGTAGCCAGGGTAACCATCTTGAAGCATTGGTATTGGATATATCGATTGAGTTTTCATAGGTCTAGTATCAGTCTCCATCCCCCTGATTTTTTGATCGTGAGAAAATAACGGGAGTAAGCCCCTTCCCTGGTGCTGTTTGGGGACCTCTTCTATGGCTCCTATTGCTGTGAGGCGTTCCGCCTCTTGTAAGAGTAAGATCTTGTGAAAGGGGTCCCTGAATACAACCTGAATACACCCTTCTCATGAATACAGCGGAAGCAAGGGATCTAGATGCGGTGTCCGAGGAGTCCAGCATGGCTTGTGGTGATGTGCGAGCTAAAAACATACCCTCTTTCATGTTTGCTTTAAATTGCTCTAATTGTATCTGGAATGTCCTCAATAAAAGCTTACATCTGATCAAAAATGTGATGAGTATATTTTGCTAATAGGGCTGTTTAGTTAGCGACTCTCATGTGCAGGCTTGCGGAGGAATAAGCCTTTTCCCCCATCACATCCAGTCTTTTCCAGTCTTGGTCACTGGGGGCTAGGCACAGGTTATGTTGTCTTTGAGTGACTGCCTCTACCAACAGCGAGCTTGGCACTGGATGGGAGAAAAGGAATTCTGCCCCTTTGGGAGCTACATGGTATTTTTTGTCTGTTCTCTTATACACCGGTGCGATTGTGGCTGAAGTGGTCCATATCACTTTTCCTGGGTCTATTAGTGCCTCATTCATTGGGATGGCAAGCTTTGAATATGGAGACGCTTGTAGGATATTCGTGAGCTTGTGCTGGGATTGAGGAGCATCTGAGAGAGTGATGTCTAATGGCTCGACCACCCTCTTGAATAGTTCCTGAAATGCTCTAGCATCATCACCACCTGTGGGTTTTGAGCCCATTAGTGTGTCCTCAGGACCCCTACCATTGGCTTGCTCTGGTGGAGAGGAGGGAAAATTTCCTTCCTCGTCCATGGCGAATCCTTCCTGATCGTCCGAATCCAAGATGTAATGTGAGGGATTTATAGGACGAGTCTGTGCTTGGGTTGTCACTAATTGAGGCTGTGGCTGCATGCCTTGTTGCGGTCTATAGAGAGCCCAGGGGTCCCAGTATGGCCAGTTAGGCATGGCTGGTTGTGGGATGCAGTAAAGAGGGTGCCCTTGTGGGATATCTGGTTGAGGTCTGCATTGTGAGTGAGTAGGTGTTGTAGTATATGCTCCCTGCTGCCCCTCACTAAAGGCACTGGTGGCTAAACTGATTGGGGTAGCCATAAATGTGCTCCATAGGCTGCGTGTGGTCCTGTCTGTGCCAAAGAGAGGCATACCCAGGACAGAGTGCACAGTCAGGTCTGCTGCCCTAGTGAATTGCGGTAGCGGGGGAGGGAAGGCAAACACTGGCATGTGTGAGGCTTGAGGCATTTGCATGTCAAAATGCCTCCTTTGCTCGGCTTTAAGTAACATCTGGCATGGAGCCAGCTGCGGGAGATTGCCACCGAGGGCTGAGGCCAGGGCCAGATTAAGACCTTTAGAGGCCCTAAGCACTGAAAAGATTATGGTGCCCCCCATATGTAATTCAAAATAAAAACAATACTATACCATAAACCTCCCCCCCCCCACACACCTTTTTTTTTTTTTTTTTTTTGGTTCCCCTGCTTTGCTGGTGCCCTAAGCATGAGGCGGCTTATTTCGCACCTCCCCTGTGAAGTCTGAGCGGGTGTTCAGTATGGACATGGAGGCTCTCTCGAGCCTCTGCTAAGGTAACTATTTACAGAGTAGATAAGTTAAGGCTGTGAGAGAGACTGCTGGAGCTGCGACTGAAGCCGGCGGCGGTAGAGAAGAAACTGAGGAGCAGGGGGGCCTGTATACAACACACACTGACTCCCTGCGTGCACGGCCAGCCAGGGGTACTGCTGTGAAAGTTCTCCGTCCTGGGCTCAGCAGCGCTGAAGCACCTAAGGTGGAGCACCCACGGGGACAGTACTCAAAGAAGAACATAGCTTCCTGCAGTCTACAAAGACTTGAAAGTGAATAGTATATTTTTCAGGTTTAAATCTGTTTTCTGAGATTATCTACGATGCAAATTATTCTTCCAGCATTGTGGCTCACTCTTAAAGGTCCTTCATTCAGAAAAGCAAGTGACTCTCTCTCTCTCTCTCTCTCTCTATCTGAATTTCCATTGGTTCCTAATGAAGGTTGCAATGTGACTAATTGCGTAAGGACTAAATGTATTAGAATTTCACTGCCTTGCACATCCCTCAAGTTTCCATCAGACCACTCTGACTCCCAGAATAGTTTGTTTTCAACTTTGGTCAATATTTCTGGTTTTAGTCACTGAAATGGGTTTCCCATCCAAAGAGCTTTGGCTCATTCATGATACTCTCACTTAAATTGTTAAAGAATTCTCCGGCTATATTAATTAGTCTCTTTCAGAGGCTATATTAATGTCAGTGCACTATTTTTAGCTGCCAAATATTTTTGTCCTGATCTTCCAGCAATAAGACTCCATGGGTGATATTCAGGTCTGTTGAACTCAATAGCAAAACTCCCATTGACTTTACCTCTTGATTCTGGAGAAGTAATTGTAACTGAGCAAATTGTCACTAGGCCAATAAGAAGGTCTTTACAAAAAAGGTTTAGGACTAGTGGGGTGTAATCTGTTCATACAAAAGACTTTAAATTCTGGATTAAATCTTACATAAAACCCTTCTTTGATTTTTAGTTGCTCTCTTTCCTTTTAAGCTAAACAGAAAATCATTCCAAAGTGCACTGAACATTTAACCAAAAAAGAGAGAACTCACTCCTGAAATTACTATTGATTCTACAATTCATTGTCAGAAGACATAACTTCTTCCAATGAGCCAGGCATCTTATTTCCATAAACACGTTTTGGCAGACAGATTACATGTTAGAAATACGTGGACTACACGGGGAACCAAAGACTTATTTCACGCCTCCCCTGTGAGGTCTGAACGGGTGTTCAGTATGGACATGGAGGCTCTCTCTCGAGCCTCTGCTAAGGTAACTATTTACAGAGTAGATAAGTTAAGGCTGTGAGAGAGACTGCTGGAGCTGCGACTGAAGCCGGCGGTGGTAGAGAAGAAACTGAGGAGCGGGGGGGGGGGGGGGAGCAGCCTGTATACAACACACACTGACTCCCTGCGAGCACGGCCGGCCAGGGGTACTTCTGTAAAATATCTCCATCCTGGGCTCAGCGGCGCTGAAGCACCTAAGGTGGAGCACCCACTAGAACAGTCCTCAAAGAAGAACCTTTAGTGATACCACTAGTGATATTTCTTGGAATGCATCCTGAATGGCTAGCAACACACAGTGATCCCCAGGAAATACAGAGGAGCATTCTGAACTAACACTGATACCTGAATTTTGCCAGTCATTTTAAACGCATAATTGGCTATTCTCATTGGTTGAAAAATCACTAAAAAAATCTGCTTATTTTAACACTTTTAGACCAAGATCTTTCTACCACAGTCTCAAAAAACAAAAACTACACTGTAGATTCTTATTTAAACTTAATGTTTCATTTGTGACAGTTAAAACAACAGCCATATTTCCAATAAAGTCATGCTATATACTTTAGGACTGTTCAAGAGATTAAGAAAGTTAACATGATAAAATATGGAAATGACTAATTAGATATAAAAGTGAACACTATTAATTTATAAGCATTTAAAGGCAATTAGATTTTCTCCAGATTGTATCACTAACTGTACTTTGTTAGTACTTGATAAAGCTTTTGGAAGTTATTCAACCTTTTAAAATTACAGAGTAGTTTAACTGGTATAATTATTGCTTTTGTGTGTAGGTGTGTGGTCAAAGTATGCTGACAAATAGCACCCAGAAACCAACAGCTATCCATAGTGAAATGCTATTCTCTAGAAACTCTTATGGAAGTCATACTTTCAGGTTCCTAGATTTTAGAAATATGGGCCCAAATTTAATTGCAATTGTATTAATCTGAATCATACTAAGGCTCAGTGTGGCCCACAGAGCCCAATTTTATAATGTGGGGTTATAATGGGTTTTTTTCCATGTAGGTTTTTGACGGTCTATAAGGAGCTCATGTATACCTCCTCGACTTTTATATGGCACAAAAAATTCTCATTAGAGAAACAATTTTGCACTAAATAGTTGATATTTGAAAGAAAATAGCCAAAGTGATCAATATGCTTTACTTAAATTACAAACCATTACAGTTGGAAACAAGTTAAGATCTCTTTTAGTAAAACAATATTACATTTTTTATCAAGTAGACTACAGTTGGCATGCATGTAACACGTACATGAATGCATAATATTATTCAAGTGTATAAATAACTTGGTCTGAAGGTTGCATATGGATGCCCACACTCTACAATGTCAAATAAGTTGAAGCAATATTGTAGTTGAAATTTTGGATTTACAACAGCAAAGAAAAACTCAAAGTTATGAGTCCACAAATACTTAAACTAAACAATACCACCTATATATAATGGGATCCTAATAACAGTTTGGGAACGAGAGATGAATGATGTAACTCCAGTAAAATTATTCCAGTCCCCCCGTCTTACAATTTCCTTATTTTTTGGCATTTGCAATTTCAGCAACATTGCATTAAGACAGGTTTTCTCCCTTCCCTACTCTTGCCAAATACTTCATTAAAGTTCCTTAAATTAGAAAATAAGAAAAAAATAAATGTGATTAATTTTATCTGTAAATAAATTCATGTAAATTAAATATAAATTTTAGAGATGCACACCAAGGACAGCCTTATGCACTTCTGTGAGGGCAGAATTTGGTTGTATTTATTCTAATTCCCTTTTTCCTATTTCTTTTTCAACCTCATTTTCATTTAATTTTAATGTTCAATGTTTTAAAACAATATCTTCTCAGCACAAAAATAATCACCTTAAAATGTAATCAACGAACACAATAGTGATAGAAATGTTAGTCTTGTTAGTCTTTAAAGTGCTACATGGTCCTGTCTTTTGATTGAACACAATAGAGTATTTGTACATACTCTATTTTGTTTTTTTAATTTAACACCAGTTGGATTACTACTACAAAACATTTGAGCTAATAGGGCCAGATTCCCCCAGACCATGAATAATGAGTGAAGGTAGGCTGGGAAGAAAAGTCACCAACTCGGACTCCAAATCTGCCCCTTCTGATCAGGCACCACGCCTACCAGGGGCTTAAAATAGAGGCTTATAAACGTAAGTGCCTCTTTCTTAGTCATAAACACCACAGCACATCACATCTTAAAGCAGGGGTGGACAATCATTGTTTGCCGGGGGCAACTTCAGAAATATTTGAATTTCACCAGAAGGGGTGGGACCTCAAGCTGAAGGGGTGGAGCCAGGATATTTCCTGCTTCCCCACTCCCAGATTGAACTGAGGGGTGGGGGAGCACTTCTTCCCTCCCCTCCCCCCCCCCCCGCCTCCCGAGGTTCCCCCTAGGCACCCATGTCCCTGGCAGTAAGAGGAGACTTGGCATCCTCCCCTTCTACCCCCAGGCCAATCAGGGCTTTGGGGTGGGGGAGCATGCAAAGCCTCCTCCCACCCTACCAGGAGCATGTGGCACTTCTAAGTACCATGCAGTCCTCTCAGGGTGGGGGTAGGGAGGAGGAAACTTCACACGCTCCCCCTGCCCTAGGCTAATCAGGGCTTGGGGGTGGGGGGAGCACACGAAGTTTCCTCCCGCACTGCCAGGAGCAGTATGCTCCTGGCAGGGCAGAGGAAACTTCATGTGCTTCCCACCCACCCCCAAGCCCTAATCAGCCTGGGAGGAGAGAAGCAGGGCCTCCGCGTGCTGGATCAACCCACTTGGTGGACCGGATCCTGCCTGTGTAGGCTCTTTTGCCCATCCTTGTCTTAAAGAATAAATCTTATAGGAATGTTATTTCAACACTAAAGCTAAGAACTGACTATCAAACTTAACCTTAAGGTTTCAAATATTTGACTGCTTACAAAAATTACTTCTGCTTGGAAAGGGATATATTTATTATTAGTCACTAGAGCACACACACCTTGACAAAAACAGTTCTATTGTTTTTATTGGAGTTTAATCACAGAAGTTCGTGAAACCCACAGAACCATCCTTTTTCTGGTTCTATTACATATTTTCTAAGGTCCTTGAGGGTTTAATAATTCTTTGTCAATAAGAATAAAAGTTGGCATTTTATGTACACCTCTAAATACATACTATAGAATGCATTTTTTACCTGGACAGAAATACAATACAAATGTGGACTTCTTTTGTTCTTATGCAGCTTCTGAAGCATAATGGAGTGTTCTGTTCAGTCAACAGGCTTAGCTGTCAGGGCCAGTCTCTCTTTTGGACCACCAAAATGGAGTTTAGCTGGGTCAGTTACCTTATTGATAACCTCTTCATCCTATACATCTTAAGAGTAGGTGTAGGGGAATGTGGGGCAGGTAGGGTACCTGAAGCCTTTTATTCTACTAACTCCCAGCCAAGAGCCCTGAAAATGTGTCATCATGGGATGATCTATGCCCATTCCACATCCTGCTCACTTTCCACAGGCCACTTCAAACTATACCCAATACCTCAGAATAACAGACTTGAAGGCCAGAAAGGACCACTGTGATCACCTACTCTGTTATCCTGCACATCGCAAACTATAGAACCTCACCCATCCACACCTCTATAACCAATTGCTGAATTACTGAGTGCCTCAAACAATAATTTAAAGACTTCTAGTTACAGCCAAACCATCATTTACTGGGGTTCATACCAGAAAATATTCCACACTACAAAACTTGAGACAGGATCTCTGCCAGTCTGACCTGGGGAAATACATTAACCTGACCAAATACGTTAATCAGTTAGACACTGAGCATGTCAACATGACCCACCAACCAGACATTTGGGAGAGAATTCACTGTAGTAAGAGCATTCCTCACCTAGCTGTTTCATCTCTGGCCACTTCATACCATACCTAATGACTCAAACTAACAAACTTGAAGGCCAGACACATTTAGGGTATGTCTATACTACCACCCTAGTTCGAACTAGGGTAGTAATGTAGGCAACCGGAGTTGCAAATGAAGCCGGGGATTTGAATTTCCCGGCTTCATTTGCATATTGCCGGGCACCGCCATTTTTAAATGTCCGCTAGCGCGGACTCCGTGCCCCACGGCTACACGCGGCACGGACTAGGTAGTTCGGATTAGGCTTCCTATTCCGAACTACCGTTACTCCTCGTGGAACTACCGAACTACATTGTCTGTGCCGCGTGTAGCCGTGGGGCACGGAGTCCGCACTAGAGGACATTTAAAAATGGCGGCGCCCGGCTATATGCAAATGAAGCCCGGGAAATTCAAATCCCCGGCTTCATTTGCAACTCCGGTTGCCTACATTACCACCAGTTAGATGTTTTGCTCCCACTTCTCATCTTGGAAGACAGTTCCAGAATGAAATTAGATGAAGGTTTCTAACCATCAGAGGAGTGACAAGCTTAAACTTCTTGATGGCCAGTTTATGCCCATTTATTCTTGGGCCAAGGTTGGCCCTTCACTTAAATAATTCTTCCCCTCTTTTGTGTTTATTCCTCTGATGTATTCAGCGAGAGAAATCATATCTTCCCTCAGCCTTCATTTGCATAGTGAAAACAAGTGCTCCTTGAGTCCCCTCTTATTGGGTAGGCTCTCCATTTTTCTGATCATCCTTGTACACCTTCTCTGCATCAGTTTCAATCAGAATTCATCTTTCTTAAATATGAGAGACCAGAATTCTACAGTATATCACGGATGAGGTCTTACCAGTTCCTTGTTTAATAGTAGGAACACTTCTCCGTCTCTACTGGAAATATCTCACCTGATTGCATTAGCCTTTTTTGGGTTGCATCACACTGACAGCTCAGTCTTCCAGTGATTGTCATTTGACCCTAAGTGTATGATCTTGCACTTTGTGTTATTAAATTTCATCCAATTTCCATTACTTCAGTTTTCAAGGTCATTCAAACCTTTTTGTATGATATTATGATCCTTCTCTGTGTAACCCTTCTGCTGGGTAGGGCTGGCAGCAACCAGGGCCAGGTTCAATATCTAGGGGTCCATCTCACACAGAACCGGCTCGAGCCCCCACCCAGTAGCCTGGAAAATTCACACACCCCTGGGCGCCTCTGAGAGGCAATGCTTCCCCACTAGCAATCACAGAGTCTGAGTGTAGAAAATAAACTTCTAATGAAAGAGAGAGAGAGAGAGAGAGAGAGTGTGACATGGCATTAACTTTGGAAAATACCATGAACAGAGTTCATAACTCCCCACGAGTAACCGTTCTAGCTCAAATGGATTGAGCAATGTATTTCACCTCTCAGGCTCACTAGTCCAACAAGGTAAGGGTTCCATTCACTTACCCAAACTTTCCCCGTACCCCACTTCAAAAGGCCCACTTTCAGCTCTGTCCAGTCAGTGCAGACCCAGACACACCACCCTGATGACTTCCTTCATAGAGCCTGATGTGATACCACCTGTGTGCTGCCCCTGCTGCCCACCAGTTGTTCCCACCAGATGCTCCGCTGGCTGCCTGCCGCTGCTCCTACTAGCCACCCGCCAGTTGTTTCCGCCGGTCGTTCCACTGGCCACCTGCGGCCACTCCTACTGGCCGCCCACTGGTTGTTCCCACCAGCTGAAATGGGTCAGCTGGTGGGAAATGGGAAACCAGTCACTTCAGCTTAGTGATTTCAACTCTTTAGCCATCACCTAGGCTGGCGAAATATTCCAGCTTCCACTGGAATAATAAAAGGAGTCCTGATGGAGTCTACTTAAGTCTATCCTTAAAACAGGGTGAGGGGGAAAGGCAGATTGAACCAGTGTTACAGCTCACACCTGGCAGGCATGAGCTCAAGCCCTTCCCCTCAAGCTCAGTACACCCAACTCTGGAAGGGGGAGGCTTGTTCATCTGAGACCTCTTACAATGATGATGTCTCTCTGGCAAGCACTGGTGTCATATTTTACAGTTCCCACATTTAGGGGCTGCATGATTTGTGACCCCCACAACAGCTTAAATTAGTTACAATACACTACATTCCATTCCAACACTGATCCTCCATCAGCCCTGGTTGAATTGGATTTACATAACTACACCTCAGATTCCTTTCCCATCCTGGCATGAGCTGTATTAACATATCAACAGTTAACAGATAAGTATCTTTGCAGAGCTAAACAATTTGAGTGAGCACACCCACCTCCAGGGCAGCTCTCTCCTTTTAGCTGGCTGATAGCAAGCAGTAGTTTAGCCCTTGGTTACATCTGTATTGGCAATACCTCCCAAAAACAATCCCTAAGGAACTCCACTAGTAATCTCCCTGATTGTGAAATGTGATGGATCAGCTTCTTTCATATTCTTTGACTCAGATTATAAAGGGGCCGCTAATTTGGTCCCATTAAATTGCTTGAATTTGACTTCCATGTTTGATGTGGAAATTTCTGCTTCCATATCCTCATTCCCATGAGCAATCTTGTCATAATCCTGAACCCCTTGTTACCCTTATTCAAAACTGGAGCAAAGTATTTATTTAGGTGTTGGGCCATGCCTAGGTCATCTTTAATATCTACCCTATCCTCAGTGCTTAATGGTTCAACTTTTTTCCTTTAATAAAATGTATGGCTAAACCCAAAGTATTTTTTTTTAATTTCCTTTTAATTATAGTCCCATTCTTCAACCCCCAGAGTCTCAGGGTTCAAGAGGACCTTCTGCTCACAGTCAAGATCTCCCTACCTGTTGGTGGCAGAGCACTGCTCCTCCAGGAAAATGGCTTCTCATCTCCCATTTTTTCCTTTCCTCAAGGCCATGATCAGCTGTGCCTAAGGTATGAAGTTTAGCAACCTTGCCTGGAATTTGCAAAGTCCATCTCACAAAGCGAATTCAAAAACCATTTGTACAACATTACATGGGAGCCAGAGGATTTTTGTTTTGTTTTTCAAATGTAGCACTTTTCAGATATTGTGAATCTCTCAGATTTTGAGAATCATTATTAAGGAACATAGGGTACTGGATTAGACCTGTCTGCAACCTAGTTCAATATCCCGCTTCTAGCAACAGCTAGAACCAGAATCTTCCAGGAAAAATGCAAGAAACCTTGCAACAGGTTCATGAAGGATATTCACCACCACCTCCATCCTGTCCCTCCAAAAAAGTGTGTCTCGTCCTAATCCTTAGTAGTTACAGATTGGTTTGAACCCTGAAGCATGAATTATTTTTCTCTATACCAAACATTGTTCACATTAGCCATAACAATGCTTGATATTATTATCCATAAATGTTCAATGTTTATGAACTGTCAATTTGTTGGCCTGAAAACCATACCACCTTACAGGAATGAATTCCCCAGTCCAATCAAATGTTTCATAATTTCCTTTTAGTAGTCTTTCAATTTGATTAAACATCCTTTTGTTCTTGTTCAAATGAAGAACACAAGCTTCTGATATCTTTCTGATATCATTTGCTATTTTTATACTTTCATTATGTTACCTCTTAGTCAGCTCCTTACTAAGGGAAACAACTCCACTCTTTTCAGACTCTCTTCATATTAGAATTCTTCCATTCCCTGACCTACAATTTCTTGTTCCTAAAATGTGAGGTAAATACTATTTTCCCAAAAGTAACCAACTCTTATCATTTTAGGATTCTGTCAAAATGGATTTTTAAGGCTCAGATACCTAGAGAATAGTGTCACTGATCAAGTCTTTACATCTTCTCATACTCCCATCAGAATGGGTTATGGAGATCTGCCTAGGAAACAGCTACATATTGGCATATTTTGATTCACTAAAATTAGGTAGAATTGTGAATTATATGGAAAAACATTTGGTGAGTCATAAGTCAGCTGAAACATGTCAATAATATCTTCTATAGACCACCAAAACTAGCAAATGTGTTAAATATTCCATAGGAAGCAGCAAAGATGACAGTGATTTGTATCCAGTGAAATTACAACCCTTCAACGATTTCAAGACCAGAATAAATTGTTGCGAATATCTAGTCTGTGTTCTTATATAAAGCAAGCCAAAGAACTCACCCCACAGAATTCCTAGAGCAAACATTTTGGAAAAACATACTGTCTTGATTTAAAAATTCAAAGGGATGACAATTGTTCAAACCTTGGTCAATTATTCCAGTGGTTAGCTACTCTCACTATTAAAAATATACATTTTATTTCGAGGATAATTTTTTTTAGCATCAATGTTAAGCCATTAGATGATGATATATGTGATGAAGCATGGGAATGGGCTACTTAGGGAAGTGGTGGAATCTCCATCCTTTGAGGTTTTTAAAGTATAGCTTGACAAAGTCCTGGCTAGAATGATTTATTTGGGGTTGGTCTTTCTTCAAGCAGGAGATTGGACTAAATGACCTTTTGAGGTCTGTTCAAAACCTGATCTTCTACAATACTTTTCTCTACTCAACTGAAAAGCCCACTATTAAATATTTGTTCCCCATGTTCCTATAGACTAATCTTTAATTAACTTTAATTTAAGTAACTCAATCTATTGCTGTAAGTCAGGTTTTTTTAATCTTTTAATTATTATACATGGCTCTCCCCTGAACCTTCTCAAACTTAACATCCTCATGAATTGTGGACACCAGAACTAGTCATACAGTATTCCAGCAGCAGTAGCACCAATGCCAAATATAGACATAACATAACTTCTCTGCTTCTCTTCCAGATTCCTGTACATGCATATGAGGATCACATTAGCTGTTCCGCCTTTTCTGCACAGCTGATTATCAACTGTAACCCCCAAATCTCTTTCAGAGGCTACCTTCCCAGACAGACTTCCCCAAGCACATAAGTATGGATGATATTTTTTCCTAGATTTATAAATGTACATTCAGTTATTTTAAAGTGTATATTGATCACTTGTACTCAGCTTACTAAATGTTACACTTCTGTCTGAATCAGTGACCTGTCCCTTCTTCTTTATTTCCCTTGCCACATTTTTTTTGTCATCTGCAAAAAGATGTGTGATTATTTCAGGTTTTTTCCAAGTCATTAAGCAACATAGGGCCCAGAACAGATTTCTGTAGGACCCCACTACAAACACGTATCTTAATTTCCAGTTTACAGTTACACTGACACCTATCAGTTAGCCAACCATATGCATTTAATGCACACAATGTTAATTTCATATTATTATAATTTTTCAATCAAAGTGGCATGCAGTACCAAATCAAATGCCTTACAGAAATATAAGTATGTTATATCAACACTATTATTTTTTATCAACCACATTTGTTTAATCTCATAGCAAATTAGTTTGACAGAATCTATTTTCCATACACCCATGTTGATTAATACAAAATATAAAGGAAAGTAATCCAGTGCCAATCAAAAGTGACAATGACAATTTCCAGAACAAACCTTGTTGAATTAAGCTAAACTCAATTCAATAAACTGTACATATCTTTGTTGGACAGGGATTGTATCCAATTCCATGGGGGTTAGGGACAGCAGCCATCCAGGAACTAAGAACAGCGTAGTTGGCAGATTCCCTCATACGGTAACACCTCCAAAGCCAAACAACCATTTGCATATGCTGGTTCAAACTGGATTCTCTAGAGCCCAGCAGACACAGACAGGACTTTTGGATAAAGCAGGCTCTGAATCAGTTTAAACTCAGGGTATGAAACATAACATGAATAGGACCTTCTGTCCAAGGCAGGGCTCTAGTGTTGCCTGGGAAGGAATGGCTCTATTCATTGGGGTGCTTATTCTGAGCAAAGGTGTTATGAATGTGTAACCACAGAAAAACCTGTGTGGGGTCTGAAGAATTGTTCACTTGCCAGAGACCTCACTGGAGCGGAAGTGATCTCTGGAAATCTACTTTTGTTGATTTGAATATGTTTTCCCTGTAATGTTGTTAGCTCTATCTAAAAAAGCATGGGCATTCTTAAGGTAAGGGTAACTCAACTGTGGGCAATTACGCTATGTATAGCCACTGAGAAGAAGACAAAGCAGGCCTGTGTAGGCAGTCTGACTTGCTGGTCATCTGAAGAAGTGGGCTGTGCCCACAAAAGTTCATGATACCTTCTACACGTTTTGTTAGTCTTAAAGTGCTACAAGACTATTTGTTCTTTTTTAAGTTTATCCTGTACAAACTAACTCCGCTATCCCCTGAAGCTGGGAAATTCAGTCTGGGCAGGAAATCTGAAGCCTGAAAATACATTGGCCAGAAGGGAGGGAGACCTCTCTGCCCAAGAAACGTGACTGCTGGGAAGCTGAAAACCTAAGAGTGGGTGCCCTCACCAGACCACAAAGGAGAAATATAGATGAAGTTGAACAGAACTGTGACATTATTAATTATATTACTCTTCTTTAATTCCTTGTTAATCCAGTCATGTATCAGCTGCTCCATTATCTTGTCCAGATTTGATGTCAGGCTGACAGGACTATAATTACCCAGGTCATCCGATATACCCATTTTAAATATTGGTAATTAGCTTTCTTCCAGTCTTCTGGAAATTCCCAAGCATCACACAATTTACACACAATCAGTAGGTGTGATTAACATCTTTCTAAATTACCATTGGAATGGAAAGAGTGTTAAATATCCTATTATAAGACTATACCTATTTTTCTGCCAAATATACAACAGAGATAATATTTGTTGAATACTTCTACCTTTTCTTCATTAGTACTGATAAGTCTACATCATTTCCATCTGGTAATGGACCAATATTGTTGTCAGGATTCTTTTTTGCTCCTAACATACTTAAACACTCCTCCTTATCTTTAATTATGCTGGCCAAAGATTTCTTCTTGTGTCTCTCTGCTTTCCTTATCAATTTTCTACAATGCCTAGCTTCAGATTAATATTCATTACTATCAACTGCCCTATTCCTCCACTTGTTATTTACAGTCCATGTTTGTAGCTGCCTTCATTTCCCTTCTAAACCAGGTCTTTAAAAAATAGAGCCTCCTTTCTCAATTGCTAAATTGTGCCTTTTCAGCATCTTTTAATGTGTCCTTAACAATTCCCAATTATTCACATTCTTCTGATTAAATTCTTCTCCCAGCTGACTTGATTCAATTGTTTTCAGCTTTGTGAAATAAGCCCTGTTTAAGCACCAAGTATATATATCATTGGTCTGGACTTTATTCTGTTTACACAATAGTGATTAGTCATGATCACTTACACCTAAGCTATCACTAATTTTTTGTTCTCTAATCAGTTCCTCTTGTAGCTAGCTAAGCTGCTATTGATATACAGGCTTATGCTAAAGATGGTATAGGTATGGATTAAAACAGTAATGCAAAAGCTTACAGGCCCCAAGACTTGACATAAGCAACTACCCAGTAAAATGATCCTATATCACAAGATAAAGTGCTGTTATAGGCAAGGATTGCTGAACTGCTAACCGGTAATCACAATATGCCAATTTATGCCACCTTGAGCCAGATTAAGTTAACATCAGCATTTGTCCAACTGTGAGAATGCCAAGGCAACTAATTAATACTAATAAGTCTGAAGTAAAAGCCCTATTAACTGATGGGAGAATGCCTCCCCCCCCCAAAAAAAAATTAGTAGGATGAGGAAAACAGATAAGGAAAAGGGGCTAATACCTATAAAGAATATGCATTAGGCTTAGTTAGCACTAGCATAACTTCCTGGAGCACCAAAGTTCCACAAAAACAAATCCTATCCAGCTTACCTAACCAATGGTTCACTTCTGCCTCTCTTCACTCTCAAGAGAGGAAGATACCAGGGAAGATCAGCTAGACATTTATCTTCAGCATGCTTCTGAGTTCCCTGAAGTCATATTTATCTGTGATCTGTCTCATAATATAATGTCATTAGTGCCCAATTGATCGATCACCAATAGACCCTTTCCCATTAACTTCAGAAATCCATCCAGTCTAATGTGAGTGATATCTGATGTCTTGATCCTGGGAAGACAGTACACCATCCAGTTATCTGCTTATCCATTGCAAAATGTTCTTTCAATTCTTCTCAGTGTTCAACCTCCAACAAGGATTGGCAGATTACTTTGAAGAAACTCTTTGTGGGCAAAACTGATTTTCTTAGAGGTTGAGCTGAGTTATCATCAACAGGTATGTCTCATATATCTTTCTTGTCCCTGAGACTCCCTGGTTCTTGAGAGGTATATTTCACATTTTCCACATTGTGGGCCTGGTAGCAACTTGAAACTTTTAGCTGCATTGAATTCCTCCTGGTCCTCTACTCTCTAATAGCTACACTCTACCCATCCTTGTCTTCTCCAGCTATGAAAAATGCAGAGGTGACCTCTTGCCTGATAGTTATGAATGGCCAGGCCTCCTTTCTGACTCCTTATCTCCCCAAAAGCTTAGTTGCCAGCTTTCTTGAACTTGGTGTACTGTTTCCTGAACTGGCCTGTCTAGGAACTTCTCAGCTTCTCAGTAGTGTCTTCATTTGCCTGTCCAGTCCAAGAAGCTTCTCCAGCACCAGCTTTCAATACATGCATATTAAGAACCTTTTTCCTACAGGCAGGAAAGGAAACAAGGCATACCCATTGCAGGACAACCCCAGTTCTTCTACAAGCCATCTTGAAACCACACATAAGCTTTGCTTCCAGACTCAGCTTTTTCATGCTTCCACTTTCAACAACCTCCAAAACTCGCCTATTAGCTGCTGTTTTGTGTCTCTCAAATGGACTCAGTGAGATGCTTTTTATACCGAGCCTCCCTTGTTAGCTCAGCTTCATCTCTCACCACTAGGAAACAATGGACCACTCACAGAGTTCAAATAGCGATCCAAATGTCAGTGCCTCCTGGCCTTTATCACAGCATCAAGAGATAAAGGTTTCAATTGCTTACCCAAGGCTTCGTGGTCCAGCTACAAAGTCTGTCCACAGAGAACCCACAGATGGGAACAAAAGCACCAAATCACCAAGGACAGAGTCCATAGCAATGCCCTCCCATTAGCTGCCTCTATTCAAATAACAGCATTATGAAAACTCAGACTATACCAAGTGTCAATACAGGTTACAGCATTTCAGTGAACAAGAAGATGGATTAAACTGACATAAGGGGGGAATATGTGCGTATATGCAAACATAAATAAATAAAACTACATGAAAACATTATTAGGACATTTTTCTTTGGGAATCTTACAGTGCTAAGTCAGAGTAGACATAGGAAACATCATAAGACCTCAAAAATGAATAAATAAGAATATGTTGGTTCCTACCTGTTTTCCAGACAAATTGAAGATCTTTCCTGGCTTCCAAATCAGTTGTTTGTAACATTGAGAGCGCAAGTACAAACAGGATATTCCTCATGCCCTGCCATGCCCAATGAGCAGAAACCCAGAGATCCCTCAGAAACATAATTCAGTCTCTTGTCTTCTCTAGTCCTAGATTTGAAAGAAAAAGCAAATTAGTTTGCTAAAAATATATGGGGACAAGGCAAAGCAATCAGTATCGGGGCAATGCTAGTCAGCATACACTGCACATCCCCTTCTGTGGTGCAGACTCTAAGGATATGTCTAGACTACAGAGTTTTGTCAACAAAAGTGGACTTTTGTCGACAAAACTATACCTGCGCCTACACTACCGTTGAGTTCTGTCGACATAACGTCGACAGAACTCAGCAGTTTTGTCGACGTTGGTAAACCTCATTTTACGAGGCATAACACCTTCTGTCGACAGAGTTTCTGTCGACAGAACATGTTATTGCATGTAAACTGTCCTTTGCATCTACACTACCATGTCGACAAAGCAGCTTGCTTTGTCGACAGAACTCAATGTAGTCTAGACGCTCTTTGTCAACAGACGTTTTGTCGACAGTATCTGTCGACAAAACTTCTGTCAACAGAAGCCTGTAGTCTAGACATACCCTAATAGAGGTACTTTAGCTCAACATGAACAGAGCTGTATTTTTAACTCTGAAGGTCCCTGTTCCAATTCTAGGTGTCAGCCAAAATGGTGACCATACCAAAGCCCTTAGTGAGTTCTCAAAGCAGCTTGCTGGTATCACAGCTTTAAAATTCAAGGCTTTCACAATAAAATGTCAGGTGACAGCCTCATGCAACGATTTTCTCTCTCTTCAATCTATTTATGTTTAGCAGGCCCATCAACATATCTGGTATTTTACAGTTCAATAAACCATGGATGGAGATAGATTGAAGCTGAAAAGTGGCCATTTTTATTTTAATGAAGCGGGGATTATTTAAATCCCCGCTTCATTGACTGTGCCAGGTAAACTAGTTTACATGGCTCTGTCAACAGAGCCATGTAGTCTGGACATACCCTTTGTGTCTACAGGTATGGCCCCCTGCAGCTCTCAATGGCCAAAGTTCACTGTTCCTGGCGAATGGGAGCTGTGGGAAGTGGTGCAAGCCATAGGGACTTGCTAGCTGCTGCTTCCTGCAGCTCCCACTGGGTGGAAATGATGACCTGCAGCCAATGGGAGCTGTGGACAGTCATATCTGCAGATGCAAGATCAAGATGCTGTCTGGCTTCCCTCCAGAAACTTACCCTGACATGACATGTGCAGCCCATGGGCTGAAGGTGGCCCACCACAGGTTTACACTCCATGCATTTCTCTTAGAAGCCTGTCTTTTGCATTGCTTTTTCCTGAATTTCTACATTTGTAACTGGTCATTAGTCTCACATTTCATACTCCAAGTTTCCCCTCTGGGATAGGGCTAGCTGAGTGATAGGATTCTTCTGCAATGTTATTGTCATCATTTATGTCACTGGTATCATTTGGTGCCTTTCATTAAAATTTATCAGATATTAGAAGTTTAGTTGTGAAATTCCATTACATTTCCAGCCTTATATAAAAGCAGCATTATTACTATACATAATACACAGTATAGTTCTTGACAATAAGGCAAAGATAAACCTGAAAATGGTGGATATACACTAAAACTTTTAATTTGGAGTTTTATTGAAATTACTCAAACAGCTTCTATCATGATAAACTCATGTAATTATAGTTAATCAGATACTGACTAACTGCTGTGGAGAATACAGTGTTATATCTATTTAGCTTAATTCATTATTATATTTTAGCAGCATTGCAAAACCTGAAGAGATATCAAATTGAACTTTTACACTAGCAAAGTAATGCCCACAAGAGGCTTATTGTAATTGTGAGCTTCTCCCCAATGTTTTGGGGTTAACTGTAGGGCCTAGATTTTTAAGTTCAAGAACAAACACTGTACCCTGAATTGAAGGAGGAAAAAAAGGGATTCCCAATCCCTTGGTGAGAGCTTACAGGGTCAAACAACGGACCATAAGTGACCTTGTGAGCAGTTTGCACTGTACTAATCAACCCAAGAATGTGGTCAGGCCTGGTACTCTTTGGAAGAAGGGTGTGGATCCAGTCAATGTAAAGGGATGGCTTAAAGAGAGTTAGTGACAGGTAGAGCTAGTAAAAATACATGTATACATACACACACAGCTCAATATCCATGCCAGTGGAAGCACCAAAAAGGTTGTTGTGATGAATGGTAGGTGTACTATTCTTTTCTGGACATTTCAGCCTTTCAGTTAATTAAATTGCCAATAAGGGTTAAAACCATAGAAAAAAAGTCCTAGAGAGTCTCTAGGAATGCTAGAGAAGCAGGAAGTGGGTTTTTTTTTCTGGTCCCACACTAAAGGACCTCCCCTCAGCCTAATGATGCCAAGTGATTACAGGGGATAAATAAAGAGAAAACAGGGACGAGTGTGAAGGTCAACGGGCTAAAATGAGGGAGCCGGATAGGGACACCGAGCAGAGAATTCCAGACAGCACCCACTGCTCCTCAAAGGCCTTGAAAGAACCAGCGGACTCCACCCAGTGGAACTCTGCCCTGGTGCATGAACAGCTACAAGAGCGGAGATAGGCCCCACAGTTGCAGGTCCCTCCCTCAGTCAGCCTCTGCTCCCTGGTCTTGTAAATTGTCGTCTTGGCTGTAGTCAGGAGGAAGTTGACTAGGAGGTCTTGTGACTTTGTGATGCCATGGATGGGGTGCGCATAAATTAATAGGTGAGGGGAGAAATGCAGCCAGAACCTCAACAAGAGGTTCTAGAGAAGCTGAAAGAGGGGCTCTTACCTGACACAGTTGAGATAAATGTGGAGGAAGTGTTGGCAGGAAGCCTAGAGAGCCAATGAGCAGAGTGTGGGTTTTTGGATTGGAAGCAGTGACCTTCCTACTGCAGTCTGTGTGTGACCAGAGCAGAGCTGGGAAACATGAATTGAGCCAGGCATGAAAAATTCAACAACATCCTTGCCTAGGTGTGACAGGGTGCCTGCCCTGCACTGGCCTTTTAAGGCCAAGACTCAGGCCCTGGGCCGGGGCTGAGCCCAGAGAGGTCAGCTGAGGCCGTTAGGGTTAGTGAGAGCCCAGCTGGCAGCTATCTAGTGCAGCACAGTTTGCTTGAAGAGCCAGCTGAAGCTGTTAGGGCGAGTGAGGGCCCAGCCGGCAGCTATATAGAGAAGCGCACTTTGCTTAGAGAGGGAGGGCCTGTGAAGGGCTGACTGCAGAGAAAGCAGGGGCTCCCAGGAGGGAGAACAGCTGGGGACAGCCAGCTAGAGCTGGGAGAGGGCCAGCCAAGACTCTCCCTGGCTAGGGGCCGGAGGCAAGGCCCAGGGTTCGGAGGCAGATTACAATGCAGGCTAGGTAAGCGGGGAAGTAGAGATAACCCCAGTGCCAATGATGAGCAACCTGTTCAGACTGTAACTTGCCCTGAGAGGGGCTAGATGAGGACAGTCAGGGGGCACTGAGGCACGGTGGGGGGTGTGCACCCTGACACTAGGGAAGAACTAGACATTGGAACAATAGCTATGTCAACAGAACAGGGAATGTTTAGTCCGATGTGATCAGGTTATTTTCTTTTATTTTTGGATCTGTTGGACTTCTCTGTGCTGAACACATATACCAGACTGAATCCCAAGGGAGCAATTTTCTATAAGTTTTAATCATTTTTCAGTTACTCTGTAACACCTAGCTATGAAGTAATGTTTTACCAAGTATGTCGTCTTTGTTTCATTGATAAAAATTAGCTTTTTTAAGACCATGATCTGATTTCTGTGAACAGGAAGGCAAGGCAGTAGGTTCTGTGTGCACATGGGTAAGACTGAATGGTCAGCTATTAACAGAAGTACAAGGGGGAGGAGGAGTTAAGTTCAGCTCTTCCCAGAGGAAGGCTATATCTAGACTGCAGGCTTCTTTCGGAAGAAGCTTTTCCAGAAGAGATCTTCCAGAAAAAACTTCTTCCGAAAGAGAGCATCCATACCACCAAAGTGCATCGAAAAAGCCATCTGCTTTTTTGAAAGATAGTGTCCACAGTGAATGGACACTATCTCGCATTTCAGCTCTGATTACTATGGATGGAATGGTCACCATTTGTGCTTTTTCCTCTTTCCTCTTCTTTTGAAAGAATTCCTTCTTCCCCATCCACAGATAGGGTACCTGAAGCCTTTTATTCCCCATCCACACACGCCTTTTTCCGAAAGAGCTCTTTTGGAAAAAGGCTTCTTGATTGTAGAATGAGGATTACCCGATGTTGGAAAAACCCCTCAGTTCTTTCAATTTTCTTTCAAAAGCGAGCAATTGCGGTGTGGATGTAACTCAAGTTTTTTCGGAAAAATGGCTAATTTTCAAAAAAAAAAAAAAACACTCTGTAGTGTAGACATACCCAAAAGGATAAAGAGCTTGAGGGTACACCCACAAAAAAGAAATTCTCCAATGCATCTTCCTGGATTCTCAAAGGGATTTTTGCATTTGGGTAGTGGCAGGGGTTCCATCCAAGGTCAGGTAATCTATAACCTTGGGGAATTGTTAAACCAAAACGTTAGTGGCGGGATATTTTAAAGTCTCTTGAGGGCCCCCACCTTCTGCCCTTGAAGTGCCAGAGTGAGGAACATCCTTGACATTTGTATTTAATTTCAGAATGAAAACTGCAAGTTTCATTCAAAAGCAAACTTGAAGGGAAAAAAATAACAAACTAAGGGTGTGTCTAGACTACCTAGTTTTGTCGACAAAAGTGGACTTTTGTCGACAAAACAATACCAGCGTCTACACTACCGCGGAGTTCTGTCGACATAACGTCGACAGAACTCCGCGGTTTTGTCGACGCTGGTATACCTCATTTTACGAGGCAAAACACCTTCTGTCGACAGAGGTCTGTCGACAGAAGGTGTTATTGCCTGTAACATTGCGTCCAGACTACAGAGTTCTGTCGACAAAGCGGCTTGCTTTGTCGACAGAACTCCATGTGTCTGGACGCAAATTGTCGACAGAAGTCCGTCGACAAAACGCGGTAGTCTAGACGTACCCTAAGTGTGAGAAGTGGGTTTTTCAAGGTTTCCAGATTCCCTGCTGCCAAGTTGTGGGCCAAGCCTTGGTTCCCTAGGCTTTCAGGCTCCCAGCTCTGAGGCAGGGAGCCTAGAATTCCTGGCACAACTGAGTTGTCTCAGAGTTCTGAATGTTGGATCCCTGGTCCTGGAGCACTGCACACTAGGGCTGCCCCACAAACTTGGACCCTGGAAGTGTAGGGTCTCCTGCAGCTCACCATGCAGGTTTACAACATTAATTAAATGTAATTTATGTTGAACTAGAGTTCATCTGATCCAAGCTGTTCTTGTGAAACATTTCAGGTTTGGCAAATGAGCATTCTCTGGTGAAGTTGTGTTCCACTGGAACACTTTTGGTTTGGTCTAATGGCAGGCCATATTGTAATTAACTGTAAACTCATCAGGACTAACCCTCCTCATCCCACAATGAGTATTGAGGAGCACCACCTTCCTAACATCATTCCCACAATCACAACCACAATGTATGAGACTATGTATAACATATGCTGGGAGGTGGGGGGAGTTGGTAGGTGTGATGGGGTGGACTAGGGCCAATGCCACCTGCTGAAGACTGGAGGCCTTGCCACACCCTCCATCCCTTTGAAGGATGGGGAAAGGGAATCTCCATGAATTGCCCCCACCACAAGCAACAACTCTACTGCTCCCATTGGTTAGAACTGTGGGCAATGGGAGCTGCAGGGGCAGTTCCTGCAGGCAGGGACTACGCAACCTGGACCCACGCCTATGAGCTGCATGTTGGCTCCTTCCAGGGTTGGCATGGGGCCAATGCAGGCAGGGAGATGGTGGTGCAGCAGGGCTGAAACAAACAGGGACTTAGAGCTACGCAAGTTAAGCATCACCCAGACTCAATCTGCACCTGGACCCCCTCCCATATCCCAACCCCCTGAGCCTCAAACACATACACTCCCTCCCAGAGTGTGCATGCCTCACCTCCCCCTATATATACACACCAATCTCCTGCCCCAGGCCTGAACTCCCCCACAGAACCCTAGTTAATGCTAAGGTGCTTTACTGCATCAAGACCAGAGTGCTCAGCATTTTGCATGATCATGCCATGCGCAAGCAACAATGCTACTGACCTCATGAGATCTCTGTAGGTCCAAGTAGGGCTCCAAATACCTGGGACCCAACCAGCTTGCCACAACGTGGAGCTGAATAAGGACAGGCTAGGGACTTCGCTTTTATCCTAGAAGATATTTCACTAAAAAAAAAAAACTAATGAGCAGGTCAAAGGAAACCTCACACAACACTCACTGCCTTTTCTTAAACTGAAGCTCAGATAGCACTCATCAGCTGCTGTCTGAACATACTTTCTCCAGCTCAGAATAGGAAGGGTTAGTGAGAAACAGTAATTCCCCAGGGTAGGAAACTCCTGCCCTAGTCAGGAGGCTTGGCATCTGTTAGTTCCTTGAGAAAGACTACAAAAATAACAGCCTGCTGTCGTCTGAGGAGTACAGAGATTACACTGAGTCTGCAAAAAAAGGAATAAATTAAACACACTCTGAGCCTGATTCCCATCTTGCTTACACCAGTATAACTGACTGAGTTCCCTGATTTACACCGCGGCAAGCAAAATCAGAATTTGTCCCCATATCTCAGTTTGTATAACACAATTTTAAAAACTAGCAGTTCTGTGCAGATATGATAAAAAGTTACCACATAGGCAACATATGCCATCCACAGCAGCATGAATAAATTACATTATGAAGGCCACCAAGATTTCACATCAAATTTAGTTACTGAATATCTCAAGCTTCCAAATGTGAAGGTATAGTTAACTGTGAATTGGAAAATACAGAGGGAAAATAATCTGTAGTTCATATTTTAGAAAAATAAATTTACAGATTATACAAACTATCCACTCTGATCTGCACTTCAGGCTCATACTATATTTTCCTCTTTCTTTATTGTTTCCCTTCCCAGCCCTCCCATGAGGAATTTAAACTTCAAATCACAACTGAAAATTTAAAACAGATTTTATGACATCCCTGTGACTGAGTAACCTATCCATACTGTATTTTCACACCAACATGACAACAATGGCATAGTCCCAGTTCTGCAAATACCCACATCAGTGTATTTCTCATGACATTAAAATCAGAACTTGTCCCAGTGCTACACTTGTATGTTTGAAGATTGAGACCCATAGTGTTTACATTGTATTTTGACCTGACGTGAAAGAAGATCAGAGGTGAATAAAAATGTTTGCATACACATGTGTGAAAGTAAAGGTTCAAAATTCCATTTCATTTGAAATACATTTGTTCTTATAATATTTCCATTTGTGGGAAGGTATCATAAAAATCAATTCCACCTTATTAGTGAGCTTGCATTTAAAAACATCACAATAAAGATGGCTAACTCACCAAACTGATAGAAATGTAGCCGTGTTAGTCTGGTGTAGCTGAAACAAAAAACGGGACTACTGAGTGATTGGGCAACCAAATGGCAAATGAAATCTAATGTGGATAAGTGTAAAGTAATGCACATTGGAATAAATAATCCCAACTATACATACCATATGATGGGGGCTAATTTGGCTACAACTAATCAGGAAAGAGATCTTGGAATTATCGTGCATAGCTCTCTGAAAACATCCATGCAGTGTGCAGTGGCAGTCAAAAAAGCAAACAGGATGCTAGGAATTATTTAAAAAGAGATAGAAAATAAGACAAAGAATATCTTACTGCCCCTGTATAAAACTATGGTACATCCACATCTTGAATACAGTGTACAGATGTGGTCTCCTCACCTCAAAAAAGATATTTTGGCATTAGAAAAGGTTCAGAAAAGAGCAAATAAAATGATGAAGGGTTTGGAACGGGTCCCATATGAGGACAGGCTACAGAGACTGGGACTTTTCAGCTTCGAAAAGAGGAGACTGAGGGGGGATATGATAGAGGTATATAAAATCATGAATGGTATGGAGAGGGTGAATAAAGAAAAGTTATTTACTTGTTCCCATAATACAAGAACTAGAGGACACCAAATGAAATTAATGGGTAGCAGGTTTAAAACTAATAAAAGAAAGTTCTTCTTCACACAGCGCACAGTCAACCTGTGGAACTCCTTGCCAGAGGAGGCTGTGAAGGCGAGGAGTATAACAGAGTTCAAAGAGAAGCTAGATAATTTCATGGAGGTTAGGTCCATAAAAGGCTATTAGCCAGGGGGTAAGGAATGGTGCTCCCGGCCTCTGTTTGTCAAAGGCTGGAGAAGGATGGCAGGAGACAAATTGCTTGATCATTGTCTTTGTCCACCCCCTCTGGGGCACCTGGTTACTGCCCACTGTCAGCAGACGGGATACTGGGCTAGATGGACCTTTGGTCTCACCCAGTATGGCCGTTCTTATGTAGTTGGAAATGTATTTCTTTGGGTTTTAATTCTCTCCCGTCCCTATCCCCCTAGATGAAAAGACGAACTTTATCCAACAGAATGCAGGCTGCAGATGCCACCAACTACTACAAAATTACCACAGTCCCTTTAGAGATGAGTGGCTACAAAAGCACATCAGGGAAGAGACTGTCCTCTTTGTATGTTAAAAATCATCATTTGGTCATTAGACTTCTAGATTTTCTAGTACAGGTTGAATCTCTCTAGTTTGGTACCCCAGGAGCTGACCAGAGCCAAACCAGAGAATTTGCTGCATCACGGGTAGTAAATATTGTCTAGCAACATTACCAACACTTCTACTGCTTAGTGGGCTTTTAGAAAACATTAGGTGAAATTAGAGCTAAATAAGAGCACAGAATACTGGCTGACTATAAGCAAATTTTATGGGACCGTGGGAAACTCGGCCACACCCATGATAAGTGGACATCTGGCTAACTAAAATCATGCCATACCATGGACACTGCTGGACCAGAGAGTGCTGGACTACAGAGGTTCAACTTGTTTTTCCTTGGATATGTGGATAGAGAGATGGAGAGGCTGTAATGAAATTTGCTTCCCACTCCCACTCAGAAGACCAGAATGCTAGTGCTTGCATACCCAAAGTACAAGAACAGGGTCCCAGCAATTTTTGCTAGACACTGAAAAAGCAGCAAGACTGTCAAGTCCAGGACTACTCAAGATGTGCTCGACTGTCAAGGCCAGGACTACTCAAGATGTGGCCTGTGGGCTGCATGTGGCCCATAGCCTGTTTGTTTGCAGCCCACGGTGCAGTTTGGGTTTACATGGGGCTCAACACGCAGCCTGCGGGTGGGAGCCAAAACAAAAAGGTAGTCAATATAATGGTCTTCTGTTGATACGCATTTTAGTAGTTAAATTCCTGGACTGTCATCACTCATTAAAAGTGCTGTCATATGGGTGGAAATGAGGTAAATACTGCATTTTATTAATATCAACAGAACTGACTAAAATGGGACTTGTGTGTTGTGTAGTCTTGCCTTAATCTTTGTATTCATGGCGGCCTGTGTGAAAGAAGCGTATATATTTGCATGTATACGTAACCACACTTAAGTTGCATCCCTCAGCAGGTGCTGAGAGAATCATTGAGGCACCCGGGGCTTCCAAAGTTGAGTAGTGCTGGTTAAGGCTATGCTTCTTCTGACTCCCTCAGGCAGCCAGCCATTACTAATCAACACTGGAGGAAATACACAATGTTCCCTATTATAATAGTGTAGTAATTGATGCTTCTGAATCACCCCAAAGAGAAAATAGCTGAGACTACTACCATTAGTGAAGTATCCTTTCACACTTCTTGCAGTGTCTTCTGAAGTCATAATCTAGTCCTGTTCTATATGAATTTGTGCAATACAGGCAGTCCCCGAGTTACGCGGATCCGACTTATGTCGGATCCGCAGTTACGAACGGGGCCGTTCCTCTCCCTGGTCTCCAGCAGACCAGGGAGAGGAAGCAAAGCGGCGGAACACGTGGGCAGCGGACAGGGCTGTCCGCTGCCCACGCGCTCCGAGGCTTGGCTCTCCTTTGCTCTGCTTTGCCCCCCGTCCCCCTGGTCTGCAGACCAGGGGGACGGGGGGGGGGCAAAGCAGAGCCAAGCCGCGGAGCGCCCGGCCAGCTAACAGCCCAGACGCGTCAGCTGGCCGCGTCCTCCGCGGCTTGGCTCTGCTTTGCCCCCCCCCCCATCCCCCTGGTCTGCAGACCAGGGGGGCAAAGCAGAGCAAAGCCGCGGAGCACGCGGGCAGCGGACAGCCCAGACACGTCTGGGCTGTCCGCTGCACGCGTGTTCTGCCGCTTTGCTCCCCGTCCCCCTGGTCTGCAGACCAGGGGGACGGGGAGCAAAGCAGAGCAAAGCCACAGAGCCCGAGGGCAGCAGGACAGCGACGATGCGTCTGGGCTTTCCCGCTGCCCCCGTGCTCCGTGGCTTTGCTCCGGACACCTGTGGTACAGCAGCTGGGGCACTGCCAGTTGGTCCCGTAGCGCCGCTCTGGGCGCTACTGGACCAACCGGGCAGCACCCCAGCTGTTCTGCCCCAGGCGTCCTGATTCAGCCACTGCTGGTCAGATTCAGCAGCGGCTGAATCAGGACGCCTGGGGCAGAGCAGCTTGGGTGCTGCTGGGTTGGTCCAGTAGCGCCGAGGAGCGGCGGCGCTACTGGACCAACCCAGCAGCACCCCAGCTGCTCTGCCCCAGGCATCCCCAAGTTAGCCGCTGCTGAAACTGACCAGTGGCTGACTACAGGAAGCCCCTGCCCCGGGCTTCCTGGAATCAGCCGCTGATCAGTTTCAGCAGCAGCTGACTTGGGGATGCCTGGGGTTCTTAAGTTGAATCTGTATGTAAGTCAGAACTGGCGTCCAGATTCAGCCACTGTTGAAACTGATCAGTTTCAGCAGCGGCTGAATCTGGACGCCAGTTCCGACTTACATACAGATTCAGCTTAAGAACAAACCTACAGTCCCTATCTTGTACGTAACCCGGGGACTGCCTGTATTTGTTACTGAACCTGAAAATAAACTGGCTGAAATCTGAAAACCCCACTCCAAGAACATAATTCACCCTTGTCATAAGGAAGTAAAAGTCCTTGTAGTATCCACTTAAGCCAAGGTTGAATTTGCCCTAGTATTTTTCTTTTACAATGAGAATACTTATGAAGCAAGTTGGTGAAACTATTAAATTTAAAACATTATGTAACTAAAAAAAAGCCAGCACAATTGTAATAAAAATAGAAAAAGCACTTGTAGGTTTTAGTGACCTGAAAATCATTTGGTAGTTGTCTAGCATACAACATTTTAAATGATTATTCAGTTCTCTTAATGGAAAAAAACTAAATTAAAACAATAATAACAGAGCAGAAACTCATCACTTACTTACCCCTAAGGTTTAATGATTCTCATTTGGCCTCTCTGATAAGTTAACACTAAACTCTGTCCTGCCATCTGTAAAAGGTATTATCTAAAGACTAATCCTATTTGATTCCTCATCAGCAGACCACAGCTTGAAATAGTACCTGTCAAACTACCTTTTATGTGTGCCACAGATAATTTGTGCTATTCAATGGTCCTCAGTTAAACTTTAAATTGTACATAGATTTACAAAGAATAAATGCTGAGCTAGAATTTACACCCATCCCTACGTAAGCTCCATATAGCCATATCCACAAAGCCAGGAGTTAGTCGTTCAATGTTAGCTATTGTTTTGTATGCATGTTGCCCATGCACAATTTTTAATATAAAAAAATACCAAACTAAACCACAAACAGATTTTATTCACATATGATTTATAGACGCACTTCATCAATTCTAACACTGCTGACATATTTTAGATCCTGTGGTTGAAGTGCAGTGACCTAGATTCTATTTTCAACTTTGCCACACACTTCCTATGTGACCTAAGATAAGTCACTCCAGGCCAGATTCTGTCACTTGTGGAGAAAAAGTACAAGTAGTCCTACTGACTTCAATAGAACATCTCATCTAGAGTAAGAATGGTATTCTGGATCTTTGTGCCTCCCCCTTACCATTCGTACAATTCAGTTAAGCATATTTATCCTCCTTTGTGAAGCATTTAGAGATCCCTGGATTAAAAAGCACTGTGCAAAAGTGATAGATTTATAGATCTACAATATTAGTTGGCAATTACCTATAAATAACCAATTAAATAGGAACATTACATTGAAGAATACTTAATGCAGTTTGCTACAATAATTGTGAGGGTGGAATATTCTTAAAAGAATTCATAATACTTCAGGTTGAACCTCTCTAGTCTGACACCCTTGGGACCTGACTGGTTCCAACCAGAGAATTTTCTGGACCACGGGAAGTCAACATTGTCTAGTAACATTACCAACACTTCCATTGCTTACTGGGATGTTAGAGGGCAGTTAGGGATAAATTAGAGCTAAAAGCAGTACAGGACACTGAGAGCTAGGACTGGTGGCTGTAAACAAACGTGAGGAAACCACAGCTATGAAAAGTAGACATCCAGCTAACTAAAATAATTCTGGGTGACAGATGTTTCCGGACCAGAGAGTTCTGGACTGGAATGGTCAACCTGTAATAATATATCTGCATCTGGAAGAGAACTTTTGCAAACAGGAGACATACAGTCTGAGTCAGTCAGCCCCAGGCTGTTTCCCAGAATAAGACATACCAGTGCAATGTGCCTATCCTAGAGTTTGCATCCATGCAATTACGGTGAAACGGCTATACCAGTAACTGGTAGCCCAATGTAGACAAATCCCAATATACACTAATACTTCTTTTTCCATTTTAAACATCAGTGATTCTCTTTTAAAAATAAAGTTAAGCTCTTGAAAAAAGCCACTATAGCATTTTTAACTCTCATTATTATTTCTAAATTAGATTTGTAAATTCAACGGTACATGCTTCTTGTTCCACAACTATGGAGGAGAGGGAGGATTACATAAAGTAATGCGGATGTATGGACAGTAAAGGCCATTGTAATACTTCTAAAATTATTTTGACCTAATTGGGAGAAACAAACACAAAGTCTTCGTGTTTTCTGTCATGAATTTTGCTTTCAGAGTGCATCCTGGAAACTTAATGAAGGTAGACTTTATAATTAAAATTAGATAAGTGGGTTATAATGAAAGATATCTGTAGCAAGGGAGCCCAAACAGATGCATTAGGAATACATTAAACATCAGAGAATGAGCTTTCAATCAGCAGAATGGTTTTAATTAAAACAGTTATAGGATACAACTCTTCTGCAAAATGATATTGCTGTTACATCCACTTCATTGTAAGTACTGACAATGCATGCAATGAAAAAAAAATACTTGACTTTCAATAACAGAAAGCATGTGATTCTAAAAGTCTCTAAGACATCCAGATCAACAGGTCAGTTAGAGAAATGCAATGTAATTCAGCTATGTGCAAAATTATATTATAACAACAACAAAAAACCCTACTTTAAAAGAATATTACAGTTGCAAAGTCAAGAATTCAGAAGTGTTATTAAAATGTTGGCATTCTTTTCCACGGGAACCTTGCCATATTCAGTACACAGAATATTTAGTGCTCTCTGAATGGTTCACTATTAAGTATTTTTTATCCTCACCATTTAATGCATGACCACATTCATTATTTACTGCAAACCCTGCACTGAATACAGAATTCTTTATTTCCTCATGGACTTTTCCATGGTGTTATCATTGTTGTACATTTGTGCTTTACAAGTATTCATGTATTTATCTTTACAATAGCTTTGTGGTATTATCCTGTCACATTTTACATACAAGGGAAAAGAAATTAAGGCCAAAATTATTAAAAGTGTCAACATGTCCAGTTTGGAAAACATAGGGAATCATTTTTTTGACTGAAATTGAAAACAGGGTCTTTACAATGGAAAGTGCCAGGGAATACTACTTGCACTGCCTGTACTTTGCACACATATACTTAAATTACTTAACAGTTTATTTAGTACAGCAGAAATGAAATCTTCCCTGAAATTTCCCTAAATTATAGCAAAATTAATAGACATAACATGTGGAGAAAAAAATTCAGATGTCAAGACGAGCAAAGTTTTGCATCTCAATAAGATATTTTGGAATTCTTCACAAAGTGATACTTTCACCTATTTAAAAAACCCGCAAGTGGCTAGTGTCCAGACTATGTCTGTCCGTTGAATATCCAGTCACCTTTCAGCAATGACAGTGCCAAGGACTAGATGGTCCGATAGGCCCTTTCCATCTCTGACCTATTGATTTATAATAAAAATAGCATCTATAATTGTGCTGTATATGGAATATTGTTAAAATTGGATTAACAGAACAAAGGGAAACATATCTAGTTAACACTATTCCTTCATCTCTATTTAACTAATAGGTTATAACTTGCAAAGCTTTTTCTGAAACAATGTTGGGTCTCATTAACAGATCCCTGCATATAACATAAATTTAGCAATTACAAATTACAAATGCATTTTAACACTAATATTTGAATAAGTTTTGCCTTTCAAGCAAACCCGGAATTTGGAATTCAGTACAGCCAGTTCCCTTAACACAGGGTCATAATTCGACATGTGAAACAGACTGGAACTGTCAAAATTATCCATTACAAGGCAGCTAATCTTCTTGCCTAAATTTTGCTTCTAGAGCAGCAATCCCATGAAATGGTTTTCAGATCATAAAAGTTCAGCTGTTTTATTGCAATGATTTGTACTTGCTTTCTGACATTGTATTAGATATTAATATAGGAAATACAGATTATATGAGGCTTTTTCCCTTTTCACTGTAGCATGCCTACCACTAAGTTTGTCAGTCTAATGCAATAAGTAGCAAGCTCAGCCATTGATTTCAACCTTGTTTAAAAAGGGTAGACCCATCCAGCTTCCCTCTATTGTTTAAGACCTTTATGGGATATAGCTGAATCAGAAGTTCTAAAGAAGGAAGGTTTGAACCACCCATTTCAGAAGTATTTCGGAGATAGTTAATGTCAGTTGCAATGACTAGTCCTGCAGTCCACTTGCAAGAAAGACTTCGCTTTTTCTGCTATACTGTCCATAGGACAGATAAATGCAACACATTTCAGTAATTTAATATGCAAGGTCATACATGGGTGTACAACAGCCAGAGCAAATAATTGCACATACATATCCAGCTACTTGAGTCAGAAAATCAGAAACAGAGATCCAGGAAAATGGTTAGGAGCTTTGGAACAACTTTTGTTGTTGTTTGTGCTGGTGCTGAAAGCTACTGAACAAACTCAGAAACCACATCAAGCCCAAGGGCTGCCATGCTGCCAGCACTGCTTGTTCTGACTCCCCTGAAAATGCTCCCCTTTTTACTTGCAGTTAAATTCCAGTGAAAACATTTGTGGGTGCAGAATTGGATCTCTGAAATTGGAAATAACTAAGGGAAAAAAAAATCACATCCACAACATGCTACCGCAGATATAAAAATGACATAGACCATCTACAATTCTTTTTAAGCTATAAAAAAAAAATACAATTCTGCTGCAATGCCCACATTTTAAAGAATAATATGGTCTCTACAGCATTGGTACCTATGAATTTTGCCCTTATTATTCTTGCTTTTTCCCACTACCTAGTTTTAGGCCATACACAAATGAGCTAATAGAAACAGACAGACTCAAACACATCCACATGATAAATTCTGTTATTTCAACAACTCATTTCCAAAGTGCTGAAATAAACATTTGTTCCAATGCATGCCCTGTCGTCAGATGTTTCCATCAATATATTGAAGTATCCACCTTAAAAAAGGGCAAGGTTGGAAAACCTGAGTCCAGCTCTGTAGGACTCAAGAAATTGACAGGCTGTAAAACAGATCCATGCTAACCCACACACTAAAACAGGAGTCCCAGCAAACAGCAAAATGTTGTAACAAGCTCTCATGTAATTAAGTCTTCACTGTTTCTACAAAATATACTCTACCATAATACAGTACATTTACTACTACATTCTGGCATTTTCTAAATAATTAAAGCTAAAGCTGTCAAAATAAATGAGCAAAAAGTGTGACTTACTGTTGGTTCAATTTTTTTTCAATTCCCCACTTCTAAAAAATCATCAATTAGCCATAGGCCTTCCAATATACAAGTGGTATTGTATACTGCATTAAGACAAATGTATAAAAATAACTGTGCTAGTAACAGAAGTCCACAAAGGATATTGATACACACACACACACACACACTCAGGGTATGTCTACACTAGAAAGTTAGTTCGAACTAACGGACGTTAGTTCGAACTAACTTTCCTATGCGCTACACTAGCGCTCCGTTAGTTCGAACTTAATTCGAACTAACGGAGCGCTTAGTTCGAACTAGGTAAACCTCATTTTACGAGGACTAACGCCTAGTTCGAACTAGCTAGTTCGAACTAAGGGCTGTGTAGCCCTTTAGTTCGAACTAGTGGGAGGCTAAGGCTTCCCAGGTTTCCCTGGTGGCCACTCTGGCCAACACCAGGGAAACTCTATTGCCCCCCTCCCGGCCCCGGAGCCCTTAAAGGGCCATGGGCTGGCTACTCACTTTGTGCCAGTTGCAAGGCTGCCAGCACCCGTGCCTGCACAGCCTGCACCTGCCACAGGATGAGCCAGCCATCCGAGGGCTCCCAGCCCTCCACTGCTCCCCACGACCAGCCTGGCGGCTCCCGGGAGCCTGCCCGGGGGCGCAAAAGGCGGGCGCCCGCCTGGTCAAGTGCGGAGATCGTGGACCTCATCGAGGTTTGGGGGGAAGCCTCAAATGTCCACGATCTCCGCACTAGCCACCGGAACGCGGCCGTCTATGGACGCATGGCTGCCAGCCTGGCCGCCAGGAGCCACCAGCGCAGCCGGGAGCAGGTGCGCTGCAAGATTAAAGACTTGCGGCAGTCCTACTCCCGGGCCTGCCTGCCAGAGGCTGACCCGGAGGCCTGCCCCCACTTCCATGCCCTGGACCGCATCCTGGGGCCTCATGCCGTCCCTGCCCCCCGGGACGTGATTGACCCCGGGGCAGAGGGACCGCTCCTGGACACCGAGGAGGAGGAAGAGGGCTCTGAGAGCCAGGAGCCTGCCGCCAGCCTTCCCAGGACCCGGGACCCCCGAGGCACCCCACAGAGCCACTCGCCTGCATCATCAGAGGCCGGGGAGGCGTCCACCTGTGAGTACCCTCGTGTTCCCCTTATGTGTACGGGGGGCTGGGGCGAGAGGGAGCCCCGGGACCGTGCGCCTGGGCCTTGCCCACTACGGAGCAGCAGCTGGGGATCCTGCAGGGGCCCTGGCCTTGCAGAGGGGAGCTGGGTTTCACACACCTGGGCCCCTGGGGTAATTGACCGCTGGTCTTCTTGCACCACAGCTGCAGCACCGGGGACTGCAGGGCGCACCACACCGCCTGCAGCAGCCGCCCGCGCCCGGGCAAGCAGGACAGCCAGGAACCAGGAGGACTACCAGAGGCGGCATCTCCGGTTCCTGGACCGACAGCTCCGTCTCCAGGACCACTGGGTCCAGGAGGACCTCAGGCTGCGCCAGAGGAGTCTGGAGGCCCTGGAGGAGCAGGGCCGTGCCCTGCGAGGCCACCTCCAGAGCCTGCTAGACCGCTTTCCATTTCCTCCTCCCCCTGCTCCCCCTCTTGCTCCCCCTCTTGCTCTCCCTCTTGCTCCCCCTCTTGCTCCCCCTGCTCCCCCTGCTCCTCCTGTTCCTCCTGCTTCCGCTCCTGCTTCATCCACACCCCCTGTCCTCTCTGCCCCCCCCTCCACAACCATTCCCCACCGACGCCCCCGGACCCGCAGTGTGGCGAGACGGGAGAGGCACCCAGACTCCCACCCCTGAGCTTTCCTTTCCCTTCCTCCCTTCCCTCCCCTCCCCTTCCAGCTCCCTCGTCCCAGGTTTCCCCCTCCCTTCTCCCACCTTCATTCCTCCCTCCCCCACCCCAGTTCTCTGAAATAAACAGACGTTTTTGTTTGAAAAACAGGTGTCTTTATTGTACAGTAGATAGGGAGGGGAAAGGGGAAGGGGGGGGGGGTAGGGTGGAAGAAGGCCCCGGTGGGGCATGCAGGGAGAGGTCAGTCCTCCTCCTCCTCCACCTGGAAGCTCTCCCGCAGGGCTTCCCGGATCCGGATGGCCCCCCGCTGGGCTTCCCGGACGGCGGTGGTGCGGGGCTGACCGTAGTGTCCAGCCATGCGGTCAGCCTCAGCCATGCGGTCAGCCTCAGCCATCCAGGCTGGCAAGAAAGCCTCCCCCTTCCGCTCACACAAATTGTGGAGCACACAACATGCCGCCACCACGGGAGGGATGTTGTGCTCGGCCAGGTCCAGACGGGTGAGGAGGCATCGAAAGCGGGCTTTCAGTCGCCCGAAGGCCCCCTCCACCACGATGCGGGCCCTGCTCAGCCTGTTATTGAAGGCCTGGCGGGAGGGATTGAGGTGCCCCGTGTAGGGCTTCATGAGCCAGGGCTGCAGTGGGTAGGCGGCATCCCCCACCAGGCAGACGGGCATGTCCACGTCCCCGACCCTGATGTGGCGGTCGGGGAAGAAGGTCCCGTCCTGCAGCCGCTGGCACACGGAGGAGTTCCGGTACACCCGGGCGTCGTGTGCTTTGCCGGACCAGCCCACATTTATGTCCGTGAACTGTCCCCGGTGGTCACACACGGCCTGCAGGATGACGGAGAAGTACCCCTTGCGGTTCACGTACCGGGACGCCTGGTGTTCCGGGGCACGGATGGGGATGTGCGTCCCGTCGATGGCCCCCCCGCAGTTGGGGAAGCCGAGGGCGCCGAATCCCCGGATGACGGCATCCGGGTCGGCGAGGCGGACCACCCTGCGGAGCAGCACCCGGTTGATGGCCTTGACCACCTGCGGAGAGAGACACAGCAAAGCGTCAATCAGTGGGGCGCCCGGGTGGCTGGGAGCATTCATGCCCTGGCAGTGCCCCGCGCCCCACTCCCGGAAGCAACCCCCCTGGCGGCGTGTAGTACGGCCGGGACAGCCCGACCCCTCCGGTGCGGGGCGCCTTCGCCTCCTCCCGCCCCCCCCTTTGTCCCTGGGGCGGCCCATCCCCTCCTCGCAGCCCCCCTCCCCCCCGGCTCGGTGGCCGACGAGCGCCGTACCTGCATGAGCACTGCTCCGACAGTGGATCTCCCCACGCCGAACTGGTTCCCGACGGATCGGTAGCTGTCCGGCGTGGAGAGCTTCCAGAGGGCGATGGCCACCCGCTTCTGGAGGGGGATGGCGGGCCTCATGCGAGTGTCCCTTCTTTGCAGGGCAGGGGCGAGCCACTCGCAGAGCTCCAGGAAGGTGTCCCTCCTCATCCTAAAGTTCTGGGTCCACTGTCGGTCGTCCCAGCGCTCCAGGACGATGCGGTCCCACCAGTCGCTGCTGGTGTCCAGACGCCAGATGCGGCGGGGCACGCCGGTGCCGGGGCGCCGCCGCGGCTCCTCCATGGCCCCCAGGGCGGCCAGGCGGAGAGGCAGGGGGCTGACGTTCCCCAGGTGGTGCCAGGCAGCCTCGAGCCATTGCTGGCAGGCTTGCAGTAGCAAGTCCAGAACGTGCACCAGAAGGTGCAGGGCGAGCCGTGGCTCCATGTTGCCACCTGCGGCAGTCCCCCCCGAAGGGAAGCACCGACACAGACGGGCACAGAGACCGACGCTTTGCTGTCCCTCGGCGAGGTTGGCAAGCAAGCAGGAAAAGCTGAGAACCGGCTGTCCAGGGAGGGTCCCTTTAAGCACGAGCCTCAGATAGCCTCAGACAGCAGCCACACAAAGCAACTGCTGACCTGATGCCCTGCCAGAACCGGTTTCAGCTGCCCTTAAATGCCCCCCTGCGTCCAATCAGTGTGGACGCGCTAGTTCGAACTAGCAAAACGCTAGTTCGAACTAGTTTTTAGTTCTAGATGCGCTAGTTCGAACTAGCTTAGTTCGAATTAACTAATTCGAACTAAGTTAGTTCGAACTAGCGCTGTAGTGTAGACGTACCCTCAGAGGTTAACAGCCAGGGGTGTGAGCATATGAGTGTGTTAGGAGCCTAAAGCTTAGCCAGCACTCCAGTCATGTCTAGACTTACTTTCACTTTTGAAAAAAGATATGCAAATTCGGTGGTAATTTGCATATCTTCTTCCCATCACTTTTTCAAAAGAGCTTGGGTTTTTTTTCGAAAAAGCAAGCAGTTTAGATGCAATTCTTTCAGAACCCCCCCCCCCTTTTCTTTAAAGAACCTTCTTCCTCAAAGACTATGTCTAAACTATGGGGAATTTTCGAAAGAGGATGCAGGTTTTTTGGGGGGAAAAAAGCCTTTCAAAAAAACAGCTCTTCCTAAAAAAAGGGGGTTTACCCGGTTTTTCGAAAAAGGGTTTTTTCCTGAAAAAAAGTGTCCAGACTTCTTTCACTTTCGAAAGACCTGCTTTTGAAAAAGTGACCAGAAGATATGCAAATTCCCACAGAATTTGCATATCTTCTTTCGAAAAAAACCCCATAGTTTATACAAGTGGTTCTCAACGTGGGCCATATTGCTCCCCAAGGGGCCATGCCTTACTTCTAGGGGACCACATGGAAAAAAACTGAACATTAGGGATCCACAATAAGTTTCTGAGGGGGCTACCCAAACTTAACTGGCAGGTGTATGATGAATGAGGCTCAGAAGGGGGCTATGCGCAAAAAAAAGGTTGAGAAACACTGGTTTAGACGTACCCAAAAATTGAGGTTTACAGGTTCTTTCGAAAAAAGGGGGTTTTTTTCCCCTAAAGAACCAGGTCTAAACTTCTTGCTTTTTCAAAAGAAAACTCTTTTGGAAAAACGGTCGGAAGAAGATATGCAAAGTCGGTGGTAATTCGCATATCTTTTCAAATGTGAAAGTAGGTCTAGATATACTCTGAGTAGGTATGGCTACACTACAATTAAATACCTGCTGACAGCCCAGCCACCAGACTAGGCTCTTAGGGCTCAGGCTGCAGGGCTATAAAATTGCAGTGAAGATGTTCAGGCTCATACTAGAGCTTGGATTCCAGACCCTTCCCCTTTGTAGCTTATATCGTTCTGGGGTGTATTATCAGGAATGTTAGGTGTCAGATAGGGGCAGAAATTTTCTTGTTCTACTTTACACTGGTGAGGCCTCAGCTGGAACACTGGGAGCCACACTTAAAAAGATGTGGACAATTGGAGAGAGATAAGGAGACCCACAAGCACTCAAAGAGATTATGAAGGGAGATCATGGAATCTCACTCAGTGGGACTTTTAAAACAGATTAAACAAATACCTGTCAGGAATGGTCTAGATCAGCATTTCTCAAATGCAGCCACTATGGCCAGTGTATTATTTTTTAGCAATCAGGACAGCCTCCAAAGCCAGGGCGGGAGATTAGGGGAGCAGTGCCCCCTTTCTGAAGTGCCCAGCTATTGCTCCTGAACAGTTGCTACCAAGGACAGCAATGTGCCACGTTGGTATTTTCATTGATGTGACTGGCAGGGATCAACAACTTGCATTATGCAGTCATTGAGGGAGCTCCAGGCAGCGCCTCTTGAGACATGTGGGCCAATGTGCATGGCGCGCCAGGGTGGATCTTGTCAATGAAGGTGGCTGCAGCATTCAGTTGCTGGGGCACTCCAGGGAAGCTTCCCCAACCTAGGCATGTACATCCTAGTACTCCACAGGCAGCTGGTGTGTCCCTTACCCACCTTCCCTGGGGCAAGCTCTCGATGACGGGATGCAGAAGGCAGGGACTGAGAGACAGATTTGTCACAGCACCCACCAGCAAGAGTCAGTGGCTTCACTCTGAGACCACCAAAAAAGTGTTGTCACAACCACCCCTGACTAGACATACTTAGTCCTGCCTCAGCTGAAAGGGATGGACTAGTAACCTCTCAAAGTTACTTGCCACCCTACATTTCTAGGAATATAACTCATTCAAATGATTTGGAATCACCCTAGTTGTGCCAAACCACAAACCTGCATACACTACCCAATTTCATCTTCCTTACCCTTGTCCTATTTCCCTTTGCTTTTCTTGTGCATTTTGTTGAACTCACTTGTATGTTGTTTCATATTGAAGTGTAAACTCTTCGAGATAGGAAGCAGGTTCATATGGAGCTTTGCAACATAAAGCCCCATTTTTAGTGTGGCTTTGGGGCACTACCACAATGCAAGTAATAAAAAAAAAAATCATACTAATGCCGTAGACTTATAAAAACTAATATAACATTATCTAAGGAAGGTCAATTATCAGTTCAGTTTGCAGAAGACCAGAGCTCCTGTTACATCATTGGTCCTATCATTTTGACCTTCCCTGCTGTTATCCCCATTATAGTTCAATTAACAGAGGAGTCCTGCAGTGTCCTGATGAGCATCTGCTGCATCTACCTGGAAATAATTCAATAAGGAAACACCACACGAAAAAATAATGAGAAGTCAACCCAGTAGTGCCATTTCCCCTTGGGAGCACAAAGCAGTTTGGTTTATGGGGAAGAGCATGACCTTTGGAAATTATCAGTTCATTTCTCATTTCAGAGTTTCAACATATTATTGCTAACTGAAAAACAAAACATACCGGTTTGCTTTTCAATTATGCAGTCAAACTTCTGAAATCATTTTTTTTACGTGTGCGCTATTAGTATCCCTTTCCATACTATAAATAAAAAACACTAATTGCAGCTATTTTCTGCATTTTGGTTCTACCAGATGAATGGCAGATTTCACTCACGCTACCATGAATGAAATATTACAGCCAGGTCAGGACAACAGGCAGGGCCGCATGGCAAGCAGGCGAATTCCACACATGGCTGCACCACAGCAGTGACAGGTGGGGAAAGGCAGGGTCCCAGGATCTGAACCCCACCCATGCCACAGTGCCCCCAGACCCCAACGGCTTAGGGAAAGGACAGACTGTACCCCAACCCCAGCCACAACACAGCAGTCCTGGCCCCTGCCCCAGTGGGCTGCAGCAGCCCCACCATGCCTGCCCACAGCCCCAGTGAGACCCCCACCCAGGCTACCCTGTGCTGGTCCACCAACAGTTAACAGGTTAAACAGTATAATCTTAATCATCTAACCTATTAACTGTTTTGATCAATATTTACATCCCTGATTAATAGGTATTTGTACTTAGCAATTGTCATGGTCTCTGCAGATTTTTGGATGTAACTTTCACGGACCCCCAACTTGAATCATTGGCAGAGTTTGGACCGTTAGATCCCGAGCACAGACTTCTACCCCTACCACTATTGGACCAGCAACTATCAAAAGACGACTTATTTTTCAGTGATCCATCCATTAAAGAAGGATGAAACACATATGTTCCCAGAGGGTGTCAATGACATGGAGGCTCAATGGTGCCAGCTGGCACTTGGGTTCACTTTTCTGTAACAGCAACTCCTAACAGGCCTGACATACTCACTACACCTAGTACGCTGCTTCCATAATATTTATTCCTAAATATCATCATGTGAAGTCTTAAATGAAAGCCAGGAACATACTGGTCTTTAATATCATTGTGAAATGTGCACAGAGATGGTATGTAAGAAGTGTCTGTATATACTGAAAATATCTTCCCAGAAGTCTGAATCAAGGTAGAATTGTCAAACAGGTTTCTCAGACAAAGGAAATCTATTTACCTGTCTGCCTCAGTTCACATATAAATTAAGCATTGTAAGCCAATTCAATGGAAGCCTCACATCCATATAGTGTCAACATAAGGATGTGAAGGCACCACCAGGAAAGAAATGATGGCATCATCCTGCTGAGGACAAAACAATGAACTTTCAGGGGCATAAGGAGAAGGCAAAAGGGCGTTATTTTATCCAGCACTTGAGGAAGTAGTCAAGCAGAGCAACTGTATCTTACTATACCTATACAGGCAGTCCCCAACTTACGCGGATCCGACTTATGTCGGATCCGCACTTACGAACGGGGCTTTCTCGCCCCGGAGGTCGAGGTGGCGGATTGCTACCTGCGAGCTCCGGGGCAAGAAAGCCCCGTTCGTAAGCTGCTCCGGTGCCCCTGGTCTGCTGGAGACCGTCTCCAGCAGACCAGGGGCACCGGGCGGGTTCCCGCGCTTCTGAGGCTTTGCCAGAGCAAAGCCTCAGAAGCGCAGGAACCCGCCGCGGCTGTGGCTTCAGTCCCGGTGCCTGTGGTCTGCTGGGGACCGTCCCCAGCAGACCACAGGCACCAGGACTGAAGCGGCAGCCGCGGCGGGTCCCGTGCCTCTGAGACTTTGCCAGAGCAAAGCCTCAGAGGCGCGGCACCCCGCTGCCGCTGCGGCTCTGCTCCCCGTGTCCCTGGTCTGCTGGGGGGGAGGGGGGCGCAGCTAGTGTGCCCCCCCCCCCCAGCAGACCAGGCTTTTGTTTTGGACCCTGGGGCAGAGCAGCTGGGGCGCTGCCGATTGGTCCTGCAGCGCCCGCTCTGGGCACTACTGGACCAACCCGGCAGCACCCCAGCTGCTCTGCCCCAGGTCCTGATTCAGCCGCTGCTGGTCAGTTTCAGCAGCGGCTGAATCAGGACTCCTGGGGCAGAGCAGATGGGGTGCTGCTGGGTTGATCCAGTAGCACCGAGGAGCGGCGCTACTGGAGCAACCCAGCAGCACCCCAGCTGCTCTGCCCCAGGCGTCCCCAAGTCAGCTTCTGTTGAAACTGACCAGCGCTGACTACTGGAAGCCCGAGGCAGAGTTGCTCTGCCCCGGGCTTCCTGGAATCAGCTGCTGATCAGTTTCAGCAGCAGCTGACTTGGGGAAGCTTGGGGTTCTTAAGATGATTCTGTATGTAAGTCAGAACTGGCGGTCAGTTTCAGCAGCCACTGAATCTGGACGCCAGTTCCGACTTACATACAGATTCAACTTAAGAACAAACCTACAGTCCCTATCTTGTATGTAACCCGGGGACTGCCTCTAAATAGTTTTTCTTATGGGATAATAGAGGGGTGTATCTAGACTACAGGGTTTTGTCAATAAAAGTGGGCTTTTGGAACAAATCTTTAACCCCATCCTGACCACTGCTCCTTCCACCTCCTGCTACTTATTGCCACCATCTCCCACTACCCAGCTCCTGCCCTCTTCCTCACCCCATCTCCAGATGCCACACATGCAGACACACACTAGTCAACCTTCTGCGTTAGAATCAAATAGATGCTTCCTTCCTTCTCCTTCTTCTCACTGCCAGGGTACCAATAGGGGAATCATTGAGAGAACTAAGGAATCTCCCTTTTCTCAGTTCTGGAGCCACAATAGCCCCGTAGAGCCAGGAGGAAAACAGGGAAAGTTATATTCAGCCCTGGATAATAACAGTCACCTTCTGTGGGGAAGGTCCATGCCCAGCATGGTCAGCATGTACAAGCTGTAAGGGGATAGAAGATTCAATACGCACTGAGCATGCTCTAAGAACAGCTGCCAAACTAAAAAGTTTCTACAGAGTACATGTAAATTCATTTTCCCAGAAAGGATAATAATTTCAACAAATTTGGCCAGATTTCCATTAGATTCACAAAAGGCACCTCCTACCTGTCATCAGGACAATACCACTGCTAGATTTCAAGTCCCAGTTCCAATGTGTGGATGCACTGGAACTTCAACAGAAGAGTTGGAAATTTTACAACATGGGCAAAACATGTTTCTTTTACATCATTCTCAGAAATAGAGGAAACAGTTTGGAAAGCTTGTGAGTTCCAAAAAAGAATTCAGCCTGAGTCAGACACAGAAAATGGAACATGACAACCTTAATGGTACGCAACTGAAAACTGGATTTTATATAGGAGAAACATTGGGTATTGTGACAGTCAGGCCAGGGAGCTGCTGCGGAGAAGGGAAAAGGCAGCCCAAAAGGGGAAAAACCCCTGTGAGAAGAAGCAAAGAACTGCAGCCCAATTAGATGCAGCTGGGAGGGATCTGGCTCAGGCAAATTGAGGCCAGCTGACTCCTCTGCTGGCTGGCTGAGGGCCTTTAAAAGCCTCAGCAGTAGGAGGCTGGAGAAGAAGAGTGTCTTCACCTTCCTTTTGTCCTTTCAGAGAGGAAGAAATTGGAGAGAACAATTTTGACCAAGCACTCGGTAAAGGCAGCTAGGGAGGGAACCTGAGGGCATCTGGCTGGGCTCCCTACTATTGAGACCTGCTGCAAATCCCTAAACTCCAGGGCTGCATCTAGATTGGCATGATTTTCCGGAAATGCTTTTAATGGAAGAGTTTTCCGTTAAAAGCATTTTTGGAACAGAGCATCTAGATTGGCACGGACGCTATTCCGCAAAAGAGCCCCAATCGCCATTTTCGCGATTGGGGCTTTTTTGCGGAAAACAAATCTGAGCTGTCTACACTGGCCCTTTTGTGCAAAAGTTTTGCGCAAAAGGGACTTTTGCCAGAACAGGAGCAGCATAGTATTTCCACAAAAAGCACTGATTTCAGACAGTAGAAAAGTCAGTGCTTTTGCAGAAATTCAAGTGGCCAGTGTAGACAGCTGGCAAGTTTTTCCGAAAAAGTGGCTGATTTTCCCGAAAAACTGGCCAATCTAGACACAGCCCATGGGTGGCTAAGAGGAGGAGACCTAGCCAGTGGTGGCTTGGGGAAGAGGGGCCCTTGCCACAGTATCCTTAACTATAGGCAATGCTACTAAGTCCCCAGAAACACAGACTTCTCCTCCTGATTTTGACATGAATCGGTCTTACAGTCTCTCTCAGAATCCCTGTATATTATCCTCATTTTTATTCTGCCTCCAGCCCCTGGCTAACTCCATTATCTCTTCGTCTCTTCTGCAAGGATGGCTTCCCTTCTTTTCTTCCTCCCCATCTTCTGCCTGTTTCTCTCCCCTCTAGTTCCCAATTACAGCAAACGTGTTACTCAACTCAGTTTCAACACAACTGGTCTTTTTGTCTCCATGGGCAAGTTCTTCCATGGATCATGTTACTCTTCTGGCAGTTTCTCCCTCATCCTCCGCTAACCCCTCTCTCACCCGGGTCCTTTTGTGCATCAGATCTCTGCATTTCTTTTCTCTGATGAATTGTATCCTCAAATCCCCATCTGAATTCTATCATCATCTCCAGCTGCATATATAAACCCTGAATCTTCTCTGCCATGAACTCTGTCAAACAACATTTCATAAATAAGTAACTTCCGTCTGATACCCACTAAAGGGTGATGTACATCCTGTAGCTTCTGTATCTGATCATCTTCCTTGGGTCACTTCTTGTGCTGCCTCAGTAGCCATCATTGTCTTCTCTTTCTAGACCCTATTGCTAGAAAAACCAAAGAGGGAGCAGAAAAAAATTCCCCTAAACTCGCAATTACAAACTTTCACAGAAATTTTGCTTTTAGTTTGCTGCTCCAATGTTCACTAGTGACTAGCTTTTGAAAGTAGCAAAAGTAAGTCAAAAGCAGCGAGGAGTCCTGTGGCACCTTATAGACTAACTGAAGTGTAGGAGCATAAGCTTTCGTGGGCAAAGACCCACTTCGTCAGATGCATCTCCCCTTCATTAAACATCATCAGCAAGAACTGAATCAACTCTCACACCTGGAACAAATTGTGTGTGCGCACGCACGCACACACTAAATCAAGACTGAACCACCAAAACACAAAATCCCCACTCTCCTCTTGGGCCAAACTCCCTCTCCTCCCTCTTCAGAAACTCCAAGGTTAAATGTTCACACAGTCTCAGTAAAATACCTTTTTATCCAAGATTTCAAAACAAAATAATAAATAATCTTTCACAAATTTCACTCTTTATGATCTAGATGCATTAATGAGAATTTGAGCTGACTAATCTAATGCTAATGTATAGAAAAAGGGCACATCCACTGAGCAGTGTTCTGCCAGACTTAAGTGTCCATTCTTGCATCTGTAACAATGCTGAAATATAAATTGAAACAGCATCCCTTAAAATGGAGGAATGGTATTGACAGACATTCTCTCTCATGTGAATTCATATATGGAGGAATTACCAGCTTCCCTCTGCAAAATAGCTTTACTTGAAATTACAGGCAGTCCCCGGGTTACATGGATCCGACTTACATCGGATCCCTACTTACAAATGGGGTCAGGCAACCCCACACTAGCTGCTTCCCCCAGGGAGACGCGGAGCTAGCGCTCCCCCCCCCGCCCAGTAGACCAGGGAGACATGGAGCGCCTTTTCTCAGCAGACACCTCAGCTTGAGAATAAAGGACTGAGGGAAGTGAGGTGTGGAAGAATAAAACTGAGCTCTGGAGAAATGTTTGGCTAGAGTTTCCCCTACAATATGTACCAGTTCCGACTTACATACAAATTCAACTTAAGAACAAACCTACAATCCCTATCTTGTACGTAACCCAGGGACTGCCTGTATATGAAATCTCAATTGCTGATTGCCAACCAAGTTAACTGTATTGCTGCTTGCCTACCATCTCAGACAACTCCTAAAGCTCTTTCAAATATTAGAAACTTAAATTTTCCTTCCAGTTACTCTCCAAATTGTCTTCCATATTATTTTGCTATCTTATCCAACTCGGGCATTTCAGTCATACAGAGATGGGAATGGGAGTTAAATGCTTGCCTTGATGGTAACAACAGTGAAATATATGGACTATGCTACCATTTATGGAAGCAAGTGGAAAATAAAATTACATTTAGAATCACAGAATACTAGGACTGGAAGGGACCTCGAGAGGTCATCGAGTCCAGTCCCCTGCCCTCAGGGCAGGACCAAGTACTGACTAGACCACCCCGATAGACATTTATCTAACCTACTCTTAAATATCTCCAGAGATGGAGATTCCACAACTTCCCTGGGCAATTTATTCCAGTGTTTGACCACCCTGACAGTTACAAACTTTTTCCTAACGTCCAACCTAAACCTCCCTTGCTGCAGTTTAAGCCCATTGCTTCTTGTTCTATCCTCAGAGGCCAAGATGAACACGTTTTCTCCCTCTTCCTCATGACACCCTTTTAGATACCTGAAAACTGCTATCATGTCCCCCCTGAATCTTCTCTTTTCCAAACTAAACAAACCCATTTCTTTCAGCCTTCCTTCATAGGTCATGTTCTCTAGACCTTTAATCATTCTTGTTGCTCTTCTCTGGACCCTCTCCAATTTCTCCACATCTTTCTTGAAATGCGGTGCCAAGAACTGGACACAATACTCCAACTGAGGCCTAACCAGCACAGAGTAAAGTGGAAGAATGACTTCTTGTGTCTTGCTCACAACACACCTGTTAATGCATCCCAGAATCATGTTTGCTTTTTTTTGCAACAGCATCACCCTGTTGACTCATTTAGCTTGTAGTCCACTATAACCCCTAGATCCCTTTTCTGCGGTACTCCTTCCTAGACAGTCGTTTCCCATTCTGTATGTGTGAAACTGATTGTTCCTTCCTAAGTGGAGCACTTTGCATTTATCTGTATTAAACTTCATCCTGTTTACCTCAGACCATTTTTCCAATTTGTCCAGATAATTTTGAATTATGGCCTTATCCTCCAAAGCAGTCACAACCCCTCCCAGCTTGATATCATCTGCAAACTTAATAAGTGTACTTTCTATGCCAATATCTAAATTGTTGATGAAGATATTGAACAAAGCCGGTCCTAAAACAGACCTCTGTGGAACCGCACTTGTTATACCTTTCCAGCAGGATTGAGAACCACTAATAACTACTGTCTGAGTACCGTTATCCAGCCAGTTATGCACCCACCTTATAGTAGCCCCATCTAAGTTGTATTTGCCTAGTTTATTGATAAGAATGTCATGCGAGACCATATCAAATGCCTTACTAAAGTCTAGCTATACCACATCTGCATCTCTCCTGGAAAACATTAGAATCTTGCAAATAATTTATTGAAGTCCTGTATATTTCTTTAAAACTTGGTCCACTGGACAATATGAGCAGAAAGTTTGAGAATATGACTCACAGTAGTTTTCTTGAAATGGTAAAGATGGAATGAGTTACCAAGATTCAGAGGTATATTAGTTACATAATTTGTTTTCCCAATGTGGGAACTGAAGTCTTTTAATAACATGTCACAATTGCTCTGGTTTATACAGAGATTGATCCTTAGGAAGTGTAAATTTGTTTGTGTCTTACATTTAAAAGACTGGGATACTGATGTGCCAGAAATTACATCTTATTTTCAAAACCAGTGGCAAAACTCAGGATTGTTTTGTGTTGGGGGAAGACACGTGCAAGTAAGTAGTACATAAGATCACTAGGCAAGAGTTAATTTATCCCATTTGCCACTTTTCTTATTACCACAACACAAAGTAATTTGGGTTAGGAATTCCATTGCTAAGGATTTCAATTTGCTACATATACGCGTGTTTTTAACCACACACAAATTAAAAATAAAATAAAATAAAAACCCAGAACACTTCAACTGAAAAAGGTAACAAAAAAAATCTTCATTTTAAAAATCACTGTTGGGAGACAAGAGAGTTAAAATATAAAAAAATGCATCTTTTGTCTCTGGGTTCAGCTCAGTTTCTGGAAAACCAGAAGCACTGCACACGTAGCAGAATTTGTGACTCCTGGATTATGGCTGTATCTATACTGGAAAACATAAGAAGCCTACATTTTGAAAGAGTGCTCAATATGCAGGATTCTCTCCTAAACAATAAAATTGTAGGCACATCACAAAAGTTAGTCAGCTTCTGAGTGCACTACTCACTTAGCTAACATTCCACAAAACAACTAGGGAACATCCACCAAATATGTGCTATTCTTTATAATATATCTCCTAATCTCTTCAAGTGCTATGTAATTTGACCAAGGTTAAGAATTGCATTTAGAACTAGCATGAACATTCATTAAAAGAAAAAAAAACTTTGTGCATCATTCTGTGCAGATACTGCCAATTGTAATAGTTATATGTGTGACTGTAAAAGCTGGGGAAAACTAACCCTTATCAATAAGACCAATAATTAATTTTCTAGAAAAATGAAAGGTTCTTCAAGAGGTGAGAGAGGAAAGAAGGCAGTACAAATTGTGATATTGGCCACATCTACACAGGACTATGGAGAGACTTGCTTGACCCCAGAGCAAGGTGGAATGAGCTGGTTCCATGCCCCGGGAAGGGAAAGAGCTTTAGATAGAAGGGGTGGGGCTGAGGCTAGCCTCTCCCCAACTGCCCTTCAGAAGCATCCAGAATATGCCCCTCCAAGCTCCGGCAGCATTTTAAAGAGAGGTAGTGGATGGGAACACCGGGACTTTGTAAATCACCACACCTTGTAGCAGTTGCTCCTTTTCCCCATACCATCCACACCCCTGTGTCTACATGACAACCCCATACACAACACTAAGGCTACATCTAGACTGGCATGATTTTCCAGAAATGCTTTTAACGGAAAAGTTTTCCATTAAAAGCATTTTCAGAAAAGAGCATCTAGATTGGCAAGGACGCTTTTCCGCAAAAGCACTTTTTGCGGAAAAGTATTCGTGGCCAATCTAGAGGAGCTTTTGCGCAAAACAAATCTCAGCTGTCTACACTGGCCCTTTTGCGCAAAAGTTTTGCACAAAAGGGATTTTTGCCTGAATGTGAGCAGAATAGTATTTCCACAAAAAGCACTGATTTCTTACAGTAGGAAGTCAGTGTTCTTGCAGAAATTCAAGCGGCCAGTGTAGACAGCTGGCAAGCTTTTCCGGAAAAGCGGCTGATTTTCCAAAAAAAATGGCCAGTCTAGACACAGCCTAAGAGTGCTTGTATAGCAGAGTTATGCTAACATAATAAAACCAGCGGCAGTAGCTCTCTCAGCAGGAGAGCATCTCCCACCAACACCATGCTATGCACACAAGCACTTATGCTGACTAAACTTTTCTTGCTAAGGGATGTGAAAAAATCCCACCCCAAGCAATGTAACTTTGGCCAGTATAAGTATTAGTGTATACATCTTTAGATTCAACTTGCTGAATATCATCCATGTATCTATATGTAGTCCCCTTACTAAAGGTGCCTCTGCTTATTCTGGGATTGTTCCTGCCATGGGCAGAGAGCTGGACTTGATGGCCTTCCAAAGTCTATTCCAGCTCTGTGGTTACGTGATAATATATGATTATCTGATTGTCTGGGTAGATTTTGTGTGCTGCAATCTAGCCCCAGAAACTACAATTCCCACGAGCCCTGGAGAAAACCAGGAAAGAAGGACTCTGTTTGGGTGCTGGGTCTTCCATGTGTATGGAGAGAGACTCTCAGCAGTCTGTGGACTCTTCTCTTTGTTTTTGGAAAAGAGGAGCCAGGCTGCTGTAGAGGAGTTTTATCCAATCCAGGAGCTGTTAGGTTGCAGCTACAGACTTGGATTCAGAGCCTTTGGGACTGGAATCTAGCAAGCTGCTTCTGATTGCCCTTTGGCTGTACCTGTGGCTAGAAGTACTACCCTGCACCCAGCACACTGAAGGAGACTAGAATCATCCATTCCAGCTGCAAAATCTTCAGGCGCGCCCACGCAAGCAAGACTATGGTACAGTGAGTCCTGAGGAGTGCGCACTCTGAGGTGTGAAAAACAGGGGCAGTGCAAATGCCGGATAGAAACGTTCCTATTATTTCTGTGTACCTGTTAATGTTATTCACTGTTAATCTGTTAAACTCTGTTTCTTTAAGTTAAGTAAAGGTTGTTCTTTCTACTGTAATCTATCAGATGTGTACTATTTATGATTTGTAATTGTTGTTCTGGAACTAGATCCAGATTATTGCTGGAATAATTTTATTCCTGGAGGCTCTCAAGGCACACCATTAAGTGTGTACAGGGCCAGCCAGCCCGTGAAGGCACCGCCATTGTATGTTCTTTATGAGCAAGGGAGAGTAGCAAGGGGATGGACAGGGTTTCCGCAACTAAACACCATCACCACTGGGGTACTCAGGATCTCCTTTTATGTTAAAACCATCAGGCACCCAGGCACACCTGTGAGTGTGACCTTCTCCCAAGTAACCCAGGGAGGAAAAAGGGTTACATATATATGGGTTTTCTTAATATGGAAGAGCTCAGAATCAATTGTGAATTCAAAAACAAATTAGTCTGAAAAAGCAAGAGGGGAAACTTATGCCCAGTTGCTTCAGATAATAACTTAAAAATAAATAAAAAGCCATGTGTTTCATATTATATAATTATGCACAGTCTCATGTTGATCTCATTAGAATACATTTTTGATATTATCAATTCTATTTGTCTTGTAAACATCATCTATTAGTATAACATCAAGATTTTTTAACCCCCCCCCCCCCCACACACACACACTATAACTTAAGTACACCTGTTTCATTTAGCCCCTTTTCTCCCCTCTATGCATATGCACACATAGTCACCCACTCACACATAGAAGCAGGATTCATCCAAGGCTTAGAATGGGTTCTGATGATGTAAACTGTACCATAGAGCTGTGGCAGTCTACCAGAGAGGCCACAGCACAACAAAGCACCGATAACCACCCCTCTGCAGAAACTGGGTCCATGAGGAATTAACAGTTAATTTGAACTCAGGACTTAGTTTGAATTACTGTTTCACTGCTGTGTGTAGCCGCGGGTGGTTACTTTGGACTAGTGGAATTTTAAAATGGCAACTGGACAGGAACATGCAAATAAAGCCCAGGATACTTAAATCCTGGGCTTCATTTGCAACTTTGAATGCCTACATTAGCCTCCCTAGTTCGAACTAGGAGGCTAGTATAGACATACCCTTAGAGACACAGACACAGGAAACGGACATAGAAAAAGTATGTATTGGTAAGCTACATGCATTCACATGGCTTGACATTTTTAAATAAAAAATGAGTGGGTTTCCCATGAGAAATAATGAACTACATGATTGATAATCCCCAGAAACGCTGCCGTAGCTACTTCAGACACACACACAAAAAAAAGTGAAAAAAAAAAAAACAAGTTTGCCTAACCCCTTTCAAGAAACAAATTATAGTAATTAGAGGGCCACTGACTGTACTTGATAGGCAGGTAAATTGTACATTCCTTCAAGAGTAGCAGCTACATGACTGAAAATCTGAACTACTGTGATCTTTGGGACCAATCCTGCTTTTGCTGAAGTAGGTAGGCATTTGCCATTGATTTTTTTCATCTCCAGGAACATGCTCAAGTCACATTCTGACTGTGACCGTGGTGCAGGGGAAGGAAGGAGGGAAACAGGAGATTTGTCAGAGTGACGTCCCAGGACATACAAACAGAGGGAGGAGTGTCACTGTGCAGTTGTACATACAAAAAAAGCTGCAGTAATTTTTAAAAATATATCTTATCCAACCTCTTAGAAATAATAATTTTTTTAAAATAATTCACAAATTAGAGGGGATTCATCATGAGGGAGAATGGATATAGTAAATGTAAATACTATCTGAGAGAACAGGAAATATTTAGCCATCTTCTTTTATCTAAATGTAATTATTTTCAATAATACTGCTATCATAACTTATAATGTAAACACTTATTTTGAATCTGCAACCCTTTAAGACTATCTTTTGTGTGATAAGATTTTTTGATGACAATTGTGGCTACATAGAGAAAGAAATGTTGACTTAGTTTGTCTACTTCCTAAAACCATAGCATAACAAAATTGTGTTATGTAAAGTAGTTAAGGAAAAATACCAAGAAATGTTCTATAGGGGTTTGATCCGTAAATCTTCCAGGCTCTACCCTGACTCACAATAAATTCATGCTCACACATAAAATCAAGCCCATTGTATAGAAAAAGTGGCAATAAAGGAAGCACCTTGCTCTCACATATGTTACATTCTTAAACCAAGCCACCTGGTAGTTTCATATGTGACTCCACTAATTTATTGCTTTTCACAATTTCTAATGTAAAACAAATTCAACATTATAGAATCAAAACAATATCTTACTGTAAAGTCTTATAATCAATATCTAGTCTTGTTCAAAAAAGCAAGATTTTTATTCAAAATGTATAAGGGAAAATATTTGCATATTTTCATTTTTATCATTTTCCCTTATTAAACAAACAGATTATACTGTAAAATAATATCACATGCCCAGATTATTTGATATGAATTTGACTATGTATAGCTGGCATACTAAAAGAACTTTGACTAAAGATAAACATTAAAAGGCTAGCCAGAAAAAATCAGCATTCGCTTAAAAAAAAAATAAATCTGTGACCCATGTTGTAATTGTTTTTTTAATTCAAGCATCAGATCCTGAAGTTAGGTTATGCAAGAATCTCAGAGGGGGAGGGGGGGTCTTTTTTTTTGTTTGTTTGTTTAATCAAGTATCTAGACCTTATGGCCGTGGAGACAAGCTTAAGAATGTGTGTCAGTTGGGGGCTCATTCACAATTTTGAGCTTGAGATTGGCAATACTGAAATAAATACCGGACCTTCTCAAAAGCGCTTTCATTGAAAATCAAATTGCAATATCCTTTTCCACACTAGAGTAGAGCCTCAGTCATTCGTAAAAATAAGTTGGGACTATTTGTGGAGAAAAAGGCTATTCAGCACAAGTAATGGTAACACAACTTTGCCTCTGAGTGAATTTATATTCTAGCAAATGGTTTGGGGTGATTTAGCCTTCTTTCTTGACCTACCACCTCAGGCAAATATCTAAAAACCAATTACAGTAGACTTCCGATAATACAGCACCTTTTGGATTTAGATGGTGCCGTATTATCAGATTTGCCGGAGAATCAGGAGGTCCGGTACAGTTGCACGCTTAACATCTGGCCAGGACACAATCTCCCTCCATCTCTCCTCCCCTTTCCTCTTCGCATTGCCTCCTTGCTGTAACCTGATCCTCCTCCTCCTCCCTTCTCCTTTCCCCTTTGCTGAAGCAAAAGTACTGTAACATGATCCACTCCCGCCCGACCTCCCCCAACCTTATGCTCCCTCTGGTTACAGCCTGCACATGTGCTAAGCGGCAGGCTTTTTAATCAGCTGGTCAGAAGCGTTTGGCATTTTGATGCCGGAGTATCAGGAGAGCCAAATAGTTAGATGCCGAACTATCGGAGTTTTACTGTACAATGCATAAAAATAGAGTCTGGGGGCTGCAGTGATCAGGCAAGTGGAACCCATTCCTGTTGATCTATATCAGCCCTGTGTCCATGTAACATTTTCCATACACTAGTGGCTTTCAATATGGAAGTATTCATAATTTATAGAAATGGAAATAAGACAAGTCTCCATGAGAGAGACTGTACGTGGCTTGCTTTGTAATAATAGCCACACTAAATTACCTCACAACACTGCCCCCTCTCTTCCCTCATGACAGACAAGCAACATGAAGGGCAGGTCTACACTGCCACTCACTTTCACACAACTTCCACTCCCCAGGGAACAAACCACCCCTTCTGAGGGCCAGAGTAGACAGTACTACGTCGGTGTAACAGCTTCTCCTGCCGACACAGCTATCATGTCACACAAGTGTATTTATTATGCAGCTACCCCAATGTAGCAGTCCTAGGCTACGTCTAGACTGCCATGATTTTGCAGAAATACTTTTAACGGAAAAGTTTATCCGTTAAAAGTATTTCCGCAAAAGCGCATTTAGATTGGTCCTGGAGTTATTGTTACAACAATATGCTTTTGCGCAAAAGCACGTCTACATTGGCGGGACGCTTTTGCGCAAAAGCAGAAGCCTGGAACCATTTTGAAGAGGGCAAAAGGGCACTAGCCCTTTCTGGGGGCAGAGGGCTGGAGCTCCTTTGAGACGTGTGCTTAAAGGGATCTCCCTGGACAGCCGTTTCTCTCCTGCTGCGTGCTATAGGAACTCCTGCACAGACTGTCAGCCATAGTAGTTTTGATGGTTGCTCTCTGCCTTTTGGACACCACTGCCTTTTGCCACCTAGTGCTTTTGCCTGGTTTTTTTCCCCATCTGCCTTGTTTTTTCTGCCATGGAACCAGGGGTGGTCTTGTGCCTGCTCTGGCCCCTGGTGCTCCAGGCTGTTGCCCTCTTGTTCCAGGACCTGGAGGTGCAGATCACTTTGGACTCCCTCACCAGGGAAGCCATGGCGTCCCTGTGGCATCCCCACCCCAGCGTGGAGAAGCCACTGTGGAGACTGGACACCAGTACAGACTGGTGGGACCAGCTGGTCCTGGAGTAATGGGATGACCAACAATGGCTCCGGAACTTTCGCATGCGAAAACGGCTGTTCCTGGAGCTGTGTGCCTGGCTCGCCCTTGCGCTCCAGAGAACCACCACCCAGCTGCGGGCACCCATCCCTGTCGACAAGAGGGTCGCCATCGCACTTTGGAAGCTGGCCACCCAGAACAGCTACCGATCGGTGGCACACCAGTTTGGGGTGGGCAGATTCATCATCGGTGTCATCGTGATGGAGGTAAGTCCCAGGGGGAGAGTGCTGCACTCCATGCCCAGGGGCAGCCAAGACTCCAGGATGGGTCACCCAGGGGTTTAGGCCATCCCTCCCTTGCACAGGCCTCAACCGGGCCTGCAATCACGTGGAATGCGCCTTCGGCCGCTTGAAAGCCCGCTTCCGGTGTTTGCTCACCCGTCTCGAGATGGGTGAGCGGAATGCCACGGAGGTAGTGGTTGCATGCTCCACAATGTTGTGGTGCGGAGTGGGGAGGCCTTCCTGCCCGCATGGATGGCAGCCAAGGGCCAGGCCTATGAACAACCCCACACAGCTGCCATCCGCCGGGCCCACCATAATGGATGGCATGGCCAATGTGGGCAGTAAGTGTGGCGATCAAATCCGCCATGCGGACGCACTGGGCCTGGAAGGCGGCCCAGACCTCCTGGCGCCACTGCAGGTCTGCCTCCATGCGCCGAATGATGGCAGCCTCGACGCGCTTGACGGCCTGCACGTGGCACCAAAGGAGTTGCTCCCGGTGGCGGAGCCGCTGCCTTGGTTGTTGGGCGGCTGGGGGTGCTGCTGCTACTGCTGCTGCAGGACTAGAGGGTCCCTGGCTTGTGCTTGGTCCCGCTGCAGGGAAGAGAAGAAAGGATGGGTCAGTCAAGCAGCCCGGCCACTATCCCCACACCTCACGCCCTCCACCCCTGAGCCCAGGTGACACCACAGTAGTGTGGCTTGGGCCCACTCAGTTACCCCCCTCCCCTCCCCCCCGTGTTGTATGTTTGCATACAGGACCGCCCTTGGAGTAGGGTCCTCCTCCATGTATTGTTACCACCGGTCTGTGTCCTGGCCCTATGGAGGGTGCTTGTGTTGTGTTAACCTTTGGAACTCCCTGCTGGTGGAGGCTGTGAGGCTTTGGGCTAATCACTGGTGTTTGACAGGGAGCGAGATGAATCCCCACACAGTGCCTGGGAGCACATCTGGCAGACATGGTCTGGGCTCTCAGATCCCCATTGTGTGGGATGTCTCCTGGATGGAACCAGGGATGACCGGGGAGTTTACCATCCTTGCAGCAAAACTCAGGTGGCTCATGGGCTGGCCTGAGCACTTCCCCCCATTCCCCTCCCATCAGCCCTCACACACGTAGCCCAGGGACACGTGTGGCCGCAGTGGGTACTTACCTCGGGGAGCCAGCCAAGGCACCAGGAGCAGGCAAGGGGCTCAGTGGGGGCCACGCTCACAGGGCTGTGACACTGTGGTTTTCCCAGAAGCAGCTGGCTGTGCCTCACAGCCAGGCATGGAACAGTGTGCCGTTCTGCATGCTGCACCCTTGTGGAGGTGCGGGCTCCGGCCTGAGTCCCTGGGACCCTGGCTGTTTCCAGCCAGCATCCACCCTTCCCCCCTGGTCCTGCCAGATGCGTGTGAGCAGCACGGTCCCAGGCATGCCCTGCAGCTGCCTGCCACGACCACATCCCACTCGGTCACCAGGCTACACATGGTTGCACGTGCTGCTTACTACCTAATTCTACACAGCGTGCAGTTCATGTGGCCTGAGTGACGTACTCTCCCCCTCCAGGTGCCTGGCTCCCTCCTTCCCCCGCCCTTGTGAGTGCAAAGTGCAACACTCACCGGCAGATCCTTCCCCGGCCTCTGAGGATCACGGGAGACATCGGGGCTGCAGGAGAGGATACACTGCTGATGTCTCCTTCCCCCGCCTCGGTTGTCCTGGTGATGGGGGGGGGGGTGCATACTGCTGTCCAGGGGGACGTCCGGTGCCTGCGGTGCTGGCTGGCCCAGGATGGCATGGAGCCGTTGGTAATGGGGGCAGGTGTCGGATCCTGACCCCTGGTCCTCGCTGGCCCGGACGTAGCCCAGGCGCAGCTCCTTTACTTTAGCCTGGACTTACTCCAGGGTCCGGGCTGGATGCCCTGCTGGGCGAGTGCCTGGGCCATGCGGGCAAAGATCTCCGTGTTCCTGCGCCAGGAGCGGGTCTCGTGCAGGGCTTCTTCCTGCTACCAGAGGTCCAGGAGGGCTTCCAGCTCCCCCGAGGACCAGGATGGGGCCCTTCTTTTTCTGGCCTTGGGGGCCTCCTGTGCTGGAGATGTGGGTGGCTGATCCCCACTTGGAGCTGCCATCATGCTTGCGGGTGTCTGCTGGATGGCAGGGGCCATGTGGCAGACCTCTGGCCAGAGGTTGGAGAATGGCTCCTGCCTTGTGACCTCAGCAGCCTGCGTCTGCTTTAAAGGGGCTCGGGTTACCAAGAAGTCCGGGAGCTGATTGCGGCTACGAAGCCTCCAAGTGTCCACTAGGGCTTTTTTCCGTTTAGCCTGCTTGTGCGCAAAAAATCTTAGCTGCCTGTCTACACTGGCCCTTTTGTGCAAAAACATTTCCACAAGAGGGCTTTTTCCCCCGAACGGGAGAGTCAAAGCATTTGCGCAGGAAGCACTGATTTCAGACAGTAGAACATCAGTGCTTTTGCGCAAAAATCAAGCGGCCAGTGTAGACAGTGTAGACAGCTGGCAAGTTTTTGCGCAAAATCTTGCCAGTCTAGACGCACCCCTAGTGTAAACTAGACCATAGAAAATTGCATGGTAACCACACATAGTTATATGTAACCTTGGCCCCAGCAAACTGGGGAAATATGCTGTCACTTGAAAGGACTCACAGCAGGTCTACACAAATCCTAGAGACTAACAAATATATTATATCATGAGCTTTCATGGGTAACATCCACTTCATCAGATGGAGTAGAAGTTATAGAATCTAGAGTATATATATAACTGCAAAAACAATTACCTGTAAATTGTAAGACCAGTGTTAATGGTGCTAATTGAGTCAAGCTGGATGCACCCCATTCATAACTTTTGATATGTAAATGTTAATATCAAAAAGGCAGGGGAAATTGTCGTTGTAGTGACTTCATATCTTTCTTCAAGTCCGAGTTGATTGCTGAATTTGGATTCATTTACTAATTTGATGCTGTCTCCCTCTGAATTTTATCACCCAAATACCTTTGCAGAAGAATGGCTACTTTTAAATCTATTATTGAATGTACAGGGAGGTTACAATTTTCCTTTACGGGTGTATGTAGCCATTCCTGAGGTCTGATTTGTGTCCATTAACCCTTTTGTTGCAGAGACTGTCAGGTTTGTCCAGTATACATAGCATTACTGGCACTTAGTGGCATATATCACTTTAGCGGGTGCGCAGTTGTATCAGTGCCTGATGATCTGGCTTACGTGGTTAGGTCCTCTGATGGTGTCATTTGTTTAGATATGTGGACAGAGTTGGCAAAAGGGTTTGTTGGAGGGGTAGGATCCTGTTGAGTGTTTCTGTGGTGTGATGTGTAGCCGCTGGAAAGGTTGGGGGGGGCTGTCTGTAGGCAAGGATTGGGCAGTCCCCCAAGGTCTACGAGAGTGAGGAATGCACAGGCTGAACCACTTCAGCTCAAAGGACTAGTTTCAAGGGCTCAGCACCTAGGAAGCCAGCCTCCAAAAGGTATCAAACCCACAAATAAATCCGTCTTACCGTGTGTACAACTTTTACATAGGGAAAGCTCATAAGGATGTCTGCCATCTTTATCAATGAAAGAGAGCGATGTACTGTGGCTACTCCTCCCATGTAACAATTATTTACACTGGGCCTGATAATAAAAACACCGTTGTTTACTAAGTAAAAATGGTAGGATTTAAGTGAAAACAGACAGATCAAAAACAAGGAATTCTGTGGCATCCTGGAAACTAACAGATTTAAAGCTTTCAGGGGTTACTTGTTACATGCAAATTCCTACCCTAAATGGTTGTTTTTTATTTTAGGTAGAAGCTTCAAATCAGAGTCAAAATCTTTTGCTGTAAATTGGGTCTCCAGCTCTTCAAAGTTCTTTTGTATCCTCTTTTGGTATGCCAGGCAGTTTCAAAAGTCAGGTGAAGACCAATGGCAGACTGCTCAAATAGACTTTCCCCCCAGTCAGGAATCCTTTGTTTTGCCTTTCCCCTTCCATGGAAAAAATACCAGGCTCAAAATGGATTCCAGTACCAGTTGTCATGGTCACATGTCTTTCTAAACCAACTACCTTCTGGGACAACCAAGCAGGGTTGCCAGATAGTTTCAACAAAAATACTGGACACACTTGACATTACATCACAATCTACATTACATCTTATTTAGAAAATACTGGACATTTATATTTTCTCAATTTGTTTCCCCAACAGAAAGCTTAAATACTAGACTGTCCAGTTCAAAACTGGACACCTGGCAACCCTACAACCAAGGCTGTTTAAAGACTGTTGAGATGATCACCAAGCTATCAGATTTCCAGGGCACCAGTAATGGCTCTCAGCAGTACATTTAGAACTATAAACAGATTCATACTTCATATTTCTAACTTCACATACAAGAATATTATATGCACAAAACTAGGATGCACAGATCCAGCAAATTATAACTTTTACATAGATAGGTTAGAAGACCTGTTTTACATGAAGCACCTTCCAAGTGACACACATTCATATTTACAAGACAATTCTATAAGGCATGGGAGGGGACTCTGCAGTCCAAGGGTGTGTCTAGACTACATGCCTCCGTCGATGGATGTAGATTAGACAGATAGGCAAAGGGAAATGAAGCCGCGATTTAAATAATCGCGGCTTCATTTAAATTTACATGGCTGCCGTGCTGAGCCAACAAACAGCTGATCAGCTGTTTGTTGACTCAGCGCCCTAGTCTGGATGCTCCGCGCCGACCTGAAAGCCTTTTATTGACATCCCTCTTATGCCTCGTAGGATGAGGTTTACGGGGGATGTCGATAAAAGGCTTTCATGTCGACAGGGGAGCGTCCAGACTGGCGCGCTGAGCCGACAAACAGCTGATCAGCTGTTTATCGGCTCAGCGCGGCAGCCATGTAAATTTAAATGAAACCGCGATTATTTAAATCGCGGCTTCATTTCCCTTTGCCAAATAAACAAATCTACATGGCTCCATCGACGGAGCCATGTAGTTTAGACGTACCCCAACTGCCCTAATATCAACGCTAAGAGTTCCACCCCTGTGGATTTTTAGTTTTTCCTTTTAACCTTGGGCTTTTAGCCCTGGCTAATGAGCCTGACAGGTGTGGCCAGGCCAGTCTCCACTAACTACCCAGCCCAAACCCATTTTCCATTATTGGGGCTGGAGTGGCAGAAGCTGATTAGGCCTTCCCCTAAAGCATCCTGCTACATACCACCACCACTGCAAGCAATTGCCATGGCAGCAGGCTGGCCCAGCCTCTCCTTCCCCTATCCGGAGATAATTTGGGGGCATAGAATCATCGAACACTAGAACTGGAAAGGACCTTGAGAAGTCATCAAGCCCTCACAACAGGACCAGGAAGCATCTAGATCAGTGGTCACCAACCAGAAGATGGGATCTACCTGTAGATCTTGGAGCCTCTGACAAGTGATCTTGACTGGTTTGGCTGAGAGGTTATCAAGTAGCAGCACTTCAGCTGCCCCTCCCCACACTGCCCTGCTGCTTTTGCCCAGAGCCGCCCTGGGGGAGCCTCCAGCTTGTTGTGCAGTGTGGGGGAGAGAGAGGCAGGGGGTGCTCATGTCACTGTCTTTACAAATCCATGCTGGCTGTTACCTATCACCTATTATCTTCCAGTTGTTTGCAGATGAATTCCTTAATTACTTGCTCCATTATCTCTCCTGGCACAGAACAGGTCTGGTATGAAGTTTCCTGGGTTGTTCTTATTTCTCTTTTTATAGATGGGCACTATATTCGCCTTTTTCCAATCTTCTGGAATCTCTCTTGACCTCCATGATTTTTCAAAGATGATAGCTAAAGGCTCAGATACCACCTCTATCAGCTTCTTAAATATTCTAGGATGTATTTAATCAGGCCTTGGTGATTGTAGACATCTAACTTTTCTAAGTAATTTTTGACTTGTCCTTTTTTTATTTTAACTTCTAAACTTACCCCATTTCCAATAGCATTCACTGTGTTAGGCATCCTGTCACCATCAATCTTCTTGACAAAATAGGGAAAAAAAAGTCATTAAGCATTTCTGCCATTTCCAAGTTTCCCTGTTCTATTTCTCCCTCTAAACTGAATAATGGACCTACTCTATCCTTGATCTTCCTCTTGCTTCTAATATATTTGTAGAATGTCTTGTTATCCTTTATGTTTCTAGCTACACTGAGCTTGTTATGTGCCTTTTCCTTTTTAATCTTGCCTCTGCATACTTGTAATATTTGCCTATATTCATCATTTGTAATTTGACCTAGTTATCACTTTTTTTAATGGCTCCTTTTTATTTTTAGATCATATAAGATCTCCTGGTTAAATCAAAGTGGTCAATCTTTCCTATGAAGTGGAATAGTTTGCTTTTGGACCCTTAATAATGTCCCTTTGAAAGTCTGCCAGCCCTGTTCATTTGTTTTCCCTCTTAGTCTTGCTTCTCTTGGGACCATCCCTAACATCTGAGTTTACTAAAATCTGCCTTCCTGAAATCCAGTGTTTCTATTTTGCTGTTCTCCCTTCTATCATTCCTTAGAATCATGAACTGTGATTTCATGATCACTTTCACCCATGCTCCCTTCCACTGTCAAAATTTTAACCAGTTCCTTCCTATTTGTTAAAAATCAAATCTAGAACAGCTCCCACCCCCGTAGCTTTAACCATCTTCTAAAATAAAGTCTCCAGTGCAATCCAAGAATTGATTGGATAATCTATGCTTTGCTGTGTTAGTTTCCCAACAGATGTCTGAGCACGGGGTCTGACCTAGCCATTTAAAAATGGCGCCGGCCGGCTTTATGCAAATGAAGCCCGGGAAATTCAAATCCCAGGCTTCATTTGCAACTCCGTATGACTACATTACCCTCCCTAGTTCGAACTAGGGGAGTAGTGTAGACATACCCCTGGATAGCAAAGTAAATGTTACATGAAGCAAGAATATGATATGATCCACAGATTCATCATGCATGCAAAAAACAACACACATACACCAACCTGCTGTAATAGTTCTACATAAGAACATAAGAATTGCCATATTGGGTCAGGCCAAAGGTCCAGTATTCTGTCTGCCGATAAAGGCCAATATCAGATGCCTCAGAGGGAGGGATCACAACAGGTAATCCTCATGTGATCCCTTCCCTGTCACCCACCTCCAGAGAAACAGAGACCAGGAATACCATTCCTACCTATGCTGGATAATAAGCATTGATGGACTTAACCTCCATGAATCTATCTAGCTCTTTTTTGAACCCTGTTAAAGTACTAGCCCCTACCGCATCCTCTGACAATGAGTTCCACAGACTGTCTATACACTGAGTGAAGAAAAACTCTTTGTTTTAAACCTGCTGCCTATTAATTTCATTTGGTGACCCCTAGTTCTTATATTGTGGGAACAAGGCTTTTCTTATTATATTTTTACACTTCATTTGACAAAGATTATGGTTCTTTCTATTTTCCTCACTAGGATTTGACTTCCACTTTTTAGAAAAAGATATCATTTCATCTTTTACTGCTTCTTTTACCTGGTTGTTAAGCCACGGTGGCACTTTTTTGGTTCTCTTACTGTGTTTTTTAATCTGGGGGTATACATTTAAGTTGGGCCTCTATTATGGTGTCTTTGAAAAGTTAGTTAGTTGTTTCTCAACAACCAATTCATGGACCAGCCCTGGTGCCCAAGAGCTCCCTTGACACAGAGTAGGAAGGCAGCAAGTCAGTCCCTGGAATCAAAAATGTTGAGGAACACTGTTTTGTGTCACTAATCTTAGCAAGCTTCGTAACACTTCATTAGTGCCAGACCTGAGGCCACATGTACACTAGAGATCTTACAGCAGCACTCTGTACCACTGCAGCCATGCAGTGGTAAGACCTTTTATGCTGCTGCTCAATGCAGTCAGTAGAGCGCTCTCCCATCAACACAAAGCTGTGCACACCACCACTTAGGCCAGTGAAACTCACATCACTCAAGTGAGTGGGGGTTTTTACATCTGAGTGATACAGTTTTGCCACCATAAGTGGTAGTGTAAGCATGGCATTAGGCTCTGCCAGGCCATACAACACACACACACACACACACACACACACACACCCCAACCACAACAAGAGCCCATGTCACAGTCTATATTAGCCTGCCAGATTATGCACTTTCTAGTTGGTCATTTCAAAAGTGCTGGTGTTGCCTAACTCTGCTACTACTGACATCAACAGAAGCAGAGCAGGAAAATGTGGAGTACTTTTGAGACCTCTGCTGTTAAAAATTTAATACAAGGTTCTTTAATGTGTGCAAGGGCCTAGCTGAATAATACTAAAAGAATACTTCAATTTTCGGTGGATTTTTTGCATTATCCATCTATTATTTTCTCAGCTCTAAGCGCCTTTGAAAACAGCTGTACAAGGTAAACTCTAGCAAGTGCCGTGATATGCTTAGAATCCCATACAGCATCATCATGATAACCAAACTTCAGAATGAATACAGTAGCAGGGTCTAATTCCAGCCTTGGCCTTGCTTTCAAAGATCAGAATCTACTTTGGAGGGGGAGGAAGAGAGTATTAAGCTTCTTTTTAGGGAGGAAGTAGGTCTCCAAATGTGTGGATAAATAACTGACCCCAAAAGAATGCATTCCTAAAAATGCACTTCAACTGTGCACAGGCCATTGCAAAACCACACAGCCAAGTAAAATGAAAGCATGAGGGGGCTGAGGGAAGACAAAGGGATCTTCATTCTTTTTTCTCCCTCATTTGACCTCTGGATTTTGCTCTTCACTTACTGGTGCCCAAAACCTTGCCACATCAGGGCCTTCATTTTGGGGCACAATATGTTTTTCATCTCAGTTCATATCCTTTTCTATCTCACTCTTCTTTCCTTCATAATTTTTTTGTAGAAGTATTACTAAGTTTTCATGGGATTGAAACTGTCAGATGTGAGGTGTAAACTGACACATATCTATCTATTAGACTCAACCTACATTCGACCCTCATAATGTGACCAGGTTGATGTGGCTAAGATTAATGAATCAATTATTTCTGGACAAGGTACAAGGCACACAAACTGCTTCACTGTTTTAGTACCAACTAGTATGCTCCTTCAACAGCTTTTCATAGCCATAAAATAATCCTCAGCAATTTTTCATTAAGACATCATGTGTACAAGGCTTATTCTGAAGATACAGAAATCACGGAGATGAAAAGGAAGGGGGACTAATGGTATAGTTCAAGCAATTCCTTAAAAACTACTGCCCTTAATGCTTTGTTTGACAAATTCAAGCTCCCACGAGATTCAATGTAATGCAGCACAATAAAATGATCACTGTTCCTTTGACCTTTCATAAGAGGTGAAGGCTAGTCCCTAACACCAGCATATTGGGCATTGAATGCCCACACATTTGAATAACTCAAGAAGGCACTGAGTAAGAAATTAAATATATTTTATTAACTAGGATTGAGAGATCTATCACCATTTCTAGCTAAAGACTGAACCATATAATCCAAATAAATGTTATTTTACAATGGAGTAACATTGAAATATTTAACTAGTTGCTTGAAATAGTCTTTAAAACAAACAGAACTATTACCCCACGGCCAGTTCTGTACAGGATGGAAGATGAGCCAGAGTTGTTGTCTGGTTTTCAGTGATCATTTTACTTCATCCTCACCATTTGACATAATCTAGCCATTACAGGCTGTGGTACAGATGCAACCAGAGCAGCAACACTGCAGTGACCCATCTTGAATCCACTATGTTAGATCCATGGCTTCCCCACCCAGGGCCAAGGAAGAAGTCTGGGATTCCCTGTCTAACCATAGGCCCTAATTATGGGAATCCCTTATTTTCCTCAGGGTTGGACTTTAAGACATGGCTCCAAATGAAATATGACGTGGGCCACTCTGAGGGAAACTCTACACTTTGCAGAGTCCCTGCTAGATCTTCCTACATGTTGCACCTTGGAAAACTGACTCGGGTCCAGCAACATCCACGGTCCAGCAGGACTACAGATGCTCCTAGACCAGAGAGTCTGGGAGCCTAAGGGCAGGAGGGCTGGCCAGGGCCAAGGCAACAGGGTCAGTAGTCCTGGCCCCATGTTGTCCCCAGGCTAGAGCGACCAGTGGGGCCAGGGCCGGAGCTCCATGCAGAATGAGCCAGAGCCTGAGCCACTCAGAGAGCTGGTGGCAGCTAGGTGAGCAGCCCAATCAAGTTGCTGGGGGACAAGGCTGGTGCCTGCTGGGGCAGTCTGCCAGCAGCAGGCAATAGGTTTGGTGGGCTGGAACCTCCCCTGTCCGGCAAATTCTCTTGTTTAGGATTGGTAAGGTCCTAATGGTGCCAGAGCAGGGAGGTCTAACGTGTAATATTGAAAGAGTAGAACCTGTATGTGGCACCATCTTGCATCCTTTGATGTGATGTACATCCCTAGGACGCACACAACGGAGCAGTTCTCAGTCTCCAGAGCACTAACAACTGCAGTTGGCCTCAGGCCATGCATACACGAGAAGGTAGATGGAGATGGCTCTCCATGCCCCTCACAAAGTCAGTCACAATCAGGCCTTTACCCTCGGCCTAGGATTTAACTTGACAATTCTTGAGGTTCAGTGAAATTAATTCAACTGTTATCATCACATGCATGCAGCCCAAAGAGTTAAATATCATGCATTTGAACAGAAATATTGCAAACCACAGAACTCCTGACTCCAAGGACAACAGTGAAGGCTTAGTCATAGCAAGCACAGCTTTACTGAAGTAAATGCTGCAAAAATGTGTCTTTCCTGTATTTATTCAATGTGTGTGTGTGTGTGTACATACACACTCAAAAACACAAAACACATACTGCTTTGTTCCACTTCCACAACCATTCCCCAAGAGAGAAGATACTTTTTCATAACAGAATAGCTGACATTAGCTCCATTACCTTGCTTGGGTTATTCTCACTATGAAAATGGTTTCTTAAATAAAAGGAAAAATAGGTATTAAGTGGTCTGCTTGGCCTTCTGCACTTTCTCAGAGCACAAGAGATGCTGAATCTTCTTTATAGACTGGAGCTTAAATCAGAAGTTTTTAAAATGTGTTTGAATCCAAAGAAAAGTAGCAAGGGAAGATATGTCTAACAAATTTCTTTACAATCCTCTTTAAACTACTTCACTGACACTTGAACTTCCATAGCTCATATGGCAGAGGCTTGCTTCAATTATTCTCATAATCCAAAGAAAGAAAAGTACAAACCAAACAGTTAACTGAAAAAAATCAAGTATCTAAAAAACAAATAGCACCTTGTTAGCTTTGCTAGCTCCTAACTAGGATTTTGATCATTGATCTTCATTCATGTCACATACAGTAAGAGTGAGGGAGAGATAGCATGCACAGCAACATGTATACACAAGTCTTCAGAAAATCTTATATAATGATGTATAGGTCTTAGGGTATGATCTTCCTAAAAGCATTTTAATTTTAATAGTATTTTATATGTTGTGGGAGTAGGATTTGCATAGGTGGTCTACCTCTTCCCATCTACCTCATGATAGCAGCCTCAGTTATGAGAGAAATATTTTGTGTCCATTACAACAGTGCCTCTAGGGCTAGGTCTAGACTGCAAGCCTCTTTCGAAAGATACTTTCGAAAGAGCCTCTTTCGAAAGAGAGCGTCTAGACTGCACGCGGAATTTCGAAAAAGCAAGCCGCTTTTTCGAAAGAAAGCACCCAGTGAGTCTGGATGCTCTCTTTCTAAAAAGCCTGTTTGCTTTCAAGAACGCCTTCTTTTGAAAGAGCACTTTCAAAAGAAGGCGTTCTTCCTCATGGAATTAGGTTTACCACCGTCGAAAGAAAAGCCGCATTCTTTCGATTTAATTTCGAAAGAACACGGCTGCAGTCTAGACGCAGGTGAAGTTTTTTCGAAAAAAGGCTACTTTTTTAAAAAAAATAACCTGAGTCTGGACACAGCCTAGGTGTGTTCTTTTCCAATGTTAGGCATAAGCTGATCACATAGAATCATACAGAAACTAGAAATGATGGTGCCTTTGTGTGTCATCTAATTCATCCTCTTGTCAGTATGGGATTATTCCCTACTCTGTCTTCTCCAGTGCCCTGTCTAAACTAACTTTAAAGAATCCCAAAGACCTTTTCAATTCATCATCTAATGGCTCTCACTATTGGGAAGTTTTTCCTGATTGCCTACATTTTCCTATTCTGACTTGCATCCCACTACTCCTAGTTTTGCACTACTGGGCACTCTGAAGTTTCTTGATGCCTGGTATTTACACCGAAAATTGGCAAGATGCACTCATGGGATTAAAGAGGCACAAAGCTATCTTAACATTTGCTTATTTTGCAGTGCCCTCTTTTGATCCATTTCCATGAGGGAAAGCAGGGTACAGATCACTTACTATGAAGCTTCAACAATTTTCCATCATTTCACTGAATACACTAAAACTGTTTTACATACTAAATCTAATTTATCAAATATCAACACCTGCACTCATCACAAGCCTTATAGTCAATCCCAGTTTTCTAAAGTACCAGATGTTGTTCTTTATTAACTTGCTATATAAAGAATAAATTGACTGTACCATTTCACCTTCTTTGCCAATTAAAGTTCTTGAAAACTTCAGAGTTACTCGAAAAGGCATAGTTGAAAATAGTTAGGAATAATAACTATAAACCTAACACTTCCCAATAGGGTCCATTTTCTTCATTTCAAGTGTTTATGAGCACACATGAGAAGACAAGAAAATGTACTCTCTAAATTCATTTTCTCTCTTTCATTTTATGAATTTTATGTAAATGTAATTTGCTTGCAAAAGTTTCTGGAATAAAAACCTTAGCGCTAGGTCCTGAATAACAGTACCACAAACAATAGCAGAAGCTTGCTTGTGGCGCATGTAGGCTTTACCTCTCTGGAGAAAGCAAATCCAGGAAGAAAAGGATAATTCAGTTTCCATACCCATATCAACCTTGACACCTATGCTGAAATTATAATACAAGTGACTTGTAACATAGTCGTGTTTGTGGCATGAGATGGGGATTAATGATGTTTGAAACAGCATGTTAACTAATTGGCAACTTTTGCTCCATCTGCAGATTGCAGAGATGTAATAAAATTACACAGTGGTAAAATTCCACTGTTAGGAGGGTCAGGATGTAGGGAGTTTATGCAGGGTTCCAGAGGTGCAGGGAACCAGCTCTGATGTTACTGTATATTGGGATTTCAATGAATAGCTGGAACAGGGAAAGTAAACACATCCGTAGCACACTGCCCTCCAATGCGGATAAAGAAGATATAGTAACATCTGGGCTTGTGCATGACTGATGCTACTACAGCTCCACTGCCAGGGTGGGAGCAGGGGAAGGATTCTCCCATAAAGATAACACTAGCAGACAGCTTCTCATGCTGCCTGTGACACGGGTGCCATATTGCACCTGTTAGATTCAGGGAGTCTAGCTATTGAGTCACACTGTACTTATCTTAGTCATTTGAATTGTACCACCTGGGTTCCATGCAAGCTTTGCCATTTACTTCAACAGAAATGGGATCAACCACTAGATTCTAACACTCCTCAGAATACTTGTGATTGATCACAAGGGCGTTTTACCATATGAAATGTAGAACACATTTAGGATTTCCAGGGATCTTAAAATACATTAGGAGTAAAAGAAAAAAAAAATGCAACCACCCTTAAAATATTCATATAAGAAAGAGCAAGGGGACTTTAAAAAAAAAAAAATCAACCACTAAAAATACTGTGAATTTTGTAACAAATGCAAAGCCAAATACACCTATTACAAAAATAAACTAGCTTGTTCTTGGTACAACTTTTCCTTGCTAAAAAGAGCGCGCGCGCACACACACACACACCCACACACACACACACCCCAGTGTAATATTGGGAACAAATCAGAAAATAAACTGCAAAATCACTATACCTATTACATTCCTGAAAGCATTGGTTACATGGAAGCAATCTTAACTGCTTATAAGAACATAAAATGAGCTAAGCTATACAGACACATATCTTGTCAGATATTTCATTACTGTATTTTCCTAAGTCTGTTTGCCTATCACTAAGCGCATAGCAGTTAATGAGATGCCTTGTGAAGGATTTAGCGTGCATCTGCCGCACAGGTTCTGCATATGAAACATAGCCAATTCTGATCTCATCACCTTATCCATTTGTACAGAAACGACTATCGGGAAAACAGAAGGAATAATGTATTAAAACTTTCCTCCTTAAGCTACCAGAAGGTAGATAAGAGACAGTATGTTAGAAGTTTGCAAATCTAATAAAATATTTTACAGGTACCATTACTTAAATCAGAAAATTATTGTATTTGGTGAAGCCAAGAGACTGAGCTCTAGCTACACAATATGTTTTGGCAATAATTCAAATAGGGTATGTCTACACTTGAACCCTAGTTCGAACTAGGGATGCAAATGCAGGCATTCAAAATAGTCAATGAAGCGGGGATTTAAATATCCCACACTTCATTAGTGTGATCTCGCCAGCGCGTTACTTTGATCAACAGCGGTTTCAAAAGTGAAAGTAAGCGCCAGGACGCATTAGTTCAAACCAAACCCCTTGGTTCGAACTAACGTTACTCCTCACTTTCGAATGCCTACATTTGCATCCCTAGTTCGAACTGGGGTACAAGTGTAGACATACCCACAGAGTCTTTAGAAAAAAATTTGTTTAAATCCTGCTTCTTTCCTGAGAATAACGAAATAGATTATTTTTATACATTTCATGTAAACAAGTACAACTCCTATGTAAGTATCTTGGAAAAATACAAAGGGCAACAAATGATTGCACAGTTGGGTCAGAAAATAAGCTGTGTGTAGCACAACTCACACTGATCTAGTGTTATAGCTGATGTGCAAAACAAGTAACTTATGCAGCAGTGAGGGGCAAGAACAGCCGGATAAGCAATCAAAGAATGTAAGACCATTTAACCTTCTAGTATTTGTTTATTCTGCTACAAACACCTCTCAGCCCCCTTTACTGCTACAGTCCTTTTGGCCCTGTTAACATGTTTAACATTGCATGTAGGTTTACACTACCATTATTTATAGCACTGCTGAGTTCATCCCAAGGTGGTATGACGGGGAGTCTGCCCCGCAAACCCAGTCCTGGGAGAAGGCTGGGAGAGTGGAGCAGCAGCTGAGGCAGAGAGCCAATTAGGGCTCAGCTGGGGCTGTATAAATAATGGCTCCTGGACAGAAGGACAAACACACTCTTGCTGTAGTTGGGGAGCAGAAAGGACCAGGCTGCCAGGAAAGCTGGAGGCTTCCTGAGACAGAGCAGTGCTGGAAAAAAAGCAGGCAGAGCTGGGGAGCTCCAGCCTGACTTCACTCCCAGGCTGCAGGCCGTGAGGCAGGCCTGAGTGTACTACGGCTGCAGGGCCACAGCCAGGGCAGGAAAAGGCAGCAGATCCACACCCCTTGCCAATGAGTGGCCCTTTCAGACTGCAGTTTGCCCCTGAGGTAAGAGGCTAGGTGACAAATGGCAGTGGGTCACTGAGGCAATTGGAGCATTGGAGGTTCCCTGTGGGGGAAGGACCCTAGAGGGCAGGGGCACTGACCAAGGACAATACTAGGAGGAAAGGACACCGTAGGCAGGAAGCAGGTGTTCCAGGGCTGCAGAGCTAACTCCCAGAGTGAACCAACAGGAGGCGTTATGGAGGTGAATGCTCATCCTGTGACACGGGCCACATTCTATGTGCAAATCAGAGTAGCATCACCCAAATCTATGGAGTTGCTCCAAATTTACTCAAGCATAACGGGTGCGTCTAGACTGGCAAGATTTTGTGCAAAAGCAATTGCTTTTGCGCAAAAACTTGCCAGCTGTCTACACTGGCCGCTTGAATTTGCGCAAGAGCACTGACTTTGTAATGTACAAAATCAGTGCTTCTTGCGCAAATACTTTCCCGCTCCCACTCGGGAAAAAGCTCTCTTGCGCAAGAATACCTGCGCAAGAGAGCCAGTGTAGACAGGGAAGAACTGTTTTATGCAAAAAAGCCCCGATAGCTAAAATGGCGATCGGGGCTTTCTTGCGCAAAGTCGCGTCTACACTGGCCACGGATGCTTTTGCGCAAAAGTATCCATGCCAATCTAGACGCGCTTTTGTGGAAATACTTTTAATGGAAACATTTTTCCGTTAAAAGTATTTCTGCAAAATCATGCCAGTCTAGACGCAGCCAACCAGAATGAGAAATTGGCACTAAATATCTACATTATCACTACAATATTTATACCTCTTGTATTTCTAGCTGCCAAAACACTTTCTAGGATTCTCTCTCTTAAAAAGAAAAGGGAGGGGGGACTCTTGAACCAACACTTTGGAATTGTAATTTTACCTGTTGATTTAAATGTAGAAAGAGAAAGAAATCTTGACATGTTGACCAACCACTTGCTTATTTAATATTGAAAGGGAATGAAATCCTCCCCAGAAAAAGTAGCAATTTAGGGCCTGCTGCTCAGTTCCTTTATACAAAGTTTACACTTCATTCAAGTTACTCCACATTTACAGTAATGTAAATTAAATCAGAATCAGGGTTTAATTTTTTTTAAGTAGAAAAATATTGTAGTGGGAGAAAACCATCAACATTCCTCTCATTCCTTAAGTTACCTTATAACCTGCTCCTGAAACATATAGTTCCTTCAGTACTGGTGCTACTGGCATACTATCAATCAATAGACAGAAGCAATAGAGAACAGTTGACATATTCCTTTCTTTTGCCTGAGAAGCATATTGTCTGTCCAACCTGCTTGATATCTATTGATCAGACAAGCTGGAGTCCCATGGTTCCCTCAAAAATCAGGCCTTTTTAGTGCAAGGTCCTACTGATTGGTATCATATTGTACTATACAACAAAATCATATTGTACAAGAGCCCACAGTTTATTTTTTTCTTCAAAATAATCTTCTATAGTAGATAAATGGAAAAGCAGATTAAAACCCTGCTGTTCACAGCATCTTTTGTTCCCAACAAAACTGGTTCCAACAATAATGTGGGACAAAAATTAGATATAGTAGGCCTTCAGGCATAAGTTATGAATACACATGATATGTAATTGGGTTACTCCTTACTGTTTTCTACAGGTCATCTGGAAAGTTAAATTGAATTTGTCTCCTGTTGCTTATCTCCTCTCAGACGAGACCTAACAGCACCACTTCATGAGATATATATTTTATCAGTGTATCTGCACTGAAGTCAATCACGGCAAACTTTCCCAAAAAAACCTTCTTGTTCTTCCTAAATCTATCAGTCATTTTGAAAGCCTTGGCCATTCAAAAAAAAAAAATCAAAATACTGACGTAATTTACAACAATATTCTACTTGCTCTTTTGCTTTTTAAACAGGTATTCTGTCTAAAACCATAGAGGAGCACCATTTCTAGAAATTTTCCATTACCGTTTTTCAAAGCTTGACTCTGGTTTTGGTCATTTGACTTCAATCTCTATATGGAAAAGTTGAGAGGTCTCAAAGAATAAGCACACAAAAGATATTGATGCATTTTTTTTTTTTTTTTTTTTTTGCAGACTTAATTTGGAAAAAAGTGTAGAAAGGCAAAAATGAATAAAGATAGCAGTTTTCCCATTCATTAAGCCTCTCTTCATCCAGTCAAACATCTAATTCTCTACTGAGCTTCCTGGAGCATTACGTTTATTTGAGAAAAACCAAGACAACATCTAACTTGACAGTTTTCCATAGAAACAAAAATGTTATTTTGTAACAGGACAGTAGCAAAATAAGAGCCACCATTATACTACTCATAAACGAAGGTCATTTTCTGTAACCTGAGTCTGAACCTCCTCAGCCCTGATTTCTTTTGATGTTGGAACCAACAACCTCCACCAGGACACTGAGAACCTTAGTGAGAAAACAATTAAAAAATACAGAAATAAAGAACAAACTAATTTGCTAAACCAAAAACATGGTGGCAATCTGCTTTGACAAACTGGGGCTGAAGTATCCAATGACAAACCTGGTCTGCCTTTGTGATAGCTGGAAGAAACACTGTGCCATTGGTGCATCCCAAGAATGGGAATGTGCAGAGGCCACTTGAAGAATCTAGACCATCAGGAACCAGTAGGCAGCACAAGAAATATCTGTTAAATATTTTTCCATCTCCATAATAAACCACCCCCAGTTTTGATTTATACAAAATTAGCTTTCAGATACGGTTGTTTCAGTCTGTGATATTTATCTTTGTCCTTCGTTAATCCACACCTCCGTATGAATGTATTATTTTTGTTAATTATTTGCATTGCAGTAGAGTCTAATAGCCCCACTTCAGGATCAGGCCCCCATCATACTAGACACTGTACAAACACCATAAACAGATGATCCTAACCCCAAAGTGAAATCCACTGCTGGTTCATGATCAGCAACCTTAAATTTGGAGCCTCAGTTCTGTGTTTTCAGCTTCTTTAGCATCTTCCATCAGAGGATATTTAAATAATTTCTCACTTGAGTTGCTGTAAGGAAGTTTCTTCCTCCTTTTACTGATGGTGAGATTAAGGCATAGAGCTGTTATCTGTCTTGCTTCTGGTCACACAGAATGCATGTGGTACTCCAGGGAATGATGTCTACATCAGCTATGTTAATTAATGGACCTTGCTTGGTCTCTAATATTTGTAATTTTGTTCTGTAAAGTCTTTCTGGGATCTGCGTACCTTAAAATTTGCCTCTCTATGTACCATTGAAAAAGCTATGGACAGTTTAAATGTGTTTATAAACCCTTCTCCCATTGGGTTAACACATACACAGGTAATTCTGATTTCAAATATTAAAGTAGACAGCTAGTATTACAATTTTATTTGGAAAACATTACAACTTACATAACACTCACTGACTCAAATCTACTTAACTCAGTATTAAGATTCATATGGGATCCAAGCACTGTACTGTATAATCAAATATTTAAAAAAAAAAACGTGGGTTGAAAGACAATTTGTATATATCATTTATTTTTCCTGTTTTATTGGTCTCTGGAGTCACGTATACAAATGAGCAAAATTAATATTTTCATTAGAAAAATGTTAATTTGGGGTAATTTTTAAAGAGTATGTGAGAGAAAGAGAAAGACAGAGACAGACATTGATTCTTAGTAGGCAATACACACAAATGAAGCAGTCTCTCTTGTTCAAACTGGTACAGGGAGAAGCAAACAGTTATATGTCGCTGTCAAAAGAAGAGTTGGAAAAAGTGTCAAATATATCCCATTCATTATTATTGTTTGTTTTCGGAACAGAGTTTACAGGATTCCCAAACATCTACATCAAGCAAGTTTAGCTACTTACTGCAAATGCTGGTGATCCACTAACCATTAACTGTCCTATAAAAACCTCTCTTGTTGCACATTATGAAAACCAATATAACACTAAATGCAAAGATTTTGCCACCATTCTGAATGTGAACAACTACCCCTCTCCAAAAGATATGTATATTGAAAGAAATTTAAAAAAAAATCTTCCAGCAAACATCAAGAAATTGGTACTGGTGTGAGTGATTCAATTAATTGACACCTTTGCAAAGCTATGATCAAAATTTACCAGCCCAGACCAAGATTTACTTATCTTTTTTTACAATATTTATGAATAACAAAGATTAGGGTGAGAATAATTTTGAAAGAACATGCATGTTATAAACATATTTAGGTTGCAGCTTTAGCTTTTTTGTTATAGAAGATCATTTGCATAACAATATTTTGAATAGAAAGTCAGTTGATTTACCCAGAGATTCTGAACCTGGATCATTAACTTTGCCACTACTGAAATTCAATTATTTGCATAGTTAAATAAACTGCACTTAGTATAATGATGCATCTAGCTAAAACCAGGAATTTCACTGTGTTTTGCATCTGATGTAGAATACATAATAGAAATATTTATCATTTCTAGATGAAAGAAAAAGGTCTTTAGTCTGGTAACAGTTCACAGTTTTCATGCTTTAAGATGTTTAAAAAATATCTGTGACACTAAATCCACACAAAATATTCCAATTCATGGGTGCGAGCTAACCACTGGTTACACAATTCAACCAATAATTTGCCACTATTTATTCCTTCCCTTTAAGCAACAGACCTAGCAAGAATTTAGAACTGCTCCACAGCAGTGTAGGTCAGGCCAGTGAGCAGGGAGTAGAGCAAGAGCTCCATGCATGATCAAGTCAAAACTAATTTCAACTGTTATAGGTTTTCTATGTAGCAACCAACTCCATAGTATCTAAACCAGTGGTCTCCAACCTTTTTTACACCCAACATCATTTTTTAAATGTCAGGGGAAGCCAGAATCCACCCCACCCCTTCCCTAAGGCCCCGCCCTCACCAAACCTTTCCACAGAATACCACTTGTTAATGGAAACTCACCGTTAATTACATAATTACTCCCAAGCCATTTTGCTAGTGCTGCATCTAGGGAGAACGGTTTAATTTAAATTATTAAACAGATTAATCATTTTAACTCTCTCATTTTAGTTTGAAGTAAAACATTATATCAAACACAAAGGGTTGGAATGTTTTCTTTATTTATGGCAGGGGTGAAGAACCCTTTTTGGGTCAGGGGTCACTGACCCACAGAAAAATCAGTTGGGGGCCACACAAGTGAGAAGCTAAAAACCTCTTCCCAAAACTTCCAGCCCTCACTGATGTGGCTCCCAAGTAACACACCTCACTCTTCTGGCACTCCAGCCCCCACATAGCATGGGGTAGGGACAGGGAGGACTGAGGTTCATGGCTTCCCGAAGGCCAAATTTATTTTCTGGGGTTCCAGAGTTAGTGGATTTTGTGCACTTCCTTAGGCTCTGGAGAGGGAAGAAAAATGAAGAGGATAGAGATGCAGGATCTGGGTGGAAGATGGGGTGCAGGACAAGGTGAGGAGGGCAAGGTCTGGAAGGAAGTTTGGTGGCAGGAGACAGTGTGGGGTGGGGGGTACGAGAGGGAGTTTGGGGGCAGGAGGGTCTGGGGGAGTAATGCAGAAAAGGTGAGGGTGAGAATGCAGCCAAATAGATAGTTGGGGAGGGAGGCAAAGAAGTGGGGGTAAAGGAAAGTGCAGCTTCTGCAAAGGAAAATTGTATCCCCCCATCTCACATTTTCCCTCTGCTCCAGCCTCACTCCATTCAGCCCCATGATTCCCCCCAGACTGTTCCCCTGCATCGCCCCATGCTCCTTAGTACAACCCCTGCCTCTCCAATCATGCCCCCGCATCCTCCTTCAACCCCCTCCTGCCCCTACCTCCTTGTGCCCCCAGTGTGCTCACCAGCAAGGCAGCAGCACTAGAATTTACAAACCCCCCCCCCCCAGGAGCAGCACTGTAGCAAAGAGAAGCAGGGGGGCAGAGTCTCTTCCTTGCCTGGCACAGCCCTTTGCCTGCAGCTGCAGGGCTAGGGCTGTGGCAGGTAGAGACCACGGCTGCCCAAGGCTGGCTTCAGCCCGGCCAGGCACAGCAGGGCACTGCGGAAGGGGGTTCTCTACCCCTGCACACAGCCTGCAGCAAGCAACACAGCACAGCCTGGGCCCCGGTGCACCAGGTGTGCGGACCACCCAGCCCCAGCTCTGTGGAGCAGGCCCAGCCCCGCCCCCTCCTGGAACAGAAGGCAAGAGCCAGGGATGTGGGTGCACCTCTTCTGCCCCCACCTGGCCAGCAAGTTAAGGCAGCAGCCACCTGGCTAGATGGCAGCAGCATTCTGCCTGATGAGGGTGCATCGTGCTCCATCTGGGCTGGAAGAAAGAGGGGCAGCCACCCTGCCAGCTGGATCAGCTCTTAGAGATGCAGTGATTGACCGGTCGATCATGATTGATGGGTTGGTGACCACTAAGCTAAACACTTCCCAGGTAATTTTGATCTGCAGGACAATGTCCCTAGTTTCTCATTTATTGGAGACTGGAGAAAAGATATGGGAAGGTGCAGGGCTGCCCAAGACAAAAGAGGAAGGGACCAATAGCCCACACGGGTTATGGTGTCTGATCTATGCGGTATATAAAATAGACAGTGCAGATTGAGTTGGGGACTATAATTTCCATCTCAGGATTCTGGTAAGTTCCTAAACCACTTGAGCTTTGCTCTTGTGGTTTAGGATACCTGCGGAGCTCCTAGAGTGAATTATAGCCTTAAGTCAGAATTGCTGGTCATATAACCTTAATATAGTTTTGGTGTAGATTCTGTAATCTAAATTCTATTTTAGACCAAATGTTAACAGCAGGGAAATTCTAGCAGTCTCAGAGCTTACCTGCACTTAAAAATGAGAGATCAAGGTTTCCTCTCTTGATGATCAGTCATTAATCTTCCCACCATTAGTTCAGTGTTCATTTTGCACAGCTAACATGTAAGATGTCACATGTAAGATGTCATAGTAGTTTTGTGTTCTCATGTTAAAGGTTAATCACTCTGATTTTTTAAAAATAAAGAACAAAGTTCTATAAGACTGCTCATTGTATTAGTCTATCTAATACAGCAGTGAAGCACTGGGGGGGGGGGAAATCTTTGGGGAATCACCAGAACAAAGGAAAACATGGGTGTTTGAGATATAAATAAGAATCTAGATAATTTGACAAGTAATCACTGGCTTCCATCCCATAATACAGTTAGGCTACGTCTACATTGGCCCCTTTTCCGGAAGGGGCATGTTAATTTCAGAGGTCGTAATAGGGAAATCCGCGGGGGATTTAAATATCCCCCGCGGCATTTAAATAAAAATGTCCGCCGCTTTTTTCCGGCTTTTAGAAAAGCCGGAAAAGAGCGTCTACACTGGCCCCGATCCTCCGGAAAAAAAGCCCTTTTCCGGAGGATCTTATTCCTACTTCAAAGTAGGAATAAGATCCTCCGGAAAAGGGCTTTTTTTCCGGAGGATCGGGGCCAGTGTAGACGCTCTAAGCCGGAAAAAAGCGGCGGACATTTTTATTTAAATACCGCGGGGGATATTTAAATCCCCCGCGGATTTCCCTATTACGACCTCTGAAATTAACATGCCCCTTCCGGAAAAGGGGCCAATGTAGACGAGCCCTTAAAGTTGCTTCAGTCAAGATTGTCTGGTGGGCCACATTCCTAGACAGTTTAAGCAACTTTTCCAATTTTAACAACATCTTTTATTCTTGCAACACAGGAAGTATGGTTCACCAAATGAAATTAATAGGCTTAATTTAATTGTGTTTAAACCAAAAGGAAGTATCCACTCAACCTGTGGAGTTTTTTGTCAAAGGATGTTGTGATGACTAAGACTATAAAAGGGTTAAAAAAAGAACTAGATAAATTAATGGAGGATAGGTTCATCAATGGCTATTAAACAGGATGGGCAGGGATGATGTCCCTAGCCTCTGTTTGTCAGAAGCTAGGAATGGGTAACAGAGGATAAATCATTTGGTGATTCCCTGTTCTGTTCATTCCCTCTGGAGCACCTAGCATTGGCCACTCACTGTCAGAAGACAGGACACTGGGCTAGGCTAGATGGACCTTTGGTCTGACCCGGTATGGCCGTTCTTATGCTCTTATTCTCTGTAATTAGGAATTGAGGGTGCCTATTCCTGTCTGGCATGGTACTACAGGAACTTGTGGGTCTCTGGAAAGGTTCTAAATTCAGGAGAGAGAGACAGTTCAGAAGCTCTAAAAAGAACAATCAGGATATTTTATTGAAATTCAAAGAGAAAAGCTGCAGCTTGTATTCCAATAAAGTGACATTAAAACCCTCAATAAATGATAGCTTTCTCTGCTGAATATTATGGAAATCAGCTTGGTTCCTTGAGACTCTTCCCCTATTTTTAAAACACTCTCAGTGTGTTTCTATAACACGGCTCACTCAAGCAATGTTCCCATGGAAGTAGGTCCAGAGAATACTGTGCAATTTGGGTTTTTTGTCTTATCCTTTTTTCCCCCCATTTCATGCATTTTGGAGAAGTCTCCACTTTACCTTTTATTATCCATCCTCTTCAAAAATTCAATCGATATCTAGATATTGATTCAAATGGCACCATTTCCATCTGTGATGTTTTAATGCCAGTATGGGTGAAGGTTGTTGGAACTGTGCATGCTATTACAGCAGCAGTCTGCCTGCTATGGTGCCACAGTGCACTGGTGGACTTTTCAGGTCTCTCCGACTCCATTGCTTACAGAAGCTGAGGCAGGAACTGTGAAGTAGGTACCAGAAGGCATTACAAATGAAATGTACAACAAAGGTAGTCAGTAGGAAGGCAAGGGGCTAAACCCTAATCACCACATACTTTGGAACAGACACTGAAGTAGTTTAATTTACTTGTGATAATCATTGTTGGAGGAGGATATGGTTTTCTCTGGAGTATGAATGTCGACTAGACCAGTGTTTCTCAATTTTTTTTAATAGAATACCCCTTTTTTTAAAATATATAAGTACCCCCAGTACCTACAATTTTCAGACAATTTGTTTTTCTACCATTGCAACACATTTGTCTAAACAACTTAATCATAACTGATTGGTTGGAAGAAATTGCCTTTAGGCAATAAACTTGCCATCATACTTATGACTGTGCACCAAAGGATAAATTTTAAAAAATCAGATTAACGGCCAATTTTTTTAATTCATACATATACATACACACATGTATATATTTTTATACAAACATGAATGAATAGGGATCAATACAATTACAAGAAAATTAATTAAGTGCAAATTTGAGCTTGTTTGGATGAAATCAAATTTTCAAACCTACTTTTCAAACTGCTGAGGGCCACAAATCATTTTCTGGAGACAATTTCTTAATTTAGTTTTTAATTCAGTCATAGCTGAAAAATTTGCCTCATATATAGGTTGATGTGAATGGGAGGAGTTCTGTGAGAGCCATGTTACTCAGTTGTTTATATTCACCTTTCATTTTCTGCCAGAACACAGCAACATCGCCAATCCCATGCCTTGTATCTTTAGAACACTATCACTAGAAAGCTCAAAAAGTTGCTCCTTCATTTCTTCTGAAATCTCTGCTCTCTCAATAGCATTGCCATCAGAAAGATTCAAGATCCAAAGCTTCTGCCAGTGTTCAGCTTCATCAAAGCTCAGAAAATATAGTTCAGCATTTAATTCCAAATTTATCAAATGTTCCTTAATTGATGTTTTGACATGTTCATCCAAAGTAATTTCATTTTCCACACAAAATTCCGAAAGATATTGAAAGGGACACAAAATTTCCAGATAAAGCATTATTTTTCCAGAATGCTAATTTTTTCTTGAATGCTTATACTTTATCATGCAAGATTAAGATATTTGTATTAAAACCTTGTAACTGTAGGTTCAAGTTACTGATTTTAATCAAATATGTCACAAAAGTAGGCTAATCTGCAAATCCATAATTCATCTTAAAAATATTGTGCTAACTTGGATTTGATTTGTGAGAAAAACTAACTTCAGCCTTTAGCTCAAATAGATGGTTAAACAATCTTCCACGTGACAACCATCAACTATTGGAATGAAGTAAAACAGTAATATGTTCAGATCCCATATTACAGCATAATGATCAAAAAAATGTGAATTTAGAGCCCACGACTTTATGAGATTAATTGTCTTCACTGCAATCTCTAGCACAGAGTTTAAATCTTCATTCAGCTGTTTTAAAGCCAATGCTTCTCTGTGAATGATATGAGTCCAGTTTATTGAAGAGTTTATAGTTTTTAATTGAGCAATAAGACCATTTTGTTGACCTACCATTGATGCTGCTTCATCTGTACACATTTCAAAATCTGTTCATTTAACAAGTTAAAAATTTATTCCCCCATTGTTTTAGTGTCAAATTCTTTACAGCAGTATATTTGCTCATTTATTCCTTTTTCATCTTGGTCAATGTATCTGACAAACACCATTAATTGTGCGCAAATGGAAATATCTGTTGATTCATCGAGTTGCAAAGTGAACCGTTTCTTCTGAATAATATTTTTAGTCATTTGTTATTATGTCTGCCATCTCATCAATTCTTATTGTATCATTCGAATGGGGGATATTTTTAATTTTGACTTCTATTTCACTAAACATAAATTTTTCATAGGTATCACTAGATATATTGATACCTTCACATTTTCTTTAAAACATAAATCAATTGAATATTTTACATGTAGGATGCTTTGTATTAAGGTGTAATTTCAACAGAGACTGTTTCATACAGTGGTTAGATAAAGACTCACAGCAAATCATGCAAAGTGGCAAAGGGGGTACACTTCCATTTGTAGTAAACTCAAATTTAAGACATTCGGAATTTTAACTGCATGTTTTTCTTATGTCAGAAGAATTTCCACTTCCACCACTGGTGCGTGGTTTTTTCACTACAGGTTTTCCCCACCTCAAATGTTTCTGACACTGTTTCCTGTATACTACCTTCTTCCAAATCTGCAGTTTTATTCTTTGTTTTCACAAGAAATTGGTCCACTTTAAACCCTTCAGTTGTAATTATAAAAAACTAAACTAAAATTGTACTAATAGCAATTTTATCACTTACCTCAGATTTCAACAAGCGTAACATTCAACTGTTTACATCCGTCTGCTATTAATGCTGGCAGTTACTGACACTATTGAGTAGTGAGGCATGCCAAAGATCAACGAAGTTTGCCAACGACACACCACTCGAGCGATTCCTTACTGCCATCTAACCTCCTCTGTATTACATACGAATCCATTATTGGAACTACTTGACCTACTTGAAACCTGTCTTCATTAGAAGCAAAATGGCTGTGCCTATGTACATTTTGTGTAACATGTAACATCTCAACATTATCCAAGGTGACGGCCACGTAGGGAGCCACTGTTAAATATCGCAAAATTCACTCATCAAATGTCCCCATGTAGTAAACAAATGCACCTGATTGTGTTGCCCTAAATGCAATGGTAAAATGGTCTTCTGACAAAGAATTGTAAGGTGGAGGCGCATATCGTTCTATGTAATACAGCTGAGGGACTGAAGGATTTCACAGATTTGACCAAGGTTTGCTGATTGATAACATACAAGTAGACGGGCGGGCGATAATTTTGGTGTAAAAAGTACAAAAACAATGAAATGCTGTAAAACTTATAACAAAAATTTAGTTTTCTCCAAATTTCAGTTGTGTTGACGTACCCCCCAGACTTCTCTTCAGTACCCCTAAGAATTGAGAATCACTGGACTAGACCACCTCCAAGAAATGTGGACCTTGACAGAAATAATTGACTACCCCTGGTTTAGAACAACATGAGTGTGACCACAGGACAAAGTTGTAGCAACTCAGATCATGATTCAGCAATGCAGGCAGCCATTGCTGAATCATGATCTGCCAGCCTCGCTAGGGCCCTAGACAAGGCTGGAGGGATCCTGCTCCATTCCCTGTGTAAGGGACATGGTCTTGGGTGGAAGGAGGGCTAGAGCTAGTAGCCCCCAACACTACCCAGAGTATTGTACCTCCCTCCGGCAGCCCTCGGCACTGCCTGGAGTGCACCACATGGTGCTCCAACAGTGATTTAAAGGGCTCAGGGTTCCATCTGCCACTGCTACTGCAGTAGCAGCAGCAGCAGCTGGGAGCTCTGGACCCTTCTGTATCAACTGGCCCTGGGGCAGTTGCCCCCTTTGCCCACCCTGCCAGCAGGCGTGCTGGCAGTAATATACTCACTTGTTTGTACTTGAATCTCTCCTATCCCACTGGTTGAATTAGGAACAGTTCTCCAGCATACACACAGTCTGAATGTGAAAATGTCATTTTTATTTCTTCAATATTCAGTTGCAGTACAGCTGGCCAATTAAATATTTAGTGCTGAATAGCTTAAAATTTAGATACAAATAGTCTACTTCTGTGCTTTTCCAAGATTTGAAAAAACAAGTTCTGCCATGCAACTGCACATGAACATTTAAGAGTATATTATAATTTACTCACCTGACAAACTATGAGAAACATTTATGTTGTCTCAGTCAACTGGTAAAAAGAATCATCTCAATGTTAATGCCTCATGACTGGTGCCCAGCACATGATAAGTTCATATTTGCATCCAGAGACTAGATAAAAATCAATGCTACTTGTTGATAAATAAAGAGACATTAAATACACATAAGTTTCAAGTATCAGAGGGATAGCCGTGTTAGTCTGAATCTGCAAAAGCGGCGAGGAGTCCTGTGGCATCTTATAGACTAACTGAAGTGTAGGAGCATAAGCTTTCGTGGGCAAAGCATCTGATGAAGTGGGTCTTTGCCCACGAAAGCTTATGCTCCTACACTTCAGTTAGTCTATAAGGTGCCACAGGACTCCTCGCCGCTTTTACATAAGTTTCAAGAATTTATGGACAGTGGTTTCCACAGACAAACCTTGAAGATATCATTTAATGTGTAAAAATGCAGAGCAAGATAACATTTTATATGTTTGGTAAAATCTAAAAAGCCTGAACCTTTAAAATAATTTGGGTAATTTTATGGCTAATAGCTATCTCCATCCTGAAACTTCAAATCCCATTGACATTAATGGTGGTTGCAGGCATTCGATAACCTTACAAAATTGGATCCACCAATTCTAGGTCTGCACGTTCAAGTAAAACTCATTCAATGTCATGTTTCAGGGCTTAAAATAGTCATTTGTATGAGTCAGGACAGACTATTTTTTTCCACCATACAGACACCAATGGACAAGGTATTGAGTTTCTGCAAATATCATTGTTGAGACTATCACAATAGCTAAAAAGTGAACAAACCACTTAGTATCTTACGGGGGAGGGTTGACTCGATTAGAGGGAAAGCCTCTGTAATTTTACTATTGAATGTGATAGTATGAAAGTGAATACATAAGCATTAAGTGAAGTTCACACAACGACACCCAGAATATACCACACAACTCTAAACATTATATCAGCAAAGCTGGCAACTTCAGGAAATTCCAGATATAGTTTGGTAGTGAAAAAGGGGCATTGCCCCTTCCCTGGGTACGTCTAGACTGCAAGCCTCTTTTGAAAGAGAGTGTCTAGACTGCAACCTCTTCTTTCGAAAAAGTGAGGCAGTCTGGATGCTCTCTTTCGAAAAAGCCCTGTTTGCATTCAAGAACGCCTTTTTTCGAAAGAGCACTTTCGAAAAAAGGCATTATTCCTCGTGAAATGAGTACTGCCGTCGAAAGAAAAAACTGTGTTCTTTTGATTTAATTTCGAAAGAACGCAGCTGTAGTCTAGACGCAGGTGAAGTTTTTTTGAAAAAAGTAGCCTTATTTCGAAAAAACCCTGCAGTCTAGACACAGCCCCCGTGAAAAAACTGCAAACTTTTGGCAGACAGTGAATTTGAAACATATACACACAATACATATGCCCTTGCCCATTGGCCTGACTGGAACTGCCACCCAAGCACAGATGCCAAACTACACCAGTGCTTTTAGATGTAAAAAAGAGAAACACACTCAGGTGTTTACCATTTCTAAAGTACAGAACTGGAATGATATTTTGATTCTGTAATTGTTTATCTGCCTTGCTGGGAAATCACTTTGTAACTGAGGATAACTGAGCTAGATCTGTAATCTGAATTGTAAATTAGGCTGGTTGTTCTAGATTGAGGGTCAAGTTATCACCCACCTCCCACCCCCGTATTCAACCTTCACATCCACAAAGCATATATCAATTTCACACAAAAGACATGGACACAAACCAAAAAACATAACCATTCAGCATTAACATATTCCTTGGAACAGGTGTTCCTCTCATGCTGAACTCTACCACTGTACCTAGATATGGTCACTGATATATTCAATCACCTAATCTTTTCTTTTGTTTGTACTTAGCATTAAGTTATCTCTATCACAGCAATGATTTAACATTTGTGGGAAATTTTTTTGCTATAGAACACTCAACAAAACTTAGCTTTCATTATTTCACAGGAGAAAAGGAAGACATGCTAAAGGAAGCACAGATCAGGGTGGTACACAGTGGCTGGGAGCAAATAGAAAAATGTGAAGGTGCAAATTCTTTTCCTTGCATTCCATGCCACCCTCTCTCCCTCCCCCTAGCATATACTACACAGCATTGCATATGTGCTCTGGTCCAGGCATCTCAGCTCTTCAAGATGCCAGACCACATCTCTTGTGGCTATGATGTTCCAGCAGATACAGTAGCCAGTCCCCCAACTTAGCCGTCTTGGGGTCTAAGTTTTGACCTGAGGTGGCTCATCCCTCATAACTGCACTTCTGCTGTAGTCGAAGGCAATATTTCTGGGCTGGAGTGGTGGAAAGGAGCACAGCAGCCAAGTTTTCATGTTCTCACAATAAGGAGAAAGTCGCTTTTCTCATCCCCCCCTTCCAGAGTCACTGGATGTGAGGCTCATGCCCATCTCTCCTTTCCCCTCTCCAGAATCTCTGAGGAAGCGTGGTGAGAAGAGAAGACCTTTTCCCCCCCCCCACACCTGCCAGAAGCACATTAAGGGTATGTCTAGACTACATGGCTCTGTTGCCAGAGCCATGTAGATTAGTTTACTAGACATACCCAAATGAAGCGGCGATTTAAAGAATCACCACTTCATTTAAATTAAAATGGCTGCCGCGCTGAGCCGATCAGCTATTTGTCGGCTCAGTGCACTAATCTCAACGCTCCATGGTCAACATCAAAGACATGTGTCAACTGCCCCAGTAAACCTCATACCACGAGGCATAACGGGGAGGTTGACAAATACCTTTGATGTCAACCCTGCAGCATCCAGACTAGCGCACTGAGCCGACAAACAGCTGATCAGCTCAGCGCAGCAGCCAGTTTAATTTAAATGAAGTGGTGATTCTTTAAATCGCCGCTTCATTTGGGTATGTCTAATAAACTAATCTACATGGCTCTGGCAACAAAGCCATGTAGTCTAGACATACCCCTAGAGATGGATAATGCCCTTCATATGGCTGACATCTAGGTGGCAATTATTGCTGGAGTTTAGCTTCACCAGCTCCTAATGACAAACTGTCCCATGAGAAGTACCATAAATTAGCGAATATAACCCACTCGTGTTTACCTGTGGTTTTTCTATCATGGGTAAAAAAAAAATATTAGATTACCCGCAGAGACATCTGCCACCTTCATAAAAGGTGGTCTTTGATGCCTAGGTGGGAGATGTGGCGGCCAGTGCAGCAGCCCTGGGCACTTGAGCAGCAGCACCGAGGTGAGGAGGTAGCCACGTAGCATAGAGAGCAGACACAAGGCGACAGCCATTCTGCTGCCAGCGAGCCGGCCAGCCTGCGGGAGGGGAGCCGCACTTGCACCTAGGCACGCCCTGTGCAGCTGCGGTGAGGTGCCACCCACCCTCCTCCAGGCGGTGGCAACAGAGAGTGCAGCTGCTTAGGGGAACTGATGCTCCCAGGGGGACTCAAAGGAGTAAAAATCAAAATGTATAAGACGCAGACATGTATACCACCGTGAGGGGAAGGGTTGTAAAAACATGTATAACCCGCGGGTTATATTCGCTAATTTATGGTATATTAGTTTGCTGGAGTGACTGTGGAAAGCGACCACAAACAACATGCATAATTTCAGTAGTTCAGTACTAGTGGCAAGTTCCCTTTAAAGTAAGATTTCTCCATTTTAAATCCTATAAAAACAGAATGTAAAAGTGTGGAGGGGGGTCAATTTATACTGGATTCACACCAACATAAATGCAATCACTTAAATGCAGTTACTCTGGATTGCCACTGATGCCAGATAAGATTCAGGACTCAAAGCATGTGGGTGTGAAGAGTTCATTGTACCTTTGTCCATGTTTAACAACGTTTGTGCTGTTCCTGAACTAGAAAACAGATCGAGAAATATAACCTAATCGTTTTGAAAGAAATCAAACACATGTAATTGAGCATGTTGTTTACATGAGTATTCGTGATTAAACTTTCCCCTACCTAGTCTGTATTTTGCATGTTAATCAATGTTTTTCCTTCTAGAACTTGTCATTTTAATAAACTGTAGCATTTACACAGGGATATCTGGCTTGTGTCTATTACTACCTGCTGTCTAATTAACTGATCTGATGCCCAGTTTTACAAGGTGCTGCTGAATATCCCATTGCATAATTAGGCCCAAAACTCCATTGGACTTTCAGATGCTTCTTTCTACTTCTAAGGTCCCTGCCACCCCACATTTGACACCTGTCTTAATTGAATCTCTTAAGAAATATAAATGGAAATTAAGTTTGCTAACTTGGTTGGATCTGACGCCATTACCACAAATGGTGAAAATTGTATTTTATTTCTTCAAGTTCCATTTGGAAATTTCATAAACAATTTTTCTTCCCCTTGGTTAATCCTAATACAGTAAACTTCTGATAACCCGGCACCTTTAGGACCCAGGGGGTGCCAGATTATCAGATATGCCGGACTATCAGAAGGGGGGGCTATGAGGAGTCTGGAGTGGGGTGGGAGGGGATGCCACCCCAGACCTCTCATAGCTCCCCCTTACGATAGTCCCGCTCTGCCCCAGGCGTCCCTGATTCAGCCGCTGCTGGTCAGTTTCAGCAGCAGCTGAATCGGGGATGCCTGCAATAGAGCAGCTGGGGTGCTGCCGGGTTGGTCCCGCAGCGCTGAGGGGCAGCGCTACGGCACCAACCCAGCAGCACTCCAGCTGCTCTTGGGGACGCCTGGGACAGAGCAGCTGGGGTACTGCGGGACCAACCCGGCAGCACCCCAGCTGCTCTTGGGGACGCCTGGGGCAGAGCAGATGGAGTGCTGCCGGGTTGGTCCCGCAGCGCCAAAGGACAGCGCTGCAGGACCAACCCGGCAGGACCCCAGCTTCTCTGCCCCAGGGGTCCCCGATTCAGCCGCTGCTGAAACAGATCAGTGGCTGATTCCAGGAAGCCCCGGGCAGAACTGCTCTGCCTCGGCTTCCTGAAATCAGCAGCTGATCTGTTTCAGCAGCGGCTGACTTGGGGACCCCTGGGGCAGAGAAGCTGGGGTCCTGCCTGGTTGGTCCCGCAGCGCCGAGGGGCGGTGCTACGAGACCAACCCCGGATTCAGCCTGCTGGTGAAACTGACGCTGCTGGTCAGTTTCAACAGCGGCTGAATCCTGTGGCCTGGGGCAAAGCAGCTGGGGTGCTGCCGGGTTGGTCCCGCAGCGCCAAAGGACAGCGCTGCAGGACCAACCCGGCAGCACCCCAGCTGCTCTGCCCCAGGGGTCCCCAAGTCAGCCGCTGCTGAAACAGATCAGCGGCTGACTCCAGGAAGCCCCGGGCAGAGCAGCTCAACTGCTCTGCTCCCAGCTTCCCCGATTCAGCTGCTAGTCAGCACTTCCGGGTTCCTGATGGTGCCGGACCATCAGGAGTCCGGGAGCATTGGATGCTGGACTAATGGAGTTTTACTGTATTACCCTTTTTTACAATTAAGTTTTCAATGCCTACTTGCAAAGTAATACAGGTTGGGCCTCCCTGGTCTGGCACCCTCAGGACCTGAGCCATACTGAACCAGGGAGTTTGCTGGACCAGGGGAGGTCAAGGCTCCCCTACTGGCTGTCCCACTCCCAGGCTCCCAAGGCAGGGGCTCCCACCCTGCTGCCAGCCCCACTGCCACCAGGGTTTCCCAGGACCACCCAACCACCGCCAGCCCCTCTCAAAAGCCCCACTGCTGCTGGAGGAATCCCCAGGTCTCCCTGGCCATAGTTCCCTGTTGTCATCTGGTCCTGCTGCCGCTGGGGGTTCTCTGGCTGGAACCACCTGGCCAACCCAGCCCCACTGCCACCAGGGATTGGGTTCTCCAGCTGGAGCTCCCAGACCCTGCCTGGCACTGATGTTGCTGAGAAGTTTCCCAGCTGGGGTCATCTGGCTAGCTGCTGCTGGGGGCTCTCTGGCTGCCTGGCCACACCATCCCCACTGCCACCAGGGATTCCCCGGGTTCCCTGGCCCAAGTAACACCAGGGAGTTCCCTGGCCGCAGCCACCTGCAGGACCAGTCCTGCTCCCACTGTGGGTTCCGCAGGGTTCTCCAGCCCAGGGCCACCTGGCCCCACTGCTGTAATGAATTCCCCAGCCAGGGCAGGGGCTTCTCATTTGCCGCCTGGCCAACGCCAGGGGTTCCCTGGCTGGGGTGGGGGCTCCCCATTCACCACCTCGTCCCATAATACCAGGGGTTCTTCAGCCAGCACAGGGCTCCTCACTGACGCCTCGCCCTGCTGATGCTGGGTGTTCCCCAGCCACGGCTCCCCAGCCCTGTGTTCTCCAGCTGAGTCTGCTTCCACCTCTGGGGCTCTTTGGTCTGGCAGGGCCACTGATGTTGCTGGACCACAGACGTTGCTGCACCAGAAGGTCCTGAATTTGGGAGGTTCAACCTGTAGTATATGTAGGTATCCTCCAATGTTAACATTTCTTTTCCATAAGTATATTTAATAGGTACTCGGATATCAATCTATACACATCAAGACTATTCTTATAAATACATCATTAATTTACTGTTCTGCAGGTACTGGCTTGAGCTCATTCTAATTTCTAAGGCTGTTACTTATGTAATGTTATAAGTTTTATAATTTAAAAATAAATCATTTCACCGTATGACAGGAAGTGGAAGGGGTAAACTTGAGTGACACATATGGCGGTAACTAAAGGCCTCATTCTGTGCTTCATGTCTCTGTGCAGAAAGGGCAGGTCCATTTGAACGATTGGGCTTTTGTCTTGTAAACTACTGCTTTTATGATCTACATCCTAGCTATCCTTTGTTGAAGCTTGGTCAAATCCTACCATGAACTATTCAGATGCAAGTCAAGAGCGAAGCTGGATGAGTTGTGGGGGGAAATAGTCCCTGTTTATTTGTTTCAATGAATGTATTTGTGCTATACTTGCATCCTTTTGTGTGCACTGGTTTTTAATTATTCATGTGACTGAGTTTTGCTGGAATGATTGCTCAGCAAATTTCAAAGACACTCAGAACCGAATGTGAATGGGTGAGCATTTGAATATTTACCCTAGCCATGCCTTTCCATTTTACCATTGAAACCACCAACACCATTACGCAGATCCTCATGTGATATAAACACCCATAGCTCCATTGATGGACTCAGATCTTTATCTTCAACTCCAGTTGGCTTATTTGACCAGTCCCAAAGAGTGAGCAAAGATTAGCAGAGGTTGATAATCAATCCGTAATTCCAAAAATTACAGAAAATTTACTGTAATCATTGTGAATAATATCTGCAATCAGATCAGATAAAAAACAGCTAAATTAATCAGAGAGACTCAGCTCTAACTCAGGGTAACTCCAATGGGCCATATTCTTATCTGCTGTGTACCCAAAGTGATTCTACCAATTTCCTTGGAATTATTCCAGATTGACAGTAGAGTAACTGAGATCAGAACCTGCCCTATTTACATGAAATAGAAAAAAGTGTAAGATTTCAGTACTGTTACACTGATTCAGCTAAGTGAAATGTATTGAGTAAAGGAGGAAATATATTTCTTTGATCCCCTAACTAGCCTGATCTCAACCCACGCGTGGTGATGTTTTCCTCATGTGTCTAATAGTAACTCCCATTTCAAAACAGGTTTCAAGCTTAGCAAATAAAACATTTTTTCTAATGAAAATACTTTTTTCCTCATAGCAACAATAACTTCAGAACAGCGTAACTGGGGCAATTTCAAAGTGAGCAGGAGAATGCCACAGCTACAGGAAGGGGGAAAAAAAGGAAGGATAAAAGTACCTTTGCTTCCTTTGGCTTGCTATCAGTTATCTTTGTAGTACAATCTGCCTCAGGAAAATACTGATACTAATTTATCATTTAAAAGCATATTTAATTCGCAGCTAAGTCTAAACATTATTCTATAAAAAAAAAAAGCTGGGATCTAACTTTTTTTTTAATTAAAGCAATATGTTGAAAGGCTTAGGATCCGCAGGCCAATGGTGATTTAAGTTATTTTAAATTAACTGGAGATGTATAATTAATTACAGACACACATAATTTACCACATTGTTACCTAAACACATGGATACTGGTCCTTTCACAGGGATATGCAAGGATGATGTCAATAAGCACTCTTAATTGTCTCTAAGATTTATGCACAACGCTCCCAACTTCAATAAGATTGCCTCTCCATTCTTGCCTAGTTTATAATGTTATCAAAGGGTTTCAGTAGTGTGTGTACAGAGCATTAACACTCCCACCTAATACCCATAAGAGTCAGAGGCACTTGTTACCTTGCAGGATCCAACACTTACTCAGTGATGTTCTAACAAGATCCAAAGCAGTAGATTTGGAAGAGTCCAATGGGGGAAGTTACATAGTAGAAATGCAGAGCTAGAAGGGGTCATCTAGTCCAGTGGTTCCCAACCTTTTTCAAACTGCAGACTGGCAAACCCGTTCACAAACTTTTGGCAGAGCGGTAACATTTAATTTGTGTATTTATTATGCTACCGGACCACAAAAAGCCACAGCTCCCAGAGCCATCACGAAAAGCTAGCTTCAACTCTGGCTGTAGCCACATAGTGCATGGCTGCCGCGGCTGAAGCTAGCTGTTCACGGTGGCTCTGGGGGATACCCCAACTCCCTAAGCCCCCCAGCTCCATCCCTAACCCCTAGAGCACTCCCAACCAACCACTGACCCCACAATCCCCTGTACCCAACCCCCCCAGTGCCAGTCCCCCATCCCAAATGCCTTAGTGCCAGCCCCTGCTCCTTAGACCCCACCACCACCCAGCGCTAGTCTCCTGTTTCTAGAGCCCCACTGCACCTATGCAGCTGCAGAAGCCCTACAATGTCAGCCCCCAATATTAGCCCCATCCCCAGAGTCCCCTAATGCCAGCCTTGCCCCCATAGACCCACTACTAGCCCTGCACCCAGTGTCCCCCAGTGCCATCTCCCTGCCTCTTAGAGCCCCCCACCCCCATACCTCCAGCATCACCCCCAGAGTCCCCAGTGCCTGCCTCATCCTCCTCACCTAGCTCCATGCTACCTCCCAGCTGAGCGGTGCTGCCCAGGTCGTAGTTGCTTTAAGGCTGCCATGCCAGGCTCCACGTGGCCCTCCCACCATATAGTGAAATGCTCTTCCATGTGTGGGGCAGGACATACCTCACCCAACAGCCACGGTGGGAGAGGAGGCACTGTGTGGTGTACCCTAGCCCTGTCCCGAGCCGCAGTGGCCCAGCAACCAGCCATTTGTGGCCTGGCACCGGGCCACAGCCCAGAGGTTGGGAACCACTGATCTAGTCCACCCTTGCTGATCACACAAGATTAATCTAAAAAAACCCCAAGAATCTGAGATGGCTGCCTTAGGTCCTCTGTACAGGGAAAACGTATTCACAGAATGATCCTAAACAGTGCAGAGTACCTCCTGCTATATGCGGGGTGCCTCAAATCCTACTTGGGCCAGTGGAAGTTTTGCAAACTTGGTACAGAATGAACTTTAAATGAACGGTTTGATTTTCTGTAGAAAATGAAGTGTTCATCTATGCCTTCAATAACCTTCTGAATGACCTTTCTAGGCAGTTTGCAGCCACCATTTTGGTTATAATAAAATCCTATCACACCATTACTTCCATGATTTAAGATTTGGCTAAAAATATATACTTTCCATACTGTAAGTGACAGCATTATTTTATTATATTTGAATGTTAGATCTTTTCAAAAGGTTTCACAAACATTTCTCAATCAACACCCTTTTCAGAAAAACAGATACACTAAGCCCGTGGTCCCCAACACTGTGCCCGTGGGCGCCATGGCGCCCGCGGGGGCATTTCAATGCGCCCGCCAGGTGCTCGGGGCTGGCCTGGCCCCAGGCACATGGCGCATGGGCACTTGCGGGGGGAGCGCGCTTGGCGGGGGGAGCATCGGGCGCGCGGCACTTGGCGGAAGGGGGAGGGGGGGAGCGCCGGCCCCCGGCCCCGGGCACTCGGCCGGGGGGGGGGAGGAGCGCTGGCCCCGGGCGCGCGGCACTCGGCGGGGGGGGGGGAGCGCCGGCCCTTGGAGGGGGCCCCGCCCCCGGGCGCGCAGCTATGGGGGGCCCCGCCCCCGGGCGCGCAAGTGTCCCCGCCCCCTGGTGCCCGGTGGACAAACGGCCACGCCCCCGGCGCCCGGCAACCTCAAAAGGTTGGGGACCACTGCACTAAGCGCTAGTATCCACAATTTTCAAATGGAGACAACAATTAGTCTACTTGTTTTTAAAGAGTCAGTTTTATTTATCTCTATTGCTGAATGCCCAATTTGAAATGCCTCTCACGAGGCCCGATTTTTAGAGGCTGTGAGAACATGCAAGTTCCTCAGAAGTGCCATGTGGGTATGACTTCTGAAAATTTGGCCCTCTAGTGGATCTCAGGTTGGTACATAAAATGAAGATGTCCAAAATTACTGATTTCTTCACATGTTAAACTCAAGGTCACTCAGCAAGTTACTAGCAGACCTAGGTCTAGAACTGATGAATGTCTAGCCCTGTGCTCAAGCCACTTCAACCACATTAACTTAGTTTTAACAAGGAAAGAGTGCCTTAGAACACCAAGCAATTGCAACAATCGCTGACTGACTGGAGAGAAGGGTAATGAATGATGTATAAAGTGCTAAAGTTGGCCAGAAGTAAGTGACACCTCAGATAGGAAAACTGAAGCAAAAAAAAAAAAAAAAAAGCACAGAATCTGAAGATTGAGCTGTGTTTCAGTAGAAACAGTCTACAGATATTGTCCATAAACAAGCAGATATTTTGAAGCTAAGGCTGTGATTTTATGAACTACTCAAAAAGAACTACTATTGAAATCAGCAGCATAGCTGGAAATACCAAGTCTGCATGGATTATTTTTTCATTTCAGTTCTTGCAAAATGAATCCAGCTCTGAGAACTTGTATTACTGTACTGTTAAAAGGGCAGGAAGAGCTCTGCAATATAAATTAATTTCCCTGATGTCTCTCTTTAGGGTGAGAGCTTTTTACTCAAGCCAAAAAGAGTGACAAAGTGAGTGCCAGACTGGTAACATTAGGGGGCCAGATCTTGCATATTTCTATCACTTACAATTAAAATTGACAATCTAGGAATACAGCCTCCTGCTGAAAACTGACATCAATAACAATTTTCCAGTCAGAGTAGATGTGCCATTTCCCCTCTGTATCATCTCTCTCTAGCTTTTTTCCAAGACTCTCTATACATAGAATGCCTACTTTAAGTGGTACAAAAAGCCATTACCTTTTCCTCAGATCATCCTGAAGTCTCACTTCTACTGTAACACCTTCCAATATCTGTAATGATATGGGGAAGCAGTACTGGGATGGCCTATACTTTAAAAAAAAAAAAAAAAGGTAAAGGAGGGATGGGGGAAATAGTGTGTCTTTGAAACTTTATCATCAGGCAATAGCCAAACACCACCCACACACTTTAGCTAGACATTCAATACCCCACTCCCTTCCTCTGTCTTCTAGGTTTTTAGGTGAGGGCTATACTATGAGCTGCAGGTATAAATTCTATCCTAGGGACATGTACACATGCTAGCTAGCATGCTAAAAATAGAATCATAGCCACAATAGCAGGGACAACAGAAGAGCCGACTAGCATGCATGGTTCCAAACAGGATTGTACTTGAGGCAACTAGCTTATCCAATTGTTCATATGATCGTGGCAATTCTATCAAAGCTAGTGCACATACATCTACCCGAGCTAAATTTCCAGTTTCAAGTGTAGCTGTACCCTAAGTGGGATTTAACCCTTCTATGATAGGAAGAACACCTCAGCAGCCCAACACTGTGGCATTTAATTTCAAAAAGGGGAACTATGCAAAACTGAGGAAGTTAGTTAAACAGAAATTAGAGGGTACAGTGACTAAAGTAAAATCCCGGCAAGCTGCATGGACCCTTTTCAAAGACACCATAATAGAGGCACGACTTAAATGTATACCCCAAATAAAGACATAGTAGAAGACCTAAAAAAGAGCCACGGTGGCTTAACCATGTAAAGAAGCAGTAAGAGATAAAAAGACATCTTTTAAAAAGTGAAAGTCAAATCCTAGTGAAGTAAATAGAAAGGAGCATAAACACTGCCAAATTAAGTGTAAAAATGTAATAAGTCAAAAAGGAGCTTGAAGAACAGCTAGCCAAAAACTCAAAAAATAATAAAATGTTTTTTTAAGTACATCAGAAGCAGGAAGCCGGCTAAATAACCAGTGGGGCCCCTGGATGATGGAGATACAAAAGGAGCACTTAAAGACAATAAAGTCATTGCAGAGAAACTAAATCAATTCTTTGCTTCAGTCTTCAAGCCCAAATCTGACCCGTCCTTTGTAGGTGATAAATCTGAGGACTTGTCACAGATTGAAGTGTCAGTAGAGGAGGTTTTGGAATTAATTGATAAACGTAACAATAACAAGTCACCGGGACTAGATGGCATTCACCCAAGAGTTCTGAAAACTCAAATGTGAAACTGTGGAATTATTAACTCTGGTTTGTAACCGATCCTTTAAATCTGCTTCTGTACCCAATGACTGCAAGATAGCTAATATAACACCAATATTTAAAAAGGGCTCTAGAGGAAATCCCAGCAATTACAGATCGGTAAGTCTAACGTCAGTACCGGGCAAATTAGTTAAAACAATAGTAAAGAATAAAATTGTCAGACACAGAAGAACATAATTTGTTGGGCAAAAGTCAACATGGTTTCTGTAAAGGGAAATCATATCTTACTAATCTATTCGAGTTCTTTAGATCAACAAATACGTGAACAAGGGGGATACGGTAGATATAGTGTACTTAGATTTCCAGAAAGCCTTTGACAAGTTCCTTCACCAAAGGCTCTTACATAAATTAAGTTGTCATGGGATACGAGGGAAGATCCTTTCATGGATTCAGAACTGGTTAAAAAGACATGAAAAAAAGGGTAGGAATAAACAGTAAATTTTCAGCATGGAGAGGGGTAACTAGTGGTGTTTCCCAAGAGTCAGTCCTAGGACCAATCCTATTCAACATATTCATAAATCATCTGGAGAAAGGGGTAAACAGTGAGGTGGAAGAGTTTGGAGGAGGATACTAAACTGCCCGAGGTAGTTAAGACCAAAGCAGACTGAAGAGCTTCAAAAAGATCTCACCAAACTAAGTGACGGGGTAACAAAATGGCAAATGAAATTTAATGTGGATAAATGTAAAGTAACGCACATTGGAAAAAATAATCCCAACTATATGTACAATTTGATGGGGACTAATTTGGCTACAACTACTCAAGAGAAAGACCTTGGAGTCATCGTGGATAGTTCTCTAAACATCCATTCAGTGTGCAGCAGCAGTCAAAAAAGAAAATGGAATAGGAGTCATTAAAAAAGGATAGAGAATAAGACAGAAAATATCTTATTGCCTCTATATAAAACCATGGTACACCCACATCTTGAATACTGCATATAGATGTGGTCACCTCATCTCAAAAAACATATATCGGCATTGGAAAAGGTTTAGAAAAAAAACAACAAAAATGATTGGGGTTTGGAACTGGTCCCATATGAAGAGAGATTAAAAAGACTTGGACTTTAGGAAAGAGGAGACTAAGGGGGAATATGATAGAGGTATATAAAATCATGGCTGGCGTGGAGAAAGTAAATAAGGAAGAGTTATTTATTTGTTCCCATAATATAAGAACTAGAGGCCACCAAAAGAAACTAATGGGCAGCAGGTTTAAAACAAATAAAAGGAAGTTCTTCTTCAAACAGCACATAGTCAATCTGTGGAACTCCTTGCTTGAGGAGGTTCTGAAGGCTAGGACCATAACTAGATAAATTCATGGAGGTTAAGTCCATAAATGGCTATTAGCCAGTATGGGTAAGGAATGGTGTCCCTAGTCTCTGTTTGTCAGAGGGTGGAGATGGATGGCAGGAGAGAGAACACTTGATTGTTACCTGTTTGATTCACTCCCACTGGGACACCTGACATTGGTCACTGTTGGCAGACAGGGTATTGGGCTGGATGGACTTTTGGTCTGACCCAGTATGGCCATTCTTATGTTATGTCTTTTATACTTCATGCTCTTCCTGATAGCATTTCTGCCTTCATTATGCTCATGCAGCATGTGGCACAGCGTGGACATTATTGGAAACAATAATACATATTCAACATTTTTCCTTCCAGAAATAGTTGGTTAGAAACTAGATTCCATTCTGTGTCACTGGACCTGCATACTTCCATGAGTAAAAAGACTTAACTTTTTCAGCAAGGTGGTTGCTACTGATGGGAGGCTCACCACTGTTCTTTTAAAACTTTCACCAAAACTATAGCACTACACCTTATTTTTCTTGGGGTAAGTAAGTTGTCAGAAGTGAGAAGGTTCTTGGGCTGCATTCCTCTCATGCATGACTAACAGCACTCTCCCATATAAGCAGGTTAATGAAGTGAGCCCTGTGGGCATCAGAATTCTTCTTAAGGTTATTTTTTGAAATTAAGATTTTTTTCACTTTTTGAAGTTATTCAAGTTGATGTTAGTTCAATGGCCACTACAGTTCTACATGTGAAATAAGAGATGGAACATAACAGTCAATGCTTGCTCACTGATTAAGCTCTAACCTTCTACTGTAATTTATTTTCAATAAGTGTAAACATTTTAGTCACTATTGTAATAAACACACCACTTGGAAGAAAAACTGAAATATATTTCCTAACTAATTCTCCTTCTCCCTTTGCAACTCATTCATACACTCTCGTATAGATTGATAAGTAGATGTGGAAGGAATTTCGTGGGGGGCGGTTTAGTCTGTTTTATTAAATCCTTTTTTATTTTAAAGTCAAAGATATGCATCTATTTGACAAATAGAAAGACAAAAGGCTGGTCAAAATTCTGGGGGCTTCCTAATTGTGACCTAGTTTAGCACTCATTGTTCAAACCCATGAGTATTTTCATTTATTAAACACCCCTTTCTTACTGAGTTCTAATGAAGTTAATCTAAAAGCTAGATCTCGATTATGAGTCACAGAACTGCAATGCTCCCTGAGAGCTCAGATAATCTGATTTACGTATCCTTTCAATGTAGAAGAGAAAAGTTGGCTAAGCAGAAGTGCTTCTGGATGATCAAAAACATTCAATCCAAGTGAGGTAAGATATGACAAACACCTGTTTTTTGCATCTATAAAACCTAACTCTTAGGTAATAATTTATAACAACTTGACAGGCTGCTTGCTAATTCAAAATATGCTACACAGCTTTGAACAATAAAAGAAACAGCAAATGTTTAAATCTCTCAAGCTTTCAGCCAAGACAAACTCTTCCGTTACATTTGCTAAAATAATTTCAGAAAGAATGTCTTTATTTTGTGCACATACATCCCTCCTGAGGAGGGTGTGGAATGCAGAGGGAGCCAAACCAAACTTTTTACAGGTTGTGGAGTCTCAATATATCACATAGCAAATAATAAGCAAGACCATAGAATAAGATATATTCCTCGAGGTGACTCCACAACTCAAATAATCAGTTTGAGCAGCACTGCTGAAAAGAACAGGAAGTCTATGTAAAAACAAAAACCTAGATCATTTGGACTGAATTTTTTCCATACACAGAAAGACAATGGTCACACAAAACCAACATACGTTGCTATGACATTAAAGAGCACTTGTGATATCTTAAACAAGAAAAAAAAAAGAAAAGGAAAGTCTAACAATATTTAATTCTAGTGGAAAGAGCAAGGACTCAAGGTATTTGAGATCACTCCTGAACAGAAAATAAGGGCCAAATCTTCCCCTCCATGGGCAAAAAGAAAACTAGAAGACTGGACCATGAATTTCAGCTGATCATATTGGCACTAGACAGGGTCAGAGTCATGGGACAACCGATTCCAAACACCCAGTGTGAGGGCTTCTGGGAAACAGAATGCTGACAGGCTCAATTCGTATATGTTTCAGAGGGAAAGAAGTCCAGACAGACACATCTCCACATCTAATTACTGGAGAATTTTCAGAGCTGAAGTCAGACTTGGGGAGAGGGGCTTCCTCTAGTTTCAAGGGCAAGGATATGAAACCACTGTCACACATCTCTCCTCTTTCATACATCTTTACCTGTGAAAGCGGGTAATCAAGGTTGGACCTGCCCATAGATATAGAGGATACTCATCCAGGAGGCCCTTATACCCCCAAGCCTGACCCACTGGTTTGAAATATAGTCCCAGAACACTTTACTGCTTCTCCACTGAGTACATTTTAAAGACTTTTACATTTAATGTTAAGAACAAAGATATGCAGCCCCACTTAACATTACATCAACCATCTAGTTTTTCCATAGTTTAGTTCCGAATGATCAGAAATTCTTTAGCTCCAGCCACAAATCAGAGTTTAGGAAATCAAAGTTCATTGCGGGTAGGGTCCTCTAACTAGCTTTTGCTTGGAAGCCCTTCTCATCGACTTGAAGCTGGTTGTGGCTATATGGTTTCAAGCCCCTTCTACCTACCTGCAGATACTGGGTAACTCAGATTTAAATCTGTAATACAACTGTTGGTCTCATTTTCAGAACAGAGAATCTTCAAAGAATCTTCGAAGTCTAGCAGAGATACAAATACAAGTTACAGCATCTAGCACAATGGGGCCCCAGTCAGTTTGGCCCTTCTCCTAGAAGACAAATGTTAAATTATAAATCCACAAATGAATTATCACCTAGAAGATTTCCTGGATTTTTCATACCAGAGTATTACTAACAGTAGTGCAGAAAATGCCAAGGTCTTCATGGCAGCATTAGGAACTCTACCAGGACACGAAAGAGACCAAAAATACCTGTGCAGACACAGCTACAGTTAGCACAAATTTGGGGAAAAATTTTCCTCTCAGAGCCATATGGCAGATCTCAACTCCGTTCACCCTTCAAATGCCAGCCTCCCAAAATTGTATTTGAATTCAATCAATTTGCAAAATCCTTCCACTGTCCTCCTGGGTATCCACGCTGCTAAATATAGTGCCTGGCTTTGGTACACAGGATGCTGAGTTCCGATCCAGTTCCCATACATTAAACCAGGAGTGGGCAATAATTTTTGACCGGGAGCCACTTCAAAAGTTTTTGAAGTAGCCCGGGCTATCCTGGAAGGGGTGGGGCCTTAAGCAGAAGGGGCAGGGGCAGGGCCAGGTCACGTCCATGCTTCCCCACCCACAGACCCTAACTGGTGGGGAAGTGCATGAAATCTTCACCCCATCTCCCCCCAGAGAGAACCACTAGCTCTTCTGAACAGCTGGTGGTTCCCTCTAGGTCCTCATGCCCCTGGAGGTGTAAGGAGACTTCACATGTTCCCCCACCACACACACACACACCCCCTCTGCCCAGTCAGAGCTTGGGGGTGGGGAGAGGGAGTACAAGAAGTCTCCTCCCCTTGACCCCATCCTGCAAGGAGTGTGCTGCACTTCTAAGCAAAGCGTGCTCCCTACAGGACGGGAACAGGGCAGGAGGAGACTTCATGCACTGCCCTCCCTCTCCCCTCCCCCAAGCCCTGAATGGTCTGGGGTTGGGGGCGGGTGCACTAAGTCTCTCACTCCCTTTCCTTGTGTGCACAGCACTTAGAGTCAACCCTGGCACTTGACTGTAAGTGCTGCACACTCCCCAGTTGCTAGGCCGCAACTGGTTTGAGAGCAGGGGCATGGCAGGGCCTCTGCGGGCTGAATCAACCCACTTGGTGGGCCATATCCGGCCCACTGAGGCCCTTTTGCCGACCCCTGCATTAAGCTATAACAACTTATCCTTTATCGGTAGGTCTAGATTTATTTGGATGGGAAAGCTGTTTTAGGAAAACTGCACAACTAAGTTCTCCAAAACCTACATAGAATCTGCACTGCTCTCCTAGAGTGCATCTAAACTGCAACGCTATTTCGGGTTACTTCCGGAATCTTGAAATAGTGTTTTCCACATGTTGACAGCATGCCCGCTATTTTGAAATAACAGGCACGCTCTTTGGAGGTCCCTGTAAACCTTATTCCACGAGGATTAAGAGACATTTTGGAATAGCGCTCCATTTCAAAATACACTCAAAATAAGATACGCGATTTGTGTAGCTCAAATTGCATAGCTACGGGTGCAGTATGGACACGCCCCTAGTGATACTGCAATGGAAGAAGAGCAAATAACCAAGTCAATGATAACGATACACCAAGTAGAAAGAATGTGCTCAAGACTGGGTAGACTGCTAAATGCTAAAACCTGTCATCCATAAAAGCACCTTTTTGATTACTTTTGTTTTCCCCTGGAGAATGCCTTCATGTTTTATGGGCAGTATAATTTCTGGATGGCAATATTATCTTGTCTATAAGATGACAAAAAAGAAAGGAAATAATGGGAAAGATTAGAAAAACAGTATTGTTATTAAGCCTTTAAAATACCGGCTTATTTTCAACTAAACATTTGCTGTCTTTTGCAATGTTTATTTTTTTTTTCTAAAAAGAAAATCTGATTACTGCAACACAGTGTCAGACACCTATCTGCTTAACTACATCTGTGATCACTACACTTCAGTTACAAGTAAGCTGTTAAACTACACATCCCCAGCTGGGGACCCTAATTAGGGTGTAAACTGCCATACAATCCCCTTGACAGATTGATGAAGGAGACCTCTCACAAGGTGATCCAGAAGGCAGTGTAGATACCATTAATCATTTATCTGTTGATTAGAATACAAAAAAAAAAACCCCACCTGCCATTTAGAGTTTTACTGGAAGGTACCTTGAGAAAATTAATGCCTAGAACACCCATCAAGTATAATTAGAAAACAGACTTTAGTTAGATTTTAAGTTGAATTTTGAGATTTAGCAAGACATGCATAGACTTTAAAGAAATTTGACATGTATGCTACTGCTTTGGTACAAAGGTAATAAAGATAGGTGCCTAAGCCCTGACTCAGCCACCTACATTTCTGGTGTAGTGCATGAATCACAATTTTAGGCTCTACTGAGACCCACAAAATTCTGTTCAAGCCTCTGTGGATGCCTCAACTCACTTGTCACCTAAGTTTGCAAAACAGAAAATACCTCAGCACCTCCAGGTATGCAGACTGCTGCTGCTTTACTCCAGCTGTCTGGAAGCCTCTCTCCCACATAAATCCCAGAGTGATTCATGGATCAAGGGAAGGCAGGCAGACAAATATCTATTTCATATGCAGGCCCAATTTAGGAGGTGTACTCACAGATTACCTATGAGATCAGGTCCCATTCAAACTCTGACGCTATGTCTACACTACATGTTTTGTCATAAGAGGAAATGCAAATGAAGCACTGATTAGCATTTTCTGCTTCATTTGCATAATCTATTCCAATCTGTTTTTGCGCAAGAAGTTTTTGCACAAAAACATGCAGTATGAACGCGTCCATTTTGCTCAAACACCCACCCCTCAAAAAAACCACCTTTTTGTGAAAAATCCTTATGCTTCTCCACTTCTGTCATTAGAAGTGTCTTTGGAACAAATTGATAAAAATTCAACAGTAACAAGTCACCAGGAGAAGATGGAATTTATCCAAGATTTCTTAAAGAACTCTGATTGGAAACTGCAGAACAATTAACTGTGGTATATAACCTATTATTTAAATCAGATTCTGTACTAGTTAACCAGAGGATAGCTAATGTGATACCAATATTTAAAAAAGGTTCCAGAGGTGATCCTGACAATTTATAGGCCAGTACACCAGACTTCAGTACCAGGTGTATTGGTTAAAACTATAGTAAAGAACAGAATTAACAGAAACATAGATGGACATGATTTGTTGGGAAAGAATCAACATGTGTTTTTGTAAAGGGTAATCATTCCTCACTGATCTAACTAGAATTCTTTGAGGACTTCAACAAGCATGTGGCCAAGGGTGATCTAGTACTTAAATTTTCAGAAAGCCTTTGACGAGGTCCTCACCTTAAGCAGTGGTTTTCAAATTGTTTGTGACCCCTTTCACTCAGCAAGCCTCTGACTGTAACCCTCACATTGGAGCTGACAGCTAATAACCCCTTTGTAAACAACCTTATGACCCCCGTTTCAGAACCCCTGGTCATAAACAAAGTAAGCTATCATGGCATAAGAGAGAAGGTTCTCTCGGATCAGTAACTGACTGAAATGTAGGAAACAAGGAATAGAAATAAATGGTCAGTTTTCAGAATGGATAGAGGTAACTTATGATTTCCCCCAGGTCTTTACTGGGACCAGTATGCTTAACATATTCATAAGTGATCTAGAAAAAAAAGAGATAACCAGTGAGGTAGCAAATCTGCAGAAAATACAAAACTACTCAAAATAGTTAAGTGAAACCAGACTGCAAAGAGTTACAAACGGATGACACAAAACTCAGTGATTGGGCAACAAAATGGCAATATTAATACATGCAAAATAATGCACATTGGAAAACATAATCCTAACTATACATATAAAATTCTGAGGCCTAAATTAGCTGTTACCATTCAAGAAAGAGACCATGGAGTCATCGTAGATAGTTCTCTGAAAACATCCACTCTGGGTAGCAATGGTCAGAAAAGCTAACAGATCGTTGGGAATCATTAAGGTTACATCTAGACTACAGCTTCTTTCAGAAGAAGCTTTTTTCAGAAGAGAGCTTTTTAAAAAAAAAAAAAAAAAAAAGAATCCACACTGCAAAAGTGCATAGAAAAAGCAAACTGCTTTTCCAAAAGAGCCTCCAGATTGAATGGATGCTCTCTCACATGCAAGCTGTGATTGCTATGGATGAAATGGCTACCAGGGCCACCTGTGCTTTTTCCTCCTCTCCCGAAAACTCCTTCCCTGTCCACACATGCCTTTTTGCGAAAGAACTCTTTCACAAAAAGGCTTCTTTCTCATAGAATGAGGATTCACAAAGCCAGAAAAACCCCTATGTTCTTTTGATTTTCTTGTGGAAGAATGCAATTGCAGTGTGGACGTTCCTCAAGTTGTCGTCATAAAAACAGCCATTTTCCAAACAAAACTCTATAGTGTAGACATCCCTAAGAAAGGGATAGATAAATAGATAAGAAAACAGAAATTATAAATCTCTATATGAATCCATGGCTCTAGAGAAATCCATGGATTGCCCACATCTTGAATACTGCATGCAGATGTGGTTTTAACATCTCAAAAAAGATATTTTGTAATTACAAAAATGTGCAACAGAAATTAGAGGTATGGAGCAGCTTCCCTATGAAGATTGAGATTTTTCAGCTTGTAAGAGATTACTATGAGGGAAGATATGATAGAGGTCTATAAAATCATGACTGGTATGGTAAGTAAGGGGCCCAGTCTACACTAGACCAGGAAGGTCAGCTTAAGGTATGCAGCTAGAGTCAGCTTACTTTAAGCCATTCCTTGCTGGTGTGCACACTGCGGGAGGCCAATGGGAGCAAATGCTCCTGTTGGCTTCTGTTACACCCACCTACACCACTTCCCATAGCTCCCAATGGCTGGGTATAGTGATCTGCAGTCTGCAGGAGCTACAAGCACCCATATCTACAGAGGTGCAGGTAAATAAATTGGTGGCAACCCTGCAAGGGCTAACAGTGGCGAACCGCCTCCAGCTTGTAACCCACCCTTTTATAGACCTTGCCTTTATTATCAATCCCCACCCATTTTAACTGACTAGGCAGCTGGGCCCATTGAAAATATGATTTAAAATGTAAATGTCCTCTTTTCTACAATATGTAACCATAGTTATTTTAAAATACAAATATCCATATAAAGTCTTATATATTGAATAACCACATTACATAAAGTCTTGTCTGTCCTAAACACGGAGGCCTTGATCTAACTTAAGGCATGTGCTTAACTTCAAAAATGAAACAAATAGTTCCATTCAATGACATTATTCCCATGCTTAAAGTTGTGTGCGTACTTAAGAGGTTTGCTGAACTGCGGCCTGAATGCAGAAAGGACTGCAGAAGAGCAGAATTTGATTATAAAATTAAAGACACTGCTGTGATGCATAGGCTCAGAGGGACAGAATTAAGATTGCATGTGCTGCCTAAATTTTGGCATTTCCTGGCTTTGCCGTGCTTTTCTTTGCATATACATTTTCATCTTCATCATTTAGTGCACGGCCCCCGTCCGACATCATACCAAGATGCTCCAGAACTCTGCTGTATTTGCCCCACATACCTGTCTCACTCATATCTAACCTTCAGAGGGGTAGCTGTGTTAGTCTATAATGGAAAATAATTAAACAACCAATAGTCTTGCAGCGCTTAGGGTGCATCTACCCAACAGGGCTTAACGCGAAATAAGCTACACAAATTGCGCTACATCAATTGCTTATTGCGAAATTGGGAGCATCTACACAGCACTTACTTTGAAATAGAGCACTCTTCCTCCCCTTGCTCCTCGTACAATGAGGATTACAAGAGTCAAAGTAAGAAATCCTCCAGCTTGACAGTATTTCAACATTATTTCGAAATAATTGCCTGCTGTTTAGACACGGACTACATTTTTTCAAAATAATGCTAGTTATTTCAAAATAATGTTACATAAGAACAGCCATACTGGGTCAGACCAAAGGTCCATCTAGCCCAGTAGGCTGTCTGCCGACGGTGGCCAATACCAGGTGCCCCAGAGAGGGTGGACCGAAGACAATGATCAAGCGATTTGTCTCCTGCCATCCTTCTCCAGCCTCTGACAATCAGAGGCCAGGAACACCATTTCTATCCCCTGGCTAATAGCCTTTTATGGACCTAACCTCCATGAAATTATCTAGCTTCTCTTTAAACTCTGTTATAGTCCTAGCCTTCACAGCCTCCTCTGGCAAGGAGTTCCACAGGTTGACTGTGCACTGTGTGAAGAAGAACTTTCTTTTATTAGTTTTAAACCTGCTACCCATTAACTTCATTTGGTGTCCTCTAGTTCTTATATTATGGAAACTAATAAATAACTTTTCTTTATCCACCCTCTCCACACCACTCATGATTTTATAGACCTCTATCATATCCCCCCTCAGTCTCCTCTTTTCTAAACTGAAAAGTCCCAGTCGCTTTAACCTCTCTTCATATGGGACCTGTTCCAAACCCCTAATCATTTTAGTTGCCCTTTTCTGAACCCTTTCCAAGGCCAAAATATCTTTGAGGTGAGGAGACCACATCTGTACACAGTATTCAAGATGTGGGCATACCATAGTTTTATACAGCAGCAGCAAGATAGTCTGTGTCTTATTTTCTATCCCTTTCTTAATAATTCCTAACATCCGATTTGCCTTTTTGACTGGCACTGCACACTGCGTGGAAGTTTTCAGAGAACTATCCACGATAACTCCAAGATCTTTCCCGATTTGTCATAGCCAAATTAGCCCCCCATCATACTGTACATATAGTTGGAGTTATTTTTCCCGATGTGCATTACTTTACACTTATCCACATTAAATTTCATTTGCCATTTTGTTGCCCAATCACTCAGTTTGGTGAGATCTTCTTCGAGTCCCTCAGTCTGCTTCTGTCTTGACTATCCTAAACAGTTTGGTATCATCCGCAAACTTTACCACCTCACTGCTTACCCTTTTCTCCAGATCATTTATGAATAAGTTGAACAGGATTGGTCCCAGGACTGACCCTTGGGGGACACCACTAGTTACCCCTCTCCATTCTGAAAATTTACCATTTATTCCTACCCTGTGTTTCCTGTCTTTTAATCAGTTCTCAATCCAAGAAAGGACCTTCGCTCTTATCCCATGGCCATGTAATTTACACAAGAGCCTTTGGTGAGGGACCTTGTCAAAGGCTTTCTGAAAAATCTAAGTATATTATATCTACTGGATTTTTCTTCTCTGCATGCTTGTTAATCCCTTCAAAGAACTCTAATAGATTAGTAAAACATGATTTCCCTTTACAGAAACCATGTTGACTTTTGTTCTTCTATGTGCCTCACAATTTTATTCTTTACTATTGTTTTGACTAATTTGCCCAGTACTGAAGTTAGACTTACCAGTCTGAAATTGCCAGGATCACCTCTAGAGCCCTTTTTAAATATTGGTATCACGTTGGCTACCTTCCAGTCATTAGGTACGGAAGCCAATTTAAAGGCTAGGTTACAAACCACAGATAGTAGTTCAGCAATTTCCCATTTGAATTCTTTTAGAACCCTTGGATAAATGCCATCTGCTCTGTCCTTCCGATATATTTTATATCCCGGTATGATTGTGTCCCACAGATTTTCCTCATTCCACCAGGTTTCAGTGATGCCTATTATGTCAATCTCCTCCTTTAATATGAGGTACTCTAGTTCACCCATCTTATTAGTCAGACTCTTAGCATTTGTGTAGAAGCACTTTAAAAATTTGCCACTGCTTATTTGTCTGCCCTTCCCTGATGCATTAGATTCCTTTATATGCGATTGTTTATCTGCTCTGGCCCATGGTTTGTCCTCTCCCCTCCTCTCTTTCTGACTATAGCTTAGAGATTCTCTATCAATGGATTCTCCTCTAAGAGAAGTCTCTATCCGATTTACGTGCATCTCCGCACCAATCAGCTTCTCCTCCCTCCCCCCCCCCCCCCATCTCAGTTTAAAAACTGCTCTATGGCCTTTTTAAATGTTTAGTGCCAGCAGTCTGGTTCCACCCTGGTTTAGGTGGACCCCATCCTTCCTGCATAGGCTCCCCCTCTCCCAAAAGTGTCCCCAGTTCTAATAAATCCAAACCCCTCTTCCCTACACCATCGTCTCATCCATGCATTGACACTCTGAAGCTCTGCCTGCCTACCCAGCCCTGAACATGTAACTGGAAGCATTTCTGAGAATGCCACCATAGAGGTACTGGATTTCAGTCTCTTTCCTAGCAACCTAAATTTGGCCTCCAGGACATCTCTCCTACCCTTCCCTACATCATTGGTACCTGCATATATCACGACCACCAGCTCCTCCCCAGCACTACACATAAGTCTATCTAGCTGCCTCGAGAGATCTGCAACCTTCGCACCAGGCAGGCAAGTGACCATATGGTTCTCCCGGTCATCACAAACCCAACTATCTATAAACAGGACTATGTAGCACTTTAAAGACTAACAAGCTGGTTTATTAGGTGATGATCTTTCATGGGCCAGACCCACTTCCTCAGATCAAATAGTGGAAGAAAATTGGCATTACCATATATACCAAAGGATACAATCAGAAAAATGAACACATATGAAAAGGACAAATCAAATTTCAGAACAGAAAGGGGATGGGGAGGGGGGAGGAAAATGTCTGTGAGCTAATGATATTAGAGGTGATAATTGGGAAAGCTATTTTTGTAATGGGTAAGGTAATTAGTGTCTTTGTTAAGACCTAGGCGTAAAGTGTCAAATTTAAGCATGAATGACAGTTCAGAGAATTCTCTTTCAAGTCCGTTGTTAAAATGTCTCTGAAGCAGGATGCAGGTAGTTAAGTCATTGAGACAATGCCCTTTCTGGTTGAAATGGCAAAAAACTGTTTCTTCTTTGTGATTCTGTCTAATATCTATTTTGTGTGCATTGATTCTTTGGCGAAGTGTCTGAGACGTTTGTCCAATGTACATAGCAGACAGACACTTTCGGCACATGATGGCATAAATTATATTTCTGGATGAGCAGGAATATGTGTTCTTGATCTTATAACTGAATTGGTTAGGTCCAATAATGGTATCAGCAGAGTGAATATGTGGACAAAGCTGGCAACAGGGTTTATTGCAAGGGAAAGTTCCAGGGTTGGTATTAGTGTGGTATGTCCTATGGTTGTTGGTAAGAATCATCTTGAGGTTAGGTGGTTGTCTGTAGGAGACTATGGGTTGGTCTCCCAGAGCATGCCAATTTTCTTCCACTATTTGATCTGAGGAAGTGAGTCTGGCCCACGAAAGCTCCTCACATAATAAGCCATCTTGTTAGTCTTTAAAGTGCTACATAGTCCTGTTTTTTGTTTCAGCTAGACCAGACTAACACGGCTACATTTCTATCACTATCCAACTATCTATGTTTCTAACGATCTAATCACCCACTACTTACACCTGCCTCTTCCTAACAACTGGTGTTCCCTCCCCCTCAGAGGTATCTTCAGTGCAAGAGGATACCACAACATCCTCTGGAAGAAGGGTCCCAACTACGGGATAGTTTCCCTCTGTTCCCATTGAATGCTCTGTTCTCTTGAGACTTTCATCCTCTTTAAGAGCACTGGGGCTGGAGGTGGGACAGTACTACAGTGTCCCAGAAAGTCTCATCAGCATATCTCTCTACCTCCCTTAGCTCCTCCAGTTCAGCCACCCTGGCCTCCAAAGCCCAAACTCGGTCTCTGAGGGTCAGGAGCTCCTTGCAACGGGTGCACACATACGCAACTCGCCCATAGGGCAGGTAATCATACATGTTACACTCAACGCAATAAACAGGATAGCCCCCACTCTGCTGCTGGGCTTCTGTCTCCATTTTTCTTAGGAATAAGTTTAAGAATAAACTGGGCTTATTAAATGTCTGGAATATAGATTATTATAAAAAAGTTATGTTTAAAGAAGGTCAGAAGTCACTAGTGCCCTCTGAACTCCCTCTCTAAACTCCCTGTTACCTGCTCCTGTTCGCAAACTCTACACATGTTGCAGTGTAGATGTGCCCTTAGAGACTAATGAAACATGTAGATAGCATCATGAGTTTTCGTGTGCCCACCCCACTTCTTCAGATGAATGGAGTTATTAAATAAATAAGGGAAAGGGATGGGGGGGTGGAGAGGGAAGGGAAGAGAATAGTACCTTCTCTATCAGCTTCATATAGAATGGACACTCTCATTGACTATTTCTTCCCCCCTCAATTTCCCCCCCCCTTCTTTTTCCTTCTTTCCCCCGCTAATCCCCCATTTATTTAGAAACTGGACCTTTAATAACTTCATGCATCTGAAGTAGTGAGTTGTGCCCATGAATGCTCAGGATACCATCTACATGTTTTGCCTGAGGTGCTGCAAGACTTTTTTTTTTAAGTTTTTTCATATCTAACCATCACACTGATTAAGCAGGGGACTTTGACAGGGGGAACAGCATGCCATGCAATTAATTAAGACATATGTACAAAGGCCAAGATTACCTGGGCAACCTCAACTAAGGCATTTTCTAATCTGAGTGCTTTGCACACTTAGCTTTTTTTTTTTTTTTTTTTGTATTTTTTGGGGGTGTGTGGAGGGTGGGGAGGAGAGAGAGTGTTTGTATTTTACAAAATAAAAAAATTCTATCAGATGCAAGAATTTGCTAAGTAAAAATAGAAGATGTTGACCTGCCCATGTAATCAGATAGGACCCTATTCAATACACAGCATTATATATCGTACAAAATAAGACAGAACTCTTTCACAAACCTGTCTTGCTCCATTCATAACCTCCCAAAAATCATATTTCACAATCACCTATGCATTACAAATAAAACTGTCCATTTAAGTGGATTACCTATAGGATGTTCAGAGATATTTCCGTCAGCTTACACAGACATTGCCAGTGACACAATTGTAAATCATTAATTTAAACAAAAAATAGCACATATTGGTGAAATCATTGTTCTGAACAGTTGTAACTCAGACACATCAAAAATTATTTTCACCAGACCATTGAAAGGACAATCTCAGACCTGAAACACACATTTCAGCCATATACTATTAAAGCAACTAAAGCAATTTTAAATGAGTTTCAGTAAATACTCATGATTGCAGAAAGGCACATTTTCTCCATTTACCACAGCCAAATCATTTTTTATTTGCTCAAGTGAACAAGAAAAAAAAAATCACTCCAGGAATGAGAAATGGTAAACATTTGGCAGTGTTATAAATATTCACAAATGACCTTTAGATTGAAAACTCTTAAGCAATCTTGACAATAGAGTTCATACCAACTTAGCCTGTTAAGTTTTTTCTGCAACATGAGGAAACTCAGGGCATTAAAGCAAAGTATCCTCACTTTACAGAGCCTTAGGACTTGTCTCCACTACATGGGGAATTGATGATGCAGTTGCTTGGATGTGATAAATTAATTTCTGAGCATTCTCTCGTCAACTCTGGTACTCCACTGGGATGAGAAGAGTAGCCAGAGTCAACGGGAGAGCAGCCCACACTGACCTTATTGCACAGAAGACACTGCGGTAAGTACGTTGACTTCAGCTACGCTATTTGCGTAGCTGAAGTCATGTGGATTAGATCAACAGAGTGGGTTAGTATAGACGAGGCTTTACTATCTGCTAAACATACCAGATCAGTTCTGCAACCCTGGTTCATTCACTTACACAAAGTAATCAAAGGACTGTTTGCATGAGTAAGGAAGGATCACAGAGTCAGATTTACAGTAATTATGTGGAATTGCAGTTTTATATATGTAGGCCTGAAAAAAAAAATTCTGACAGTATTAGCCCCATTTATGTCACTGTCCACTTAATTAACATGTTCCACTAGAGACAGCTTATGTATCATTCGCTCAGTAAGCATGTGTATTTTCTCATCATCTAAAGCAATAGTTCACAAACTGTCGGTAGGGTCCCCAAAGTGAGCAAGGACCCTCTCTGAATGAGGTCACCAGGGCTGGCTTAGACTTGGGCGGCAGGGCTCAGGTTGGAGGCCTCCTGCCTGGGGTTGAAGCCCTTGAGATTCTACTTTGTCTCCCCTATCCAGAATGATGGGACTTGGGCAGGCTCCGGCTTTGGTCCCCACTCTGTGAGTCAAAGTATTCTTTGTTGTCTGAAGGCAGACGTATAGCAATGACGTTTGAGAACCCCTGATCTAAAGTAGGGAGCTCAACAACAAAGCAGAAACTAGTAACTCCCTGCAAGGTGACACCAACAGTCCTTCCAGTCTTGAGTCTCCGCAACTCCATTCTCCCCAAATTCTTGAGGACTAGACATTCAAACTGTTCTCCTCCGGTTTAAGCCACCTAGGCCCCCCAAAAACCATGTGAAACCAGCCCTCCAATTATCAGCTCACTTGGGCACAAACACTCCGCACAATCTGCCCACCAGAGGCCTACTTGGGATAAAAATAAGCCATATGTTTAGTTAATAGGGGGGAAAAAAAAAATCACAGATTCAAAGATGAAATAGTAATGGAAGGCAAACATATACAAGTTAGACAGAAAGCAAACAGAGACACCACCTCAGGCTTTACACTTCCGTATTAGATAAAATCCCTTGTCTAATACAATTTACCTTTTGCCTTGCAACAGTTTTCCTGCATGCACAAACAGATTTCTGACGAGAGGCTGTCCTTCAGCTTCTGGATGAAAACCTCAGTTTCAAGCCTCCTCTTTAAAACTACTTTTTTTCCTTTCTGCCTGCCCTTTCCTGGCATGTCATTCATAGTTATTTAGAGTAGGAAAAATCCGTCTTGATTTAATAGCCAGGGGTGTCTCAATCTTCCCATTAATTTAATGATCTGTCATTGCCTCTTACTGGACTGGATGGTTACGTGGAGTTGGTTTCCTGCAAATACCTGGCTAGGCTGGTGACCCTTTTTGCTGTGAAGTTCTAGCAGAAGTTGTATTACAATTTTCTATATGAATAAATAGACACATTCATAACCATAGTCTGTATACATATAGAATAATGACCATCAAGTTCAGACTATTACAAGCGGCCACAAGAGACATCTTACCCAATATACTTTATTGTACAGGTTGTACCTCCCTTAACCAGGACTCCCTGTCTGGCAGCAGCCATGGTCTGGCATGGACCATGGATGTTCCTGGAACACAGAGCCCAGGAACAGGGAGGTCTCTGGCAGCAGGGCAAGAACACATAGGGGGCACCAGTGACTCAGCCAGGAATCTAGTGTCGGTGGGGAGGGCGTGAACAGGTAGCACGGAGGGGACTTCTGGCCCCAGCAGAACTCCCTGGCCCATGCAGCTGAGGAGCACCAGCCCAGCAGTGGCTGTGGAGCTCCAGCTGCGGAGAGGGAGCTCTGGCCCTGGCCCCAGTCATGGAGCTCTGGCTGCAGCCCGGGAACACCAGCCCCAGTGGCAGCTAGGATGCTCCAGCTCTAGCCGCAGAGCTCCAGCCCGGGCCACGGAGCCAGGCAGCTACAGAGCTCTGTCCCAGTTGCGGATCTCTGGCTATGGCTCTCCAGCCCCAGCTGGGACAGTGGCATTTAGAGAGCATTGCCATGAAGGGAGGGACCTTCCCAGGTCCAGCAAATCCCCTCCTTTGGGACCAGTCAGATCCCAAGGGTGCCAGACCAGTGAGGTCCAACCTGTACAATAACACAGTATTTAACTGCTCATTTTGGGGAGTTAAACCTTCTGTTCTCCCCTTGAGGTGTCTAGACTCTAATGGTCACAGCTGAGTTCTAGATTAGGGTGACATGTTTAAAACTGAACGATTCTGTGTGTGAGGGGACTAAATGTGCTTTTTAGATACTATTTAAAATGCTGAAAGATGGCCAAAGTCAGTGGCTGGTATGTGACCATGCAAGATCCAAACTCTAGAAAATATCACAGCAAAAGCATCATCCACCAATCCAAGGTTTGATGTGATAAACAGATGTTGTTAGAAGACAGAACAAGGCTAAAGGAAGTCTTCTTGGGCATAGCCGATTGTACCTGATTCACAGTACAAAGCAAGTTATTAACATGCCCACCTTTAGGATAAAAAGTAATGGACAGTTTGGCAAGTGAAGCATTTCCAATATGACCATGAGGTCAATGGTTCTGTCATTGTTTACTGGTCATTCATATTACTTTCTGTTACTAAAGGACTCCACTAAGTGTATTTTTATTCTTTCTTCCTTTAAGGGAAGAAGAAAGTCATTACTGAAAGTTTCTGATCTTAAGCTATAGTCCCAGCAGGCTAATTCTGATTTTACTTTGCAAATGTAACAGAGAACAGCAGGTATGCAAATCTCCATAAAGACAGCTCTATATTAATTCTAACCATAAATATGCAGTCTTCTCTTTGGATGGAAAAAATAGTTGCATCTTCATTTTGAAATCTTGCTTTCCACAACACCCTCTAAAATTCATCTCTACAGGGCTTGACTCCATATCCATACCTTTTGAAGCAGCTGACCTTACTAACAAATCCATCTAGCTTCACCAGCATCTAAAGCTGTTCTAGAAAATACCTTCCAAAGCACTTTTAGCTGTTTATGATTAGGGTCATACGTCCCTTATTGAACACCTTTAACCTCCTTTGCAGAGGAAGCTGAGTATTATCTTTATTAATGAGGCAATTAGGGATAAGAAGTTCAGACGCAGGATGCCCACGAGAGTTTTGGATGCATAACCACAGCTTACCTAACCCTCCCCAGTTCTCCTATATTTGTACAACCTGCCTTCACTCTCCCAAAACCCCGTCTTCCTGCATCTCAGAATTGACACTGTCTAATTACTGGCCTATTAAATTGTAAAAATGTCTATTTTGGTATTTTGAGGCCGTTTTAATGAAACAAAATGCACTCATCACCTTCAGACAAACTCCCATATACAAGCATCTGCCTTTGGATTTTTAAATAAAAAATTAAAGTAATTAATACACTGACTTCCAGAGGTGCCAGATGCCCCCAAATCAGATAAACTCATTTGGTTTAACCATCTCTTTCCTAAGCAATTACAAAATCCTATCACTTCGGCCCATTAATTTTCTTTCACCCTCAACATCTGTGACCTTTGCAGTATGCCTGGAAGCTTAACAAAAATCTGGATAGTTTGGATTTGGGGGGGGGGGGAACTTCTTCAAAGAGTCTTAATTTTGGAACACCCTGATGGTGGAAAGCTATTCCTATCCCTGCTGGAGTAGTGTAATTTGTGGGAGATGCCATCAGGTTGGTTATGGATGTATTAAAGGGATCCTCTTTAGTTTATTTTTTCTTTCTGTTTTCTTTTTCCACATTTCTTGACAAAATTAAACATGGTGTAAGGAGATGAGTCAGACACATTTGGCCTCAGGTATTTAGGACATGACATAGTGCATAAAACTGGGTGGATTTTTGTTTGTTTCTTGTACTTTCTTTTGGGCCATTTCTCTCCCCAACTTTGTTTAAGGTTTCTCTTCCCCCTCCTTTCTAGCTTTGACTGCAGTCATGATCATCTGAGTGGCATAAACTGCTCTCACTCTCCCGTCTCTTTCTCTCTGTTGCAGATCACTAAAACCAAAGCTGTATATTATGCTTTTTTTTTTTTTTGTCATGCCTTTTCTTCCATCTTTGTCATTCCATGGTTTTAATCCAGTGGTTTTTCTGAGCACAATTACAGTTTTTTGCTGTCAGCTTCCTTGTTTGCCTTTTATCTTTCCTGTTTTCATTCACCAGAATCCTTTCTTGTCACAGCTCATCTTTGTTCTGAGTTGCCACCATCTTTCCACTTCTCACTCGTGCATCTTTCCCCCTCACTTAGCAAATTTTCATCGTCTTTTAGCATAAGCAATTTTCTGCTATTTTAAACACATAGCCTGTTTTCTTGTGTGTGAACCTGGCATTTATCTTACTGCTGCCTGTATACACTTTAAAGACTCTCTACATTTGTCCATTCTCCAGTCATATTAGCTCATGGTCCAATCATTGTCTCCTTACACTTTGCTTGATCATTTCAGTAAACTGTATAAACACTTAGGGCACATCAACACACAGGTCTAATGCTGAAATAAGCTATGCAACTTGAGCTACGTCAATTGTGTAGCTTAAGTCAAAATAGCTTATTTCAGCTTTTGGTGCAGTCTACACAGCAGGAAGAGCACTCTTCCTCCGATCTCCCTTACTCCTTGTAAAAGAAGGATTACAGGAGTTGGAGTAAGAAGTTCTTCAGCTCGACATTATATCAAAATAACTGCTTGCTGTGTGGATGTGGACTATGTTACTCTGAAATAACATATGCTGCTGTGTAGACATAGCCTTAATGTTCAAGTTGGATCTGAAAGTCCGAACTGTTTAGTCCAAATAATTCAAGTATTTGAGGAGCCAGCATTAAACCTTTTCTCCAAGAGGATACAATTAATATTTAGGATAGTGAAGTCAGGACATAGTTTCACCAAAAACTGAGAAGTTTTAATGCAAGCTTTATATAATTCTATTTGAAAACAACATATCAGGAGTGTAAACGCAATATGCTTAGAAAAGTATGGCAGACAAGTATAAGAAAACAGAGAAAAATATCAAACAACAAGACACTTTCACAGAAACACACACAAAACATGTATAGTGTTTGCAAACTCCCCCACTCAGAATCCTAGGACCATGTGACTGAAAGTTGTGTACCATGTCTGAACTTGGCTAATAAAATACTTTCGGCTGGCCTAGTGTCAAGGGCACGGCCCCCTCAAGTGGGGTCTCCCCACTAAAATACCCCCACGGATCCCCTTATCAGGGTCTGCGCAGCACAATGGCCGGCATCTGGTCTCAGACACACACACACCCTTGTCCAGATCAATACTGCCCGGGGGCTCGGTCTCTGAGGTGCTCCCCTATTGGGGTAACTACAGCCCTGCAGCTTAGTCCTGGCAGTGCTCCCCTACTGGAGCAACTACAGGCCTGCAGTCTAGTCAATGGCAGGCTCCCCTCTTGGGGAAAATACAGCCCTGTGGCCTAGTCCATAGGCTTCTGGGCCTTCCTCTGCTCCGAGGCACTGCAGAGGGGAAGGGTAGGGGGACTTGGGCCCTCCCACTCCACCGGGTCCCAGCCCAGGGCCCTACTAACAGTGGCTCAGTCCACTGCTTGCTTATGCAGGGGTTTCTCCCCTCAACCTGCCGAGCACTCGGGGGCTGCAAATCCCCGCCCTGGGCTGCTTCCTACCTCCTTGCGGCTCTCTGCTGCCGTATCTCTCCCCTGTCGCCGGGGCCAGGGCTATCGCTGCGGCTGCAGCGGTTGCTGTTGGGGTTGTAGTGACTCCAGTGTCAGTTCAGTCTATGTGGGCTACTCTGGCGCTGGCTCTACAGGTCCTTGCCTTTCAGTGGTTAGCCCAGAGTGAGCTGTCTCAGGGCCTTTTATAGTGCTGCTCACTAGGGAGCATGCCCTGCAAGGGGGGGGGGTGCTCTCAGCCAGCTGGGCCCCGCCCACATAGGATTGCCAGGTGTCCAGTATTCACCCAGATAGTCCCGTATTTTCTACTCCTGTCCGGTAAAAAAAAATTCAGAGAATACCAGACACCTAAAATGTCCAGTATTTTCTGAATTTTTCCCTGGCGAGGAGGCGAAAATGCCACCACCTGGCAACCCTACAAACACTCAGTGCCTGGCCTCCTCCCACCCGGACCCTAACATCCCCAGCCCCACGACCCCAGCCCCCATGCTTACCTGGTTCCCCAAGGCTGCTAGCACTAAATGGCTAAGGGCCAAAAGACCTCGGGGAAGCAATGCTTTCCCCTGGGTCTTAGTGCTCAGCCACTCCCCAGTTCCTATCCCTGTACTCACTCTTAGGCTGTGTCCACACTCAGCGGTTCTTTCGAAAAAAGTACCCTTTTTTCGAAAGAACTTCCCCTGCATCCAGACTCAAGCCGCGTTCTTTCGAAATTATTTCGAAAGAACGCGGCTTTTCTTTCGATGGCGGTAAACCTCGTTTCACGAGGAAGAACGCCTTCCTTCGAAAGTTCCTCTTTCGAAGGAAGGCGTTCTTCAATGTAAAGAGGCCGTCTTCGAAAGAGAGCATCCAGACTCGCTGGGTGCTCTCTTTCGAAAAAGCGGATTTCCTCTATCGAAAGATCCGCCTGCAGTCTAGATGCGATCTTTCGAAAGAGGCTCTTTCGAAAGATGCTTTCGAAAGAGCCTCTTTCGAAAGAAGCCTGCAGTCTAGACACAGCCTTAAAGGGGACATGCTGTTTTAATTCTGTTTTATTTTAATTTTTGGATTTTGGGGCAGGGTAGAATTTTGAGGGGGGTTTTTTGTTGGGTTTTTTTTTTTTTTGTGCTCAACAACTTTGGTCTCCCCCTCTTTTTTCCCCCCTTCAACAGAATTTTTTTCTGTTTTTTTTTTCCAGGGGTGGAAATTTTTGTTTCAACCATCTGACAACCCTACGCCCACAGGCTGATCTACAGTGCAGGCCACAGAGCCCCATCATACCTGGTAATGAAGTTTAAGCTAAATTCAAATATATATCACTCTGAAAAATTGTATTTATTCCTCTCCCCAATCCCCAAAGGTTCCCCACTGTTTCTTGTATGCCTCTGAGTAGGCTTGTCTGTGTTATCCCAGAAAATGTAGAGCAGTAGAGCATTTATCTGGTGTTGTTTGGATCCTTAACTGAAATATTTTTTCTTCATTTAAATCAGGAGTGGGGAACATTTTTTGGGTCAAGGGCAACTGACCCACTGAAAAATCAGTTGGATGGGGGCTACTGGGGGTTGGTGTTCCAGCACGAGCTCCCCAGTGCTAGGGGAGGGAGCCCTGAGCTGGATCCAGGCAAGCCAGGGGACCTCATCTGGCCTTTGACCCATATGTTCCCCACCCATGATTTAAATCATTGCTCTGGGGTGAGGCTGGGGATGAGAGTTCAGGTTGCCATGGGGAGAGAGGACTACCCCAGCCCTCTCTCACTGCAACAACTGGAGCCAGATGAGAACTGCCTCTCCATGGCTGCTCCAGCTGCAGCAGGTAGTGCTGAAAGAGGGATGCATGTCCGGGGGACTGACAGACACACAGACAAAGTCTCTAAAATATACAGTAGATGGCTGTCCCTTTCTCCACCCTAACCCCTACTTCCCCAGTCACCATCTCTAGCACCTTTCTGCTACTGCAGTCACTACACAGTATAACTGTCCCTGCTACCAGAGCCCTCTCCTACCTTTTGATGAAAAACAATCACATTCCAGGCACATCCCATTGTCCTAGCACAACCAAATCCTTACCTTGCTTTATGTTAGAATAACAGGAGGTTGTATACCAAATTTAGTGGTCCTAGCTCTTACCATTTAGTAGGAGTTCGTGTACAGACAGACTCAGACAGACAGACACACAAACCCTCTCATTTATATACTAGATATTGCACTTAGACTCCTGGATAAATTTATTCTCCAAGAGAATATAAATCAGACTGAAATACGGAAGTGCTTAAATTGGGTTTTGATTCCATAAGAACGTAAGAATGGACATACTGAGCCCTAGCATATGTCAATCAGAAGCATATGGACATCCATATGTCCCTGACCATATTGTCTAATAACCATTGATGGACCTTTCTCCATACATGTATCTAATTCTTTTTTAATACAGTAATAGTTTTGGCCTTCACAGCATCCCCTGGCAATGAGGTCCACTGTGAATTGTGTGCAGTACTTCCTTGTTTTAAACCTACTACCTCGTGGGTTTAAAACTCTACTTTTTTAAACCTGCTACCTAGTAACATCATTGGGTGACCCCTGCTTTCACCCCATGAGAGAGAGAAAGAGGTGGAGCTTTAATCCCATAAATTAATGATTATTCATCCACATTTGACAGACAGACAGCCCATGTTGTGAGTAACAGTCATTATAAATAATTATAGTGTAGCAATATAAATTGAATAGATAAACAGGTTGTAAATATTCTCTTTTTGTCTGCCTTTGTTTCAGGATATTTTATGACATAGCACACAACTGAATGGCAATTACTAATTCTCCCTCCCTTCCCCACCAAAAGAAACCCACAAGCTATCAAGGAATCTAGGCTCTGTTTTTTGTTGTTTTGTTTTTCAGAATGAAGCATGCAGCAGCCTACGTAAGATGTCAGGCAAACTGTCCCCTACCCCTGAAAAATACATAGGGTTTTTTTTTCACTGCAAGTATGCCATGCACTATAAATTGCTGCCACGTAAACTACAAATTGTTGCAGTATATATCACTTTAGCATCGGTAGATGCACTGGAATTTGTTGTAAAAGAGACACAAGATACAAGCAGGCATGTGTTATGTTTACTATATATACCAGTACTGAACTGCTGTAGCTGTTTGGAACCTACAATTATCAGAATATTTCAAAGATCATGTTATAGGTGCTAAGAACAGGGATACTGAGGCTGCTGATGAGGTTTTCATCATTACAGGCTTTACAGCTTGGTTCAATGGCTCTCAGCACCCCTACTCTACAAATTGTACGTGTGCCCAGGAATAATTTCTCTCACATAATTCAGTTCCTATTCTGGTCTCTGCTGGTAAAAAGAAAGTGACTAGGAAGCCAGTTCTGACTTCCACAGCAAAAACAAAGAACACTAAAGTTATGAGATGCCTAAGCCGTGACTTGGAAGTATTCCTAGACATAGATTAACCTCTGACCATATTTTATGGGACTACATTGTGGCTTCTTCTGCCCACCAAGATCTGACAAAACAGAAACATAGAGAAGACACTGTTCTTCCATTATACTGTACAGAAATACAACTGTTTGAGTCATTGCCTGTTGCTGAAGAAACACAGATGAGAAATTACCAAAATTCATGTTAATGTTTCCAGCTATTATGTGATTTGATGTTTCTTTATTTTGAAAGACTGAACTGGTTAGAAAAATCTACCTACTCACCATTACCATTATGCTGCTGCAACTGACAATGAAAATTGATATTTGACTTGCCCATTAACAGAAAAAAATGTAATTCATTCCAAGCAAGAGTGGAAGTAGAATCTTGCTAAACTGCTTTAGAAACTAAACGCTCTCATTTGCTTTAGTATTAAACAATATTCACTGTTTTCAGATTATTTCTTTTTTGGAAGTCCTTTTCACGTTTTCTGTTTAAGCTGCTTCTTACCTATCCATCCTCCCCCCCCCCCCCCCACCCCTTACTTCATTCAAATAATTTAATTATTTGGGAATATGTGCTTGATTTTAATAGCTTTCATGTTCTTTTACTATAATTATGTATTGATATTTGCTTACAGCCTCACACTATCATGTGTGTTTCCATCTCCAGTTTAAGGGCATTTAACTTATATATCTATACCCAGGAACAAAGGAATTGCCACAATGGATCGGGCCAATGACCCACCTTGTGCAGTATTCTGTCTCTGACACTGCAATATACTAAATGTTTCACAGGATGGGGAAAGAAACCCTGAAACAGGAAATTGTGAAATAACTTGCCTGAATAGCAGTTTCTTGCACCATTTTCCCCCTCCCCATTACTTCATGCCCTATGCATGAGGGGTCCCAGACCCTTGAATTTTTTTATATATATAAAAAAATCCACTGACTTATGCCCCTCTTTTCTCTCACTATGTCTTTCGCACTAAGGACTTGTTTAGGTGGGGTCTCCACTAGGGCTGTCAATTTATCTGCATTAATGCCTGCGATTAACGCAGGACAGAGTTAACACATTAAAAACATTAACATTAATCACAGGTGTTAATGCTGCACTGCTCATTTGAAGTACTGCTTTGGTGCTTCAAAAGGGCAGCGCATTAGGAGCCTGGGATCGGCTGGAGTCCCCAGCTGACCCCAGGTTCCGTGCAGCGCTGCCCCTTTGAAGTGCCAAAGCGTTACTTCAAAGGGGCAGCGGAACGCGGAGCCGGGGATCAGCTGGGGCACTCCAGCTGATCCCCAGCTCCGCATTCCACTGCTCCTTTGAAGCATCAGAGTGGCACTTCAAAGGAGCAGCAACATGGAGCTGGGGATCAGCTGGAGTGCCCAGCTGATCCCCAGCTCTGGGTTGCTGCCCCTGTGAAGTGCCACATTGATGCTTCAAAGAGGCAGTGCTGCATGGAGCCTGGGGTCAGCTGGGAACTCCAGCTGATTCCAGGCACCGTGCAGCACTGCCCTTTTGAAGCATCTGAGTGGCACTTCAAAAGGGCAGCAACACGGAGCCGGGAATCAGCTGGGAACTCCAGCTAATCCCCAGCTCCATGTTGTGCTACCCCTTTGAAATACTGCTGAAGCGTTTCAAAGGGACAGCACACGTGATTAATTGTGATTACATTTTTTAATCACTTGACAGCCCTAGTCTTCACCTAAAACATAGATGAATCTAGGTACAACAACTCAAGTCAACATAATTCCCACTGTATACACAGCTAGCTGGACAGAAGAATTCTCCCATTAACCTAGCTACTGCCTCTCAGCTATGAATTTACTACAGCAATGATTAAAAACCCCTTTTCTCACTTTAGTATGTATCTGCATTACACTAGTACGGGGAGGGTGGGCACCTAAGGCCCAGAGGCTGGATACAACCCTCTTCCCCCCAGCTTACCTGGATCCCCCCCCAGCATTGGGGAGCCCGCACTGCTCCAGCCCCTCCGCTGCTATGGTAATCCTCCCTTTGGGGCTGGAACACACAAAATCTACTCGTCTGGACCCTCCTTGACTCTGGTGTGTGAGGCAAATGTGGGGAGTGTCTTTCTCCTTCTCAGTTGGAGGTCACAACAGTGAGGGTTTGGGTTTTCTTTTTGCTTCTCCCTTGTGTGCAGCCCCAGAAACTGATTTTTCTGTGGGTCAGTGGCCCCCTAACCCAAAAAAGGTTCCCTGCCCCTGCACTTCTAGCATAGACATACCTTTAAACTAGAAAATATTGCTGCTCTAATTATTCTGGATAGTTAAAGCAGTCACCCACCATGCCCACTTCCATCCCATCCCCAAATTCAGATGCAGGTATTCCAGGATAAAAGCATTGACTCTAGTATAGCTTTATTTTGCTTCTTGAACCAAGGTAAGCTATACCAGTATAACTGCATCCACACTGGGGCCCACTCTATAGTAAGAGGTGATAGCTGTGTCAGTGAAAAAAACTCCCTGGCTGACATGTTGGAGTTAAGGTTGGAGTTGGAGTTAAGTATGACTACGTTGCTCAGCGTGATGTAGTTATAGCAAAATAAGTGTGTAATATAGACCTTGACCACTGGTGTAATGATACCAGTAAAAAGTTACCTCCCCTGTAAAACTTTTCTAGTATAAAATAGGCCTAAGTAACTACTGAAATCATTAAAAAACCCTCACACTTTGAGACAAGTTTGCTGATTTCAAGCAATATGCTACTACTAAAAGTCCTCTTTCTTGAGCATTTATCAAAAATACATGTGTACGCAAAGTTAAGAAAGCTTAAAGAAGAAACATCAAACCTTAAATTCCCACAACTTAAAAAGCAGCCCTCTACATGCAGAGAGCTTTCCTGAACGTTGTTACTGATCCAGAAGTAATGAAGTAGGAGGTAACATGACCCAGAGCACAAGTCACCTCTCTCCCCTAGTGCATACATTTGGAGCTCAGCAACTACCATCTGTCTGGTCTTCTGTTTACAATCTACTGAAACAGGATCTCTGAAAGATGATCATGTTAAAGCAAAATATACAAGTTTAACCCTTAAATATGGAGGTTTATTGTATTTTAGGTTTTTTTCAGAGTAATAAAAAAAGCTTTTTTAAAAAATACTGCGTAATAAAAATCAACATTACAATAAAACACTATAAAAATCATTCTAAATTATGAATGATATATATACATGTACACACACCTTATAGAAACACAATACAAAGCAAATCTCTGGTCAGCTTTTGAGGGAAGACTTTTTAGGTAAACTTTAATGGGAAGAGCCACTTACCTGTAAACAATAATCAGACATCATATACACTTTCCTCAACTCCACAGAAGTAACATCAAAACTGCCACTGATTTAGAAAAGGATCAGGCTCCTGTATTAATATTCATATAAATTAAAATAATAAACACTAAGCTAACTGAAAGCCCAAACTAGCACTTGTGAAAAGGTAGCATATGGGTATATGCTCTGCTTTTGAGTTTTAGGAACTTAAAATTGACACACAGTTACTAAGCAAAGACGTGTGCACATGTTTAACTAATGCTCTTGGATGGGTCCCATTGAAATGAATGATGCTACTCACAGCATGTAGGACTGAACTCACCTATAAACATACCAAAGACATTTTTGCAAAACCCAATTTTTTTAAGAGGCCCAAACTAAAAGATACCTTTTTATTTAGACTGGTACTGCAACATAAGGAACTAGAAAATTCCATTCTTTAGCCATATGCCCCAAAGTAAAATATTTATTTCAGAATATGTTGCAGGATCTGAAATGTGTATGCTGTATATCACTGCATGGACCAATGGAGACCTGATGATAACTAGGGTTTTTGAGTGACAATGAAATGCAAATAAGTAGTATTATAACATAGCTAACAATGTAATTCTTTACGTATAATTAGTACTGTAAATGAGCATTAATTAGTATTGTACATTGTTATCTCATTGTGAGAAGTTTCTTTCAAGCATCAAAATACCTCTGATGTTTACATATTTGTTTAAGAGTAAACATCAGAAAGCTCTAATTTTTAAAAATTCATTGTATTGTATCTGTTCACCTGAGAAGAATTATAATTTCAGATGTTCTTAGTAAATATTCTTATGAGGTTACCTTTTTCATTTTTGACAAGGAATTACTTAGCATTGTAGTTCTTTCAAATATTAAAAAGTTTATCCATTATGTTCAAACTTTTGAAAAGATTTTATTCCATCAGAGCTTAGCTTGTGGAGAAGCATAAGACACCTTTAAAGTTTGGCCAGTGCAAACTGCAAAAAATATTATTCATGAAGATTACCAAGTCCCTCTCAAATACTCTGATTAAAATCCATGTCTACCAGAAACACTCTACTGATGGTTTATAAGTTCCCCTCCACACCCACTCCCATCCCTCACAACCCTCACACTTCTTTATCCCTCATAGCAGCTATAAAAATATGAATAGTTGTCTTCCATTTTCTGCACAGCTTCTTTCATAAACTTCAAAGACAATTTCCTTCCACAAAATTGAAAATGTTGTTGTTTAAGTTGAATAGTGTTTTTCTGTTTATTAGAAAATGCTGGTGTCACGTCAACAAAGGTTTAAATTATGTGAGACAACTGGAGATGATGGGCAACAACTATTCTTTACGGGCAAACAGCCTTTTGAAACACCCTCCACAAATGGTTAGATCACTACAGCATCCGGAGGGGATAGAGGAAAGAAAACCAGTCATCACAGGTTTATTACTGGTCATCATTCTCTATTGTCTCCAACACCAATAAACAAAAGGGTTCTACATGGGTAGTAAAATATGGAATAAATTGAAATATGAAGATGGCCAAGTCAAAACCTGAGAACCCAATGGTTAACATAATAAGGAGCATTTGAAAGACCGTTCTTTCAAATCACTACTGAAAGTATTAATGTAGAAAAAAGGCAAAGCGAATGTACTGCATTATTAATATTCAGTGTACAACTTCAGAAGTTATGTAAACCAAAAATGACAGCTCTGAATACAAGCTATGCTACTTTTAAAAGCCCTTAAACAAGTACTGAGTTTACAGTGTTTCTCCCCCCAAACCCATTTTTCCCCATACAGGTAAAAATGTAATTATGTTCTGCTCTAATTCGTGTCATATTTAATAGCAATTTATTATCTTTTTATGGGGATCACCATGGTCTAAGACATTTTTAAAATAAGTATCACAGCCATACACACAGAACACAAAGGGGTATCCCAGAAGATTAGCTGCCTTCTAGTTACCCAACAAACCTGTACTCTTCTCTACAATGTGCCTGAAAGATAAATTTATCATTTTGACATTCAGCTATTGTTTGAACAAAGAAAACCACAAAAAATGGGTAAAGGTTTTATCATATATTGCATTGTGATTGTTTAATACAACATATTCAAGCTATTTAAACCCTACCTGTATCACTTTGAATAATACTATTTGAGCTCCTCCAGAGAGAGTTTATCGTGTGCAGACCACAGATGCTAGATGCATTCATGAACTGCCTGATAGTAGCCCTCTCTTTTCCAATCAAAAGACGCTTTTAGCTCTGGTGATGCGAGAATGTACAGTTGAACAGTGACCAAGACATCAGTAAAGAAGTATTTATAACCATTTTTACAGAGAGTGTATTTCAAAAGAAATCAAAGTCGGTACTACCCCAAAGCACTTTGAAGGAAGAAGAACAAAAAGTACTGAAGACAGAGCAGAAACTAGACAGTAAAAAAAAAATCGGCTGTTTTTATTTCACACGTGCAGTTAAATCCCAATTGCACACAAGGTCGCAAGTTGTTTGAAATCAAGATATTCACAGCACAAAGTTCTGCTAGGAGACGTAAACCTTTCAAACAAAGTGTGTGCATTTTAACTGCCGATTTCATCTGCTTCCTTCAAACTCTTTTGCAGCGTTTGTTTCATGCCACAGAAGCGGCACTTCATGCTTTCGCAGCAAGCGTTTCAACTAGGCTTGCCAGTGGGTTATGTTCCCAAAACAGGAGTGTAAATGAGACCTCACGGCAAAGGATCTTAGCCAGCAAGTGCCCGGGCCGGGGAAGCAGCTGGGAGAGGCTCGCAGCGGACAGAAGCCCGCGAATGTCTTCCTTGGCCGGCTGCATGCGCCGGCTTGGGGGGAACCGCGCTGCAGACTAGCAGCCCCCGCGCGTGCTGGACTCGCGCATCTCTGAACAGGTAGAAGTGCTCTCGGCGCTAGCAGTCCGGAGCGGGCTTTGGGGACTTCCCAGGTGTCGGTACCAACCCGAGCCCGGCTGGGGGCCGCGGCGCGGTCAGAGTTTGTTGAGTGTTTTTAATAAAATAACCAGCTGGGGAGGGGGGGGGAGGTGCCAGTCACCCCAGCGCCGCGAGCTCCTGCCGCCCAGGTCCCTGCACGGCCGGAGCCCCGCGCCCCACGCCTGGGCACTGCACGCAGCCCGCGGCTCACGTGACGGCTCCCACTGGCCTCCCCCATCTGCCTGCTCCCCCAATTCGCGTCCGCTTTGGGGCGGCCAAGTCAGCCCGGGGGCTGCGGCTCCCGGCTCAGAGACGCGCACTTACCAGCCCGGCCTCAGTCTGCCAAGGGGGCGGCGAGCCGCGGCGCGCTTGCCCGGGCGGAGGGAAGATGGTGCTGCGGCAGCAGACCACCCATCCCAGCGCGTATGCAACAGCCGAGAGGGGTTAAGCTCTGGAGGTGGAACAAGCGCCGTCTAACGCCACCTGCTGTACAGCGCGGCGGCGTCATTGGCTGCCAGGTGGCTCCCCGAGGCAAGCGGGCGAGCCAGCCACAGCCTCCCGCTCCCCGCCCTTTCCGGCACTAATGAGTAGGAGAGCAGCGCCCCACGGCAGCCTGGGCTGGGTCGGGGGGGGGGGGGGTCTTCCCCCTCTTCTCTCCCCTCAGGTGCCTGGTGGAAGCTCTACACCTGCCCTGCTTAGTGCAGCACCAGGGGCAACAAAGTCATTCATGATCCCCCCACCCTTCACCAGACAGCTCAGATCCTTTCCCTGGGCAGGAGCGGGGAGGACAGGGCCCAGGCCTAATCTCTCTCCCCCCACCCCAAGCACAAGTGGGGGACATAGAGGGAGATGGAAGACAGAAAGTTCAGGCCTCACAAAGTTAGGCAAGTAGGTCCCATTTCCACTGGCTGGTTTCCCATTCCCTCTGCTCCTCCACAGTAGCAGCTAGTCTGCCTGTCACCCACCCCAGAAGCAGAGGATGCCTAGTGGGGAATGCACAGAGGAAAGAGCAAGCAGTGCCTTATCTCTTGGTGTGGTGGGGAAAAACCCCTAAGGAAGTGGATCCCCACTACACTGGAAGTGAGACTAGATAAATTCATGGAGCTTAGGTCCATAAAAGGCCCAGGGGGTAGAAATGGTGTCCCTGGCCTCTGTTTTTCAGAGGCTGGAGACAAATGGCACGAGACACATCACTTGATCATTGTCTTCTGTCCACCCCCTCCGGGGCACCTGGCACTGGCCACTGTCAGCAGACAGGCTACTGTGCTAGATGGACCTTTGGTTTGACCCAGTACGGCCATTCTTATGTTCTTATGACTAGCATATAGAAAAGATTTTGGCCAAAGCCAGTCATTTGCACTGAAATGTCACAATTTTTTTAAAAAATGCATGGAAAAAATAAAAGCAGTTTTCCACACTCTTCTTATACCTGCGAAAGAGTCATGTGCGTCCAAAGCAAGAGTAGGTAAATGTCCCAAAGAATATCTTGTCTCACTAGGGGAAGAGATAGAGGCTCAATAACATGAACTTTTATCTGGTCCACCAGTACTGGCTTTACACTGGGGGTGTGTCTAGACTACAGAGTTTTGTCAACAAAAGTGGACTTTTGTCGACAAAACTATACCTGCGTCTACACTACCGCTGAGTTCTGTCGACATAACATCGACAGAACTCAGCAGTTTTGTCGACGCTGGTAAACCTCATTTTAAGAGGCATAACGCCTTCTGTCGACAGAGTTTCTGTCGACAGAAGGTGTTATTGCATGTAAACTGTCCTTTGCGTCTACACTACCATGTCGACAAAGCAGCTTGCTTTGTCGACAGAACTGAATGTAGTGTAGACGCTCTTTGTCGACAGAAGTTTTGTCGACAGTATCTGTCGACAAAAGCCTGTAGTCTAGACGTACCCTGGCAGCCCCATTCCTTCACCTGAGGTAGATCAGTACAGCTAGTGTCCTACGTTTTCACCACCTCCATTAAGCAATGTTTTCAGAGTTCTTGTTTGACTTGTCCTCCTCACATAATGCCAAAGTGATATTTTGGACAAGCCTTTATCACTGATGGCATCGCTCCAACAAGTAATCTCCTACTTTACCTGTTACATCACTCTACCAGGCTGAGATCCAGGTTCGATTTGGGGGAGGGAGGTCAACATCATGTCAGCACAACAACCAAGTTCAGGATCTATTTGACCTTAACCCCTCTGTACTGTTGTACAGCTGCAAAACATAGACACTATTCCACTCAGACTGGGCAAAGCTGGAGCCTTTCCACACAAAATACAAACTTCATTCACTGGGCACAAAGTGAAATGACTTCATTAGTAATGCAAATATTTACTGTTGCTCTGGTCAACATGGGAGCCATTGTCCACAGACCATGCTTTTCGAACATATCGTGAGAATGCCACAAGACTTTCCAACGAACACTGTTCTCTGGCTGGCTAGTAACATTCGGGATAAAATTCCACCCACTGAGAGGTGGAGGCAGCCCAGAGGGAGACCCCTGATTAAATGGGTTCATCACTTCTGTGCCAATGTCAAGCCCTTGCAGCCACACAGAAATGGACCAAATGTGAATGATGGCTATGGAGCCAACTATTTGGCTATGCACTGAAAAAGAAAATACCCATCACAGTACTCATTGTTTAATCTCAAAATTAAAACTCAAGTGTGCAAGTCAGTTATAGGGAAGTGAGCAGGACTGAATTGCAAACGGCCAAGTGATCTGAAATTCCATGGGATGTAGGAGCCTGCAGCTTCCAGTTGCTATTTGTAATTGTGGGAGCAGCCTAGACAACACAATGGCAGTTCAACATAGTGAGCAGGTATGGTTATTCCTGTGTTGGAGTGATGGCAAAAAGGTCAGGAAAATGGCACGGTGGTCTGTCAGAACAGAATATGGCTCTTATTTAAGTAGTCCTGTAGTGAGGGTCCCCCCTTTTCTCTTCACTCTGATCATCTGAGGAAGTGGATTTTGCCCACAAACGCTCACGATACTATATATATGTATCTTTGTAAGTCTCTAAGGTGCTACAGGACTACTCATTTTTAAAGTTAAAGACTAACACAGCTATTTATGTAGATATTTTATAGTGACACTTGGGGAAACAAAGAGATAGTTTTGCTAGAGTAAGAAACAACTCAGTAGCAAACAACCTGCTTTTTGACCAAGAAATAGATGCACTGTCTTTGCATGCTTTGCTATAGCTGAGGTAATAGTACCCCTGAAGAGGTCTGATTATATCTTCACTCCAACAGAGAGCAGCTGTGGTAAATCCATCAGGAGCAGCTGCAGCAAGAGAAGAAACCTCCTAAGCTCCTTCCTATGAGACATCTTCTCCTCAACTCACTTTATCTCTTCAGCCAAGTGCAAGAAGAGGAAGTAGGTGATAATCCCTATGGAACACAGCACTTAACACTTATCTGGTGGGTGATAAATGCTGCATTCTACAGGGATTAGCATGGAAACTTCGCTATAAACAGAATAGAAATCCACTGAAATGCACTTAATCAGTTGAACACTTTTACTTCTCTATATGGCATGCCTATAATAGACTCAAGGGCTGTGTCTACATTGGCGCGATCTTGCGCCAAAGCGACCACTTTTGCGGAAAAACATGCTGCCTGTCTACACTGGCGGGGAGTTCTTGCGCAAGAACACCGATGTTCTAATGTGTGAAATCAGTGCTTCTTGCACAAGAACTATGATGCTCCCACTCAGGAATAAGCCCTCTTGCACAACTGTTCTTGCGCAAGAGGCCAGTGTAGACAGGCAACATGAATTTCTTGCAAAAGAAAGCCTGGTGGTTAAAATGGCCACCAGAACTTTCTTGAGCAAGAGAGCATCTACACTGGCACGGATGGTCTTGCACAAAAGCACATCTCTTGCGCAAAGGCACATGCCAGTGTAGATGCTCTCTTGCACAAATACTTTAACGCGAGAACTCTTGCGTTAAAGAGTATTTGCGCAAGATCATGCCAATGTAGACGTAGCCGTAGTGTTTACAACCAGAAGGAACTATTATGATCATCTAGGCTGACCTGCATAACAGAGTCCATAGATCCACAAACAATTACAGTGATCTGAAGAAACTTCAAAAACAACAAATAGTCTTGTGCACCTTAGAGACTAACAAAAAAATGTAGATGGTATCATGAGCTTTCATGGGTACAACCTACTTCTTCAGATGAAGAGCTCTGTGTAAACATAAAAGCTTGGCTCTCTCACCAACATAAGTTGGTCTAATAAATACTACCTCACCTACATTGTTTCACTGAGCTACAACATATCTTTCAAAAAGAAACTCAGTCTTGATCTGAAGAGTTTAGATGCTGGATAATCCATCATACCAGGAGGTAATTTGTTGCAATTTTAATTATAATGACTGCTAACAATTTGTTCCTTGTTTGTAGTCTGAATTTGTCTACCTTCATCTAGATCCTGTTATATCTATCTGCTAAACCCAACAGCCATCTATTGTCAGAATCTCTCATAGGTAGGTACTCATAGACCATAATAAATGTAAAGTCTTACCTTTCTCTTAGACAAATTAACTGGCTTATTGAACTTCATAAATCTCTTATATATTTAATAAACCCAATCAATAATTCAACATTGAGTGAACTTTTTATATTGAGCACAATAAAATCACAATATGGTATTTTCTTCAGCATTATCATTGTATTCGTCATGCAATATTTAAGGCACTTCCATGATGACTCATATGGGTGAGATTTTCAAAAGCACTTAAATGGCTCAAGAGCACAAATTATATTGACTTTCAAAATTACGTAAATGCTTTTGAAAATCCAACCTTGTATTTTCAGGGGTTTAATTATAGTACAAGAAAACTTCAAAGTGGCCAAAGTTCTCAAATGAAGGAGAAATATTGATTTTTGGGTAAAGTCTGTCACTTTTTCAGAAAGAAATAAAATATTCTTCTCATTCATCACTGATGTTTTTGGATGTTCCAGAAAAGCTACCTTAAGTGAAGTCAACCAATTTTTTATACTCAGTAATCCTTTTCCTTATATTTTAATGTTCACACTCAGTTAACCAAGCATCAAATGACCGTACTAGGGTTGTCAAGGAATTTAAAAAAATGTACTGTGAGTAGGCACTGTACAACCACATAATAAGAGAGTCTTGGCCCTGAAGAGCCTATTATTTAAATAGACAAGACAGCCGAAGGGTAGGAGGGGAAATAGAGGTACAGAGAATTGCTCTATATAAATCAGTAGCAGAGTCAGGAATAAAACCCAGGCCTCTTGACTTCTAACCACATGGCCTATCCACTTGGGAATACACATTTCCTTCTCTTTGTCAGACATCTTCCTGAGAAGTTCCCTGGAGAGAAAAGCCCACTTAAGTAGATAGGCAGTTAATGTACCTAGGAACAGTTCTGGAGATCTCATCAGTCCAGTTGCTAAATTAGTTGCCAACCTCCATTGTAGCAGCACTGATGGGGTGTGTAGTGAGGCAAAGGAACTGTTTGTGCAAGAACAAGTTTATCCTGAGTTGAAGCAGGGGTACAACCTGGTGCTTGTATCAGCTTTGTCAATCTACATTAGGCATTTACACTAATGCATCTATGCTGGTGCTTGGTCTACCAAAGCTAAAATCCCCAGTAATCTAATCCCATAGATGTAAAGCAAGCCCCTTCAAAATACAGAGGTGCATACAGGAGGCTGGGAGGTGGTAATAAAGCAAAAAAAAGTGTCACTTTCCTCTGACTGCCAATTCCTTTCCCAGAATATATTCTGGCTCAGCTCCTAACCCCTTAAGAGTTTGTATTTCCTCAAAGCCTTTTGGAGAAAGAGATCTTCCAAAAGAAGTGTATGAAGTAAACAAGAAGGAATAACTGCACTGGTCAGTTTGAATCACAGAGACTCAATGCAGAGAGAGAGTATGAGAAAACAAAAACCAGACTGTACTGTGAGAGGATCTTAGAAATCTAATCAACTTCCTGCCTTTCAACCCAGTTCATTGTTTTCTCATTTAGGAATTGGATGATTGTCCTGTCATTCCTGCTCATCTTGTTAGATGGGTCTGCTTGTAGATCTGCTTGTCTCGAGTAAAGGAGAATGGAACCTAGAAGAGAGTACTGGAAGTACTGAAATAATTCCCTTTTATGGATTATTAAATCAGATTAAAATGGCAATAAAAAGCCACTTAAATGACATAATGGATCAAGCAAATCATGACCTGTTTTTTGTAGACAATGTAGACTGGAGTTTGTTACCATAACTTTGGCAACTCTACAGTTTAAAGCCCAGTTCCAAGGGAATTGGGCAGGAAGTCCCAGGTCTATCTTCAGCAAGATAGGCAGAGGAGCCTTCCTGCTCTGGTACCCTCTCCTCTGGTCTGCTATATCCTGGACTGCTTTACAAGTTAATTAAAGGATGGGGTTTCAAGGACAAGAGAGAGAAGGAAAGGAAGCTTTAATATAATAGTTTGTATTTAAGAGTCACATCTCTGAGTATGCTTCTTCCATACTATAAATAGTAAAAAAAAAACTGTGTGTGAAGTTATCAAAGAAACAAAACCTTCCCTTATTTGTCTTAAATATGGCCAAACAATTCACTACGAATTGTATTAATCACATTATATTGTTTGTTAGAAAGTCTTTCAGAAACTGATCCAGTTGTTCATTGAATGTTTACAGGTAAGTTGGAACCAATAATTCTCAAGGCTAGTGCTTATGTATGATCTGTTTATTTCAACTTTCCTTTTTTTTCCCTCTCTTCTTTATTCATATTGCAGGAGTGTTTATATAATAACCCAGGGTACTGTTTCTGCCTCCTCTATGAATGAGTAAAACATTTTAATTCAATATGACAGAATTCAATTGTATTTAATTTCAACAGATATTATAAGTGTTTATTATTAAGCATTTTTCCACTTTTATCAATTTAAATATTCATACTTGTGGGAAACATGGGGTGGTTCAGGCAATATTATTATATGATAGTAACTATTCAAACAGTTAAAGCTTTATAACCATTAAAACACAAATTGTCAAAACCACATGTTAAAATATACAAAGTAAATAACCTTAAATCAAACTCTAAGTTCTCAAGCAGCCTTTTTCTTATTTTGTCTACCTCTAAATTCTGATCATCACTTATAGATTTTTTTTCTGTTCATTTGCCAATATTGACCAATAAAAATGTAATCTTTCAGGCCTAATTTTAACACAAGGAAACAATGAAGGGTTAAAAGAAGAAATTGAGTATTTTTAGTGTTCATTTCTGTGAGAATAATTATTCATTCTGAAGTCTGATGGACTTTCTGGATATATAAACACTTTGACAAATACCCAGCAGTTATTCATACATTCACAAATAAGTAAAAATGGCTCCACAAATCAGAACAAACCAAGTTAGTTACTGTTATTCATGAATCAGATTTATATTTGTTGTTTTAAGTGGTAGAAGATTTTGGTGGTGGTGGTGTATTTACAGTGTTCTACCAAAGCTGGTCTTAGTCCCCCTCCTAGAAAGAAAGAAAGAAAGAAAGAAAGAAAGAAAGAAAGAAAGAAAGAAAGAAAGAAAGAAAGAAAGAAAGAAAGAAAGAAAGAAAGAAAGAAAGAAAGAAAGAAAGAAAGAAAGAAAGAAAGAAAGAAAACAGAGAACTTTGTACCATATATGTATCCAGAATACTGAAACTGCAAACACATGGCAGATTTTTCAAGTACTAAATGCCATACATTTTCTGTTGCAATAATATTAAATTAAATAGTACAGTCAACATACATGACACTGTAAACTGTAAGAAAAAAGACAAGCAGAACATGGATCCCAACCCAAAAGACTTTATGGGAAGTGTTTCAAACAGGGCAAGAGGCAAATGTTTCAAACAGGGCAAGCAGCAGGTAGCTGTAATTATTGGGGCTTTAATACTTCATGGGAAAGTTGGTTTTGAAAACTGTCTTGAATCTGTTTGTTCCAGAAGTTCTGTGAATGATCAGAAGCTACTTTAACAGTCTATTTTGTGCTTGGATTACAAGAATGTGAAAAAACCTGCCCTATTACCCCTAGAGATGGCCCTTCAGAAATCAATGCTAATGAACAAAGTGCAGCACTGGGAGCTTGCATCTCCTTTGCTGTACCAGTTCTGTGCATTCACAGGGGATTCTTTGAGTGCCATTATTTAAAATTAGAGGGTGGATAAAAGAAAGAGATGAAGTCATTCATCCATGTTTCAAATAGGGTCATATCTCCCTGTCAGATTTAACAGGGATTAACAAATATTCAGTTTAATAATGTTCCTATTTGGAGGGCAGAAATCAATTATCTCACATAATGGAGGGATTTATCAAGACACCAACCATAATTTGGTAGCAGTGCTGACTTCAATATACACTTGGGTAGTGAGCTCTGTAAGAGGTGGGAAAGCTCTGTAAGAGGTGGGAAAGAGGCATGATATATAGGTAGAATATTAACAGTGGTTCTGGATCAGATAGTGGCTTGCTGGTCACCCTGTAGAGAAGCAGCCCATTACATCTGGTCCCTTCATTATCTCTACATACCATATTGGGTAACACATATTGCCCATTGCATATCAGGTACTGGGGAAAAAAAGAAGTTTAGTTTAAAAAAAGAGATTTTTTTATAGCAAACATGCAAATAAATAAACTGTTTTGTTTGAAATTTACTGATCTCAGCTAACTTCTCTATTTGACGTTCTAAGAATTAAAATGTTTGAGGCTGGGGGGAAGGTCTGCTTTTTCTTCCTAATGGGAAACTTGCAAAAAGGCAAGATCCTATAGCAGGGAGAGTCCCTCTTAGAACTTCATATGTTATAAGGTTAACTTTTTCACTCTGGAGCAAGAAAAAAATACATTTAATTTTACATACATAGTTACCATTCTGGATGCTGGATATAAGCCAACATATAGCTATTTAATGCAGTGGATCGTAAATATGATGTTTGCATGATTTATACAATAGTATGTGTAATGTAGAACTAGAATATATAATGTAGAATGTTTCAGATAATGTGATCTGTTTAGATGGAACCTGCCAGCCACCCTTTCCAATTAGCAGAAAGGAATCACCTAGAGCTATTGTTAGATACACATCATGTAAGCTGTCCATGCCTGACTCTTTATGATCACCCTTTTACCGTAAGGTTAATCTCTTTTATTATAAGAAAATCTCCGTATGACAAGAAGTAAGTGTGAAGGCCATTGTTGGATCCAGTTGGTCAAGGGAAGAGGGAGAGACTTAGAGGTGCCCCTTATACCTGACAAATAACAAGCAATGGATTGATGACCCTGAAGATGAGTCAAGCGCCTCTTAGAACAGGATGAGATTTAACCAAAAACAGAATGTGGCCAAATCCAGGGTATGTCTACACTACAGCGTTAATTCGAACTAACAGATCCAGACTAAAAAATTAGTTCGAATTAGCGTTTTGCTAATTTGAACTAGCATGTCCACATTAAGTGGACCCTGAACCGGGCTTAAGGATGGCCGGAAGCAGTGCTGGCAGGGCATCAGAGGAGGACTTAGAGCTTGGAGATGCTGTCTCAGGCTAGCCGAGGGCTGTGCTTAAAGGGTCCCGACCCCCACCCCAGACAGACAGTTCTCAGGGATGCTCCGCTTGCAAAGCAGTCCTGGCTTGGATTGCCTGGACTACCCACACTGGGCACATCACACCACTCGGCCATCAGACCGGCTGTACTTGCCGCAGGCTGCCATCTGGGGAGAGGGGGCAATTGGGGGGCTGCAGGAGAGTTTCCACCCCCAGAAGACTGCAGAGCCAGCCCAGTCCTCCCCATCAGGGGCTCATGCCCCATTCCTCCCTCACCTCCTTCCACTTACCCTTCCCTAGCCCCTCTTCTTGATGTACAAAATAAAGATAACATGTCTTCCAAAATGGAATCTGTCTTTATTGAACAAAACTGGGGGAGCCTGGGAAAAGGAGGTGGGAGAGGGGAAGAGAGAGGCTGGGAGAGGGGAGGGCAACTAAAATGATGAGGGGTTGGGAACAGGTCCCATATGAAGAGAGGCTAAAGAGACTGGGACTTTTCAGCTAAGAAAAGAGGAGACAGAGGGGGGACAGGATAGAGGTCTCTAAAAGCAGGAGTGGGGTGGAGAAGGTGCATACAGAAATGTTCTTCATTACTTCCCACAAAGAAGGACTAGAGGACACCAAAGGAAAGGAATGGGTAGCAGGCTTCAAACTAGTAAGAGAAAGTTGTTCTTCACAAAGCAAAGAGTTAACCTGTGGAACTCCTTGCTGCAGGAGGCTGTGAAGGCTACAACTAGAACAGAGTTTAAAGGGAAGTGAGATCAAGCCATGGAGGCTGGGTCCATGGAGTGGTATTAGCCAGGGAGTAGGAGTGGTGTCCCTGCCCAAGGTTTGTGGAAGGCTGGAGAGGGATGGCACGAGACAAATGGCTTGGTCACTGTCTTCGGTCCATCCACTCCAGGGTCCCTAGGGTTGGCCACTGTCGGCATACAGGCTACTGGGCTAGATGGACCTTTGGTCTGACCCAGTATGGCCATTGTAAGCTCAGGGCTCGGGGTCGGGGGTCTCAGTGGACCCCCTTGATTCTCTTGCACACCTGCTCCTCGGTGGCCAGGCTGGGAGCTCTCCTGCCCTAGACGGCCACTTTCCTATGCCTAGTGCAGAGATCGTGGACAAGGTCCACGATGTCTGCACTAGCCCAGGCGGGTGCCCGCCTCTTGTGGTCCTGGGCAAGCTCCCGGAAGCCGCCAGCCTGGTCCCGGGAAGAGGGGGAGGGCTGGGGGGCATCGGGTGGGTGGCTCGATCCATGCCAGGTGCAGGGTCTGCTGGCTGGGTGCTGGCAGGCTTGCACCTGGCACGGGCACCGTAGCCAACCCGTGCCCCTTTAAGGGGTCCAGGGCCGGGAGGGGGGCATACGAGTTTCCCTGGTGTTGGCCAGTGTGGCCACCAGGGAAACCTGGGGAGGGCTAGCCTCCCACTAGTTCGACTTAAGGGGCTGCACACCCCTTAATTCGAACTAGCTAGTTCGAGCTAGGCTTAATCCCCGTAAAATGAGGTTTTCCTAGTTTGAACTAAGCGCTCCGCTAGTTCGATTTAAATTCAAACTAGCGGAGCGCTAGTGTAGCGCCTATTAAAGTTAATTCGAACTAAGTTCGAATTAACTTTGTAGTGTAGACATACCCCCAGAGACTGTTGTCTGAAATGTTGAGGGAGAATGACAATGAAAGAAATCTTGAGATAAACACTCATTTAGGAATAACTGACTGCAACATGATGAAGCAAAATCCATAGACTTGCTGGGGAAGAACCACTATAAAGATGGGGTGTTTTGCCATGAAACTTTGGGTTCATCCTTCAAAGCCTCAGTGCATCAGATTGTAACTGACAGAAACCAGCTTCCCCATTTGTGCCCAATCTAACTGGCCATTAGATTGGCTCGAGCCAAAGACTGGTAACTACAACATCATTAGCGTGTGTGTGTGTGCGTGAAGACATATGATGATTCTTATGCTATATTCTCAGTGAACATGGCATATTGCCTTTTCCCCTGAAAAAGATCTTCCCAATTTTTATTTCTGTACAAAGTATTCTCAGTGAAGGATCTCTGTTTCTGGAATTAATTTCCCCACCATTTGACAAACTTGGGTTCTGTTGACCTTCAAAAAATGTTGCAAGGCATGTCTATTCTCACTTCAAACCAGGAGAAACCTGAATTGTGTGGGGAGTTCTAGATTATTTGAACTGATTATTTTATTTGAACTCGTTAATTTGGCTCATTGATAAATTCATTTTTTTCCATTTAATTATTTTTGAGCAAACATCTAGAGGCTGCAGTAAGTATCTTAACAGACAAAACTAATACATCAACAATGGGTATCCAGAGGCTACTACACCAGAAATGCAAAAATGGAAGGGTTTGATAAGGAAGCATTTATATTTAAGTTTTTGTCTTAGTCATCTCACACACCATGCACCTTACTATTCTGCTGTTATTTGAAATACTCTTGTTTATATATGTGTATAGGAACAAATGCATGGGACTAGAGGGAGAAAAGCTTGAAAGCACTGTAAGTAGGAAACTAATAGAGATATTTTAATTATACTTGCAACTAGTCTTTTTTTAAAATCTGAATGGCTGGGAGGAAAAAATTGACACAATGACAGTTAATTATAACTGATCCTGCAACACTTCAACACAAACTAATAAGTTCAGAGAGCTCTGCCACCACTTGGCTATCTCCCCAGGAAGCATTGAGCTTTCACCTAAAATAGGTTCAGTTGTTTCTTGATGCAAAAATAAGTATAATGATTTGCTTAGTGAATTCATCTTACAAGGTGCTGTAGTCTTTAAGAATATGAAGAATGTAGTGAGAGGAACTATGTGCTCCAGCACTTGCATGCTGTTTAGGATTACAAAGTCTCTTTTAAAAATAGGTTTGACAATGTGTACAGAAAGGCCATTAAGACATTAAATCTATGAATCAGTGAAACCACTGTTTGTGTAAGTTGTTTGTCTTCATTGTGTGTGTATTCAGAGACTGAGCATAAATTACTGTGCAGCTGTAGGAAATAAAAAGGTGAGGATTACAGAATGACAAGTATGGTGTTAGTTTGTGAACTGCTGCCTTGATCACTTAGTAATAGTACTGCATACTACAGCACAAGATGGCTATCTTCAGGAAAGGCTTTGGGTCTGTCACTCTCCAGCCTGCCGATGCTCCTGCATTTCACGGTTGTGACAAGCTTGTGATGTAGGAAAGTGGGAGACTGTGGCAGTTTGCTTCACAGATAGCATGTCTTATCTGATTCATGGAATGGCATTGATTGTGACCTCAGCAAAGACAAATACATTATAGGGAACAGGTGATGGACAAACTGCCCTGATCTCTGAATAGTATGAGGAGGCTGCCAGTTTTCTTCAAGAATTTGTGAAGAAGGCGTTTGCATTTTAAATGTAAAACTGTCTGTAATGTATTTATTAGGATATACTGGTTGTACCTCTGAAAAATGACACTCTAAGGGTATGTCTACACTACAGCTAATTCGAACTAACTTAGTTCGAATTAGTTAATTGAACTAAGCTAATTCGAACTAACACATCTAGAACTAAAAACTAGTTCGAATTAGCGTTTTCCTAATTCGAACTAGCGCGTCCACATTAAGTGGACCCTGAAGCGGGGTTAAGGATGGCCGGAAGCAGTGCTGGTAGGGCATCAGAGGAGGACTTAGAGCTGCTGTCTCAGGCTAGCCGAGGGCTGTGCTTAAAGGGTCCCAACCCCCACCCCGGACAGACAGTTCTCAGGGGTGCCCCACTTGCAAACAGTCCTGGCTTGGAGTGCCCTGAGTGCCCACACTGGGCACATCACAGCACTCAGCCATCAGACCGGCTGCACTTGCCGCAGGCTGCCATCTGGGGAGAGGGAGCAATTGGGGGGCTACAGGAGAGCTTCCACCCCCAGAAGCCCGCAGAGCCAGCCCAGTCCTCCCCATCGGGGGCTCGTACCCCATTCCTCCCTCACCTCCTTCCACTTACCCTTCCCTAGCCCCTCTTCCTGATGTACAAAATAAAGATAACATGTCTTCCAAAATGGAATCTGTCTTTATTGAACAAAACTGGGGGAGACTGGGAAAAGGAGGTGGGAGTAGGGAAGAGAGAAGGTGGGAGAGGGGAGGGCAACTAAAATGATCAGGGGTTGGGAACAGGTCCCATATGAAGAGAGGCTAAAGAGACTGGGACTTTTCAGCTTAGAAAAGAGGAGACGGAGGAGGGACAGGATAGAGGTCTCTAAAAGCAGGAGTTGGGTGGAGAGGGTGCATACAGAAATGTTCTTCATTAGTTCCCATAAAGAAGGACTAGAGGACACCAAAGGAAAGGAATGGGTAGCAGGCTTCAAAGTAGTAACAGAAAGTTGTTCTTCACAAAGCAAAGAGTCAACCTGTGGAACTCCTTGCTGCAGGAGGCTGTGAAGGCTAGAACTGGAACAGAGTTTAAAGGGAAGTGAGATCAAGTCATGGAGGTTGGGTCCATGGAGTGCTATTAGCCAGGGGGTAGGAGTGGTGTCCCTGCCCAAGGTTTGTGGAAGGCTGGAGAGGGATGGCACGAGACAAATGGCTTGATCACTGTCTTCGGTCCATCCCCTCCAGGGTCCCTAGGGTTGGCCGCTGTCGGCATACAGGTTACTGGGCTAGATGGACCTTTGGTCTGACCCAGGACGGCCATTGTAAGCTCAGGGCTCAGGGTCGGGGGTCTCAGTGGACCCCCTTGATTCTCTTGCACACCTGCTCCTCGGTGGCCAGGCTGGCAGCTATCCTGCCAAAGCCGGCCACTTTCCTGTGCCTAGTGCGGAGATCGTGGACAAGGTCCACGATGTCTGCACTAGCCCAGGCGGGTGCCTGCCTCTTGCGGTCCCGGGCAAGCTCCCAGGAGCCGCCAGCCTGGTCCTGGGAAGAGGGGGAGGGCTGGGGGGCATCGGGTGGGTGGCTTGATCCTTGCCAGGTGCAGGGTCTGCTGGCTGGGTGCTGGCAGGCTTGCACCTGGCACGGGCACCGTAGCCAGCCCGTGCCCCTTTAAGGGGTCTGGGGCCAGGAGGGGGGCAGTAGAGTTTCCCTGGTGTTGGCCAGAGTGGCCACCAGGGAAACCTGGGGAGGGCTAGCCTCCCACTAGTTCGAATTAAGGGGCTACACACCCCTTAATTCGAACTAGCTAGTTCAAACTAGGCTTAATCCTCGTGGAATGAGGATTACCTAGTTCGAACTAAGCGCTCCGTTAGTTCGAATTAAGTTCTAATTAACGGAGCGCTAGTGTAGCGCCTATGAAAGTTAGTTCGAACTAACGTCCGTTAGTTCGAACTAACTTTGTAGTGTAGACGTACCCTATTCTGGTAACATCCGTGCTCTAGAGTGCCCAGGAACCTAATGGCAAGAGGGCCAGCCGGGGCTAGGGAAAACAAGGTGGGCATCTCAGCTGGAGATATTGCAGGACTGTAGCTGGAGAAGCCTCTCCAACCGCCACCCTCCCTGGCTGTGACAGCCTGCAGCACCACATGATGGGTCAAAGTCCCTGGCAGCCCATATTGGTACAGGGCTAGAGGTCCACAGCAGCCCCTGGAAAGGCAGGGCTGGGGATAGAGACCTGTTGCAGCCCCGCAACAGCGTGGGGTCAGAATCCCGCAGCTGCGCAGCATCCCCAGGAGTCCATGGCAGCCCCAGGAGCATGGGGCCAGAGCTTTGCAGCAGCCCCCTAGGAGCATGGGACTGGGGCCAGAACCCGAGGACAGCCCCCTGTCCCTGGAGTGCAGGGCTGGAGCCTTGTGGCAGGAGCCAGGTTGCGGGAGGGCAATACAACAGCAAGCTATAGGCTTCAGGGTTGGTGGCAGGAGACCTCCCCTGGTCCAGCAAATTCTCTCCTTCAGGGCTGGACAAGGGAGGTCCAATCTGTATATCATGTATATACTCAAGACATAATCACTTGTGTTTAGGAAGACACTGATAGATGTCTACAAAGCATCAGAAGTTATATAATGTTTATATACCAAAACAAAAGGCCCCTTTATAAATATAAGACATAACTGAGACAAAATAAGTTTGCAAATTCTTCAGCAACACATATTCTGTGCATTGTCACAGCATTCAGTAGGGTTCCATGAGTCATAGGTTACACCTTAGCAAAATTTAATGCAACACTTTCTAGTCACAAATAAATAGTGCATCCAGTGATTAAACCTATCTGATACAACTAGCCAAATCATCCCTATGAGATTAAGTTATTTGGGCACAACATGTTACCTAGTTTATGTATCTAAATGCCACATACAAATGAAACAATCTGTAACTTTATGTTCACACTTTTACATAATTAGGATACATTTGGTACAAAGTCTGCCTTGTGAGGTATCATTTGAAAGTTCATAATCTGCTGAACATTATTGCCCTAGTACAATATGAATGGCAACATTGTATGTGAAGTTATGAATTCTGTTGTATAAGATATTTTCCAAGTCTAAGGAAATAGCTTCAAACTAGTTCCCCAGAGACAAAAGGCTACCCATTACCTCAGCCAAGTGTCAGCATAATCAGATGGTCTATCCTTTGCTTAAGCGGCTATTCTTTGGAAGGAAAAAGGGTGTGGGTGAGAAATGTGCACGTTGACAAAGAAACAGCAGGAAGTTCGCATCCCATAGGCTTATCACCTGAGCCTTGGCTGGAAATGATTTTCAAAGGGGAAAATAATTTGTGTCCTTACTTCTTATAGTCATCTCTTCCTTCTAATAACTTCCCTTGTCGATTCACAGCATCAAAAATACTTGAAAGTCAAAGGAAGCATTGTTGAACTACATTGGCAAGATTTAGTGCAAAAGTGGTCGCTTTTGTGCAAAATCTTGCCACCTGTCTACACTGGCCGCGAGTATTTGCACAAAAACACTGATGTTCTACTGTATGAAATCAGTGCTTCTTGAGCAAATACTCTGATGCTCCCGCTCAGAGATAAGTCCTCTTGCACAAGTGTTCTTGCGCAAGAGACCAGTGTAGACAGGTAACATCAATTTCTTGCGCAAGAAAGCTCGATGGCTAAAATGACCATCTGAGCTTTCTTGTGCAAGAAAGCGTCTACACTGGCACGGATGCTTTTGCACAAAAGCAAATCTTTTGCACAAAGGCACATGCCAGTATAGACGCTCTCTTACTCAAATACTCTAACGCAAAAACTCTTGCGTATAGAGTATTTGCGCTAAAACTTGCCAGTCTAGACGTAGCCATAGATAGTATCATGAGCTTTCGTGGGTGTAACCCACTTCTTCAGATGACACCTGAAGAAGTGGGTTGTGCCCACGAAAGCTCATGATACCATCTACATGTTTTATTCATCTTTAAGGTGCTACTAGTCTATTTGTTGTTGTTTTTTTTTAGTTTTTCCTGTTACAGACTAACTCAGCTACCCCCTCTGAAGCTTTAGCTTATTAAGTTAGCTATTAGTTGTGTTTTACCTTGCATTTTCTTGTAAAGGAATTCTGATTTTTATGCCTCATTACTTGCAATTATTTATCATCTATCTTCCTATAGTTAATAAACTCGTTTTACCTAAGCCAGTGTGTTTGACTTGAAGTGATTGGGGAATTCCATTTCAGATAACAAGATTTGTGCATATCATTTTCTATTAATAAAATGACAGTGTAAGGAGGTCCACCCTTTATGCGAGCACCTCTTGGTGGCTGAAGGGAATCTTACAGTCTCTACTTGCCTGTCTGTGGGTGAAACAGCATCCAGAAAGTGGCCAGAGAGCAGCCCTCTTTTTACATATCTCCCTCCCCGGGTGCAGTTTGCAGGGAGGTTGGGGGGGCCCCTGCTCGCCCTCTCCTCTGGGTCCCAGCCCAGGGACCCTACAAGTAGTTGTTACCTGCTGAGTTTCAAGTAATTAGTTGCTGTCACATCTCTGGACTACTTCCCCATGATGCTGTTCCATCCAGCCCTTTTCTAGGGCCTTGTGGTTGAGTTCCCTGTGTCCGGGATTCTGCAGGGATGTCTTTGGCTTCTTGGCTAGACTTCAGCCACAGGACCTGACTCTGACCAGATACAATGCCCAGCTCTCATTCGGAGCTGTCCAGAGTGCTGGCATTCCCCAGAGAGCTGTGAGGTCTGCCTGGGTCAAGCTCCAGGAAGAAACTGACAGGCCCTGGCTATGTCAGGAAGGATACTATCAATTGACTTTGATTCTTATCTGCTTCATTTTAACTACCCAAACTGCAGATACTTACTGATTCCCTCTACCTTCCTGAATTTTCTATACCCTCTACTCCCTGTCTCCCCCTTCTCCCCCACACCTTCTCTCCTATTTATTTTGGGTCTGCACATCCTAAACTCGAAACTCTGGTCATCTGAAGAAGTGGGCTGGGCCCACGAAACCTCATGATACCATATACATGGTTTATTAGTCTACCAAACCATTTATTGTTTTTTTTTTGTACAGACTAAATCGGCTACCCCCTGAATCTCCTTTTATATCAGCCTGCTGCACGCTGATTAGCTGCAGCGGAGGTAGCCACTCTGTTCGGCTAGAAGGACCTTTTTACTGCTCCTGTTGCTGGCCAGGGTGCTGAAAGGCCTCCAGCAGGGATGTCAGACTTTGTCCACCCCATCACAGACAGACTTTATATAAGTTTGTATTGTCCAGGATGGTACTGAGCAGTACAAGATGCAAGTTTCTGGGGAAAAGTCCAGAAGTGGGAATTTGCAGGTATTTCCTCTGTGTTATTCAAGAGTAGCAGGCTGAAGTATCGTTGCAGTATACAAGGATCCTTGTAGGGGTTATTTACATGCTGAAGGCTGTGTGTGAGCAGGCCAGGGGTGGTTGCTGTCTTACCAAAGCAGTACAAGCAGTCCCCGAGTTACGCGGATCCGACTTATGTCGGATCCGCAGTTACGAACGGGGTTTGCTGCCCGTCTCCCTGGTCTACCAGCAGACCAGGGAGATGGGAAGCAAAGCCTCTGAGGATGCCGGCAGCGGGACAGCCGCAGCACGTCTGGGCTGTCCGCTGCCCACATGCTCCGTGGCTTTGCTCCACGTCTCCCCAGACCAGGAAGATGGGGAGCAAAGCCAGGGAGCACGTGGGCAGCGGACAGCCCAGACGCGCCACGGCTGTCCCGCTGCCGGCATCCTCAGAGGCTTTGCTCCCCATCTCTCTGGTCTGCTGGTCGCCATTAGACCAGGGAGACGGGGAGCAAAGCCGCGGAGCACGTGGGCAGCGGACAGCCCAGACGCGCCACGGCTGTCCCACTGCCGGCGTGTTCCGCGGCTTTGCTCCCCGTCTCCCTGGTCTGCTGGAGACCAACAGACTAGGGAGACGGGGAGCAAAGCGGAGCAAAGCCTCAGAGCATGTGGGCAGCAGGACTGCCGAGGCGTGTCTGGGCTGTCCCACTGCCCCCGTGCTCCGCGGCTTTGCTCCGGACGCCTGTGCTACAGCAGCTGGGGCACTGCCGGTTGGTCCCGTAGCGCCGCTCTGGGCGCTACGGGACCAACCCGGCAGCACCCCATCTGCTCTGCCCCAGGCGTCCGGATTCAGCCACTGCTGGTCAGTTTCAGCAGCGGCTGAATCAGGACACCTGGGGCAGAGCAACTTGGGTGCTGCTGGTTTGGTCCAGTAGCGCCGAGAAGCGGCGCTACTGGAGCAACCCAGCAGCACCCAAGCTGCTCTGCCCCAGGCGTCCCCAAGTCAGCCACTGCTGAAACTGACCAGCGGCTGACTACAGGAAGCCGGAGGCAGAGTTGCTCTGCCCCGGGCTTCCTGGAATCAGCCGCTGATCAGTTTCAACAGGCTGAATCTGGACGCCAGTTCTTACATACAGATTCAACTTAAGAACCCCAGGCGTCCCCAAGTCAGCCGCTGCTGAAACTGACCAGCGCTGACTACAGGAAGTCCGAGGTAGAGTTGTTCTGCCCCAGGCTTCCTGGAATCAGCCGCTGATCAGTTTCAGCAGCAGCTGACTTGGGGACGCCTGGGGTTCTTAAGTTGAATCTGTATGTAAGAACTGGCGTCCAGATTCAGCCTGTTGAAACTGATCAGCGGCTGATTCCAGGAAGCCCGGGGCAGAGCAACTCTGCCTCGGACTTCCTGTAGTCAGCCGCTGGTCAGTTTCAGCAGCGGCTGAATCTGGATGCCAGTTACAACTTACATACAGATTCAACTTAAGAACAAACCTACAGTCCCTATCTTGTACATAACCCGGGGACTGCCTGTATAGAAGGTAACCCAGCTTGAGAGGACACCTTGGGTACAATCATAATCTGGAAGATATTGTAGAATATTATGCTACTGATTGAATTCTCAATCAGTCTGCAATAGAATGCAAGTGGGTGGAATCCTAAATCCTATATGTTTTGTCTTAAAATTGCAGCAGTCATAACACAGTCTCATGAGGAGAAGAATCACCTCAGATAAAATATTGTTTAAAAAAACCCTGCAAACAATAACTTTTTAAAGTCTGGTGGCTGGGTACTGGGTTCTATAAAAAGGAGTTTCATCAAACTAGACTCCTGCCTGCATGAAAAATGCATCAATATCCTCATTGGGAGCCTCATTGAACAGGCCAGGGGTTGACTAGACATTGATGGTGTCACACTGTCTGGAGTGGGTCACAATCATGAGTGCCAGCCTTAGCGCAGGCTGTCTAAAAGCAGGCCAGATACTCCAAACTGTTGAAATGTTCTATAATTAAATGTCACCAACCCAGTAACAAATGTGAACTCCTTAATCACAGTAATAGTCTTACCCTTCAGTGTCAGACAGTCTCTTGGGCACTCCAGTCTATCTTGTCTCCCAGGCAAGCTGAACTTAGTGATAAATGGTCACTTATACCAAAAAAACTAACAAAATATTCAGGTTGTTTCCAGTCCCAAGATACCAGTCAGTTACCCCAGATCAATTTGTACCTTAGATCTCACATCAAAGACCACAGTGATAGCCAATCCTATAGTAAACTAAAGATTTATTAACTAGGAAAAAGAAATGAGAGATAATTACAGGTTAAAGCAGGTAACACATAAACACAGATGATTTACAGTCTATGGTTCCAAAAGGTGACAGTGATATAATTATCTGTCTGCTAAATGTCCTTTAAAGCCAACTCAGGTTGACTTTGGGGTCTCTGCTATTGTTTCCTAGCTCCATAAGAGTTCAAACAACAAAAAAAGATAAAGGTGCTCACATGAAGAAATGGTTACATGCCTTTACCTCAGAGTTCAAGCCCATGTGACAAGGGCTCCTGCAAGGTAACTTCTTCTTGATGGGTGGACAAGGCAATGGTCCATTTTGTCTTGATTGTCATTCTTGATGAGCAGGGGAGCCACTATTTCTGCCTCGTTTGCACAAGTTCAAACTTTTTCCAGTTATGAAGCAAAAGTTGCATATCACCTGACAGCATGGGATACAGATGTTACAAACAAGATTAGTGAATTCAGCTACTTACAAACATTTGATAGAGACTAAACACATATTTTCAGGCCTAACACCTATTTTGAACAATATGAACATGTAGGTGGGCTGGGCTGGTTTCCACCTGCGAATGTCAGTGTGCAGCCTTGGCAAGAGTTGGCACCTAGTTTTCCAGCATGGCAGATGCTGACTGGCATTGTCTCTAGAGCTAGTTCCCTTCTCTTGCCCCCTTCCCCTCAGACAGGGTTAAAGCACATGAGAGAGGCAGGGCACAACTTCCTGTATTGTACCTATAATGTGACCAGTCAGTAGAATTTGGTTTCCAGGGCAGCCAGGTTACACTGAGTACCATTTATTCCCTAGAGTCACAATGATCTAAAGTCACACACAACTTCTAAGGAAGGGAGGGGGGAAATCTGTGAATGTATTGACTTTATGACAAACTAGTATCATTTGGAGAGACCCAGACACTTTTGCAGATGCCCAGACAAGTGGGAGGCAGGATGGAAGGAGCCTGGACCTGCTGCAGTCTCCAGGGTCTGCAATGATTTCTCCCTTTAAGCATTCTCAGAGCTTTGCATCATCATATTCTACCTCCTACTGTTCTGACTAGAGAGTTCAGGATTCACTGAAGAGCTACAGAGTGTACTGTACCAAAAGATGCTGTAGCTTGAGCATCCTCTTGAATACTCGAGAGCATATGGAAGGCTTGGGCCTCCTTGAGCCACCTTTCAAACATCGTCAGATCCCAATCAAATAGCTAGTCTACAGCCATGCCTGAGCTTTATTATCTTGTCATCACCTTCCTAAGTATTCTCAGACCACAAAAAATATCACTACAGGTTGCATCTCTATAAATTGGAACTCTGATTGGTCCAGCAGAACCACAGTTGTTCCAGGATCAGAGAATCCTGGCATACTGCAGGAGCTTGACATGTGGCCCAACTGGGTTTGTGAAACGTGTCCACGAATCCCTTTTATTTTGCACTGCAAGTGGAATTCCTGCCTTGTGATGGCTGTTGAACAGGTGGCAGATGAGATACATTATGTTTTGCTGCATTTCAGTCATGTTTTCCTTTCACCAGCATTCTCTAATACTTCCACTGCATGTAGACAACATTGTCTTCAATACAGGAGCATGACTATTATGTAAGCCAGACAGACCAATAAGAGCATTGCATTTTAATAGTACAACTTTAAGAACAGCTGGCACCATGACAAGACAATACGCATTCTATTCTTGAGGAGACCGTTCAAGGGTTGAGACAGATCCTGGTCCGACCCTGGCATCCCAACGAAAAACTTCAGTGGTTCTACCTGAGACCAGATGTGTTACAGACCTTGATAGTTCTCATGCATATGAAAGCTTTTCTCTGCTTTACCACATCTTAAATTCCTCCTCCTCATAATTTTGGGATTCTCTTATTTTGTAGGTTAGTAAATTAATTAAGCAAAATTCATTAACAGATACATCAATTGAATTACAATGATTACTTGTGGTTAAGAATCTAATAATGTTCCCTCTAAAACTACTCTAAAACTGGTATAAATTACCTTCTTTGGAACTAAAACAATAAACAGAGCTGTGTGCCATCTTGTGACTTTTGTCACTGTTAGTTAATTTACTTATTGAGCAATTATGTCTAGCCAGACTATCAGGCCCTCTACTTATGTTAACTGCTTAAGTTAGTCTTATAGGTCTACGATCTATAAGATCTATAAGGTCTGGGACTACTTCAGATACTCTCCTGTAGATCCTTTCTGTTTCTGCTACCAGCTCCTTAAACCTTTATCTTATGATTACTGCTATAATTAATACATGGCTACACCCTTAGTGTACATAAGAACATAAGAACGGCCATACTGGGTCATACCAAAGGTCCATCTAGCCAAGTATCCTGTCTACTGACAGTGGCTAGCACCAGGTGCCCCAGAGAGGGTGGACCGAAGACAATGATCAAGCGATTTGTCTCCTGCTATCCCCCTCCAGCCTCTGACAGACAGAGGCCAAGGACACCATTTTATCCCCTGGCTAATAGCCTTTTATGGACCTAACCTCCATGAAATTATCTAGCTTCTCTTTAAACTCTATTATAGTCCTAGCCTTCACAGCCTCCTCTGGCAAGGAGTTCCACAGGTTGACTACACGCTGTGTGAAGAAGAACTTTCTTTTATTAGTTTTAAACCTGCTCCTCATTAATTTCATTTGGTGTCCTCTAGTTCTTCTATTTAGGGAACTAATAAATAACTTTTCTTTATCGGCCCTCTCCACACCACTCATGATTTTATAAACCTCTATCATATCCCCCCTCAGTCTCCTGAGCTGGCCTTCTAAGTTTATCAGCATGGGTTATATGACTCCACTTAGTCAAATCCAAACACTGAATAATAGAAATGGTCATATAGATTTTCTGAAAGGAAAATTAAGGCCTTGTAATATGACATAAATTTGAGCATACATAAAAACACCATTTAAAGCGCCATCTCTTTAACAAAAGAATACTAAGATCTACAAAATCTTTCTTCCCTCCACAAGTGATTGATTAGATATGAAATAACCAGGAAATCAGAATTTGCAAATCCCAGCCTTCTATTCATGTAAAGTTACTGTCTTAACTTGCCAAAAGAAATCAAGTGTAAAAAGGTAATAAGAGGAATGGCATCTCCCCCCTGGACTTACTGTTTGACTGTTTGACTTTAAGAAGTCCTTAAGAAATAAGCATGGTGGTTCATTAATCTTGTTACATGCATTTCAGAATGGCAAATATCCATTTGATAGATCTATTCCCTATTATCTGTTTGACAGAGAATAAATCTATTATCCAGTGGAAACAGAAATTTAAGATGAGTCAGGTACTCTTTATAAACAGATGAAAGTAAAAGATATCTGGCAGCTGAGTGACATGCTCAATCTGTAAACTGTTAAGCTGAACCTTTACTCACAAAGCCCCGAGATGGCACATGCCAGACAGCTGCACATTACTGAGGTGTAACAACTCTTAACAGCAAATCAGGAAACCATGGAACACTCATAGGTAATGGGTGATTCTAACTACTATAACCCGAAGAGGTGATGTAATAAGTGTTCTAATTACTCATGGCAGGGTGTGTAAGCCTTCCGTTGAGTGGCACTTATTCACTAGAGTTACACTGATTTCAATTAGACTACTCACTGACGTGTTATTCTGTGTGTAAGGTTTGTACTACTGGGCTCTTTCTAGCAGCAATCTATCTGGAGGTAAAGTGCTTCCATCCACTCAAATGATAAATAGTAAACATTTATTGGTACAGACATAAATAATTCTAAAAATCCTCACTGGCTTGAATTGCATTCAACAGCAGTTAAAGACTTCTCTGCAATAAATAATAGCTGCTACAGATTCAACACAGTCATGATATTCAGGAATCCACAAAAAGAAAAAGAAAAGTGTTCACTGCATGCATTTCTAAAATCAGACTAAGCAGCATTTAGGCCAAATCATCAAAGATTAAATCATCATTTAACTCCCACTGAAATCAGAGACATTAGGAACCTGAATACTTTTGATGATCTGGGCTTTAGATACCCAATGCTGGGTAGCTTATATAAAATCCTGGTTTAGTTATATATTTGCAAGATTTGTTGACCATAGGAAATAAAAAATTGGCCAGTCCCTCCCCTGAAAACTATTCTAGTGGTGGTAGAGGAGGACTAGACCAGACCAGACCCACCTCTGGGTGCCTCCCTCCACTGCAGGACACTGTCTGAGATTGGGAAGCAGCCAGAGGTTTCTGCAGCTAGAGGAAACTCGTGGAGTTGGATCCTATCTTCCTTGTGCTGCTGCGAGCATCCCAACAAAGGGGGCTTCCTACTCGTGACTCTGCAGGGGAAGGACAGGATTTAGGACCTGTCCATCCCCTGCAAATTGCTCTGGCAGTGGGACATGGAGACCAGATCAGACCTTCCTCTACCTCTTGGAACCTCCTGCAGCTACAGGAAGCTCTCAGCTTCTGCCTTCAGAATCCAGCTCTGAAGGCAGTACAGGGAGTGAGGGTGGCAAACACATGACCCGCCCTACAATAAGTTCGTGACCCCCCCCCCCCATCTCCTTTTGAGTCTGGACCCAACAGATACCACACCGTGAAATTTCAGCTGAAAACATGAAATTTATCAAATTTCAAATCCTGTCGCCATGTAATTGGCCATAATGGATGTGAATTTGGAAAGTCCCTAGCTATCATCAGTGTATTGCCAGAAGTTGTGACTTACCACACAGTTTTGTTAAGCAAGTATGTTTATTCTTCGGGTGAAAATATTGCAAATCATATCTAAAAACAACTCCAAAAAACCTCCTATATGCATGCTAAAAATTCCCCAGAAGTTACCCATAAGCCTTATAAGCCTCTATCAGGATAATGTTGTTCTAAAAGTCCTTCTGCAAAGTTGGGTTACTCCTCTACCCCAAAGCCCATCTGTTGGATCTGGCAGAAGAGCCCTGAGTCAGTTTAAATTCAAGCTATTTATCCTTTTCTTAGGTCTCTGAGGAATCAAATCTGAACTAGTGATAAGTGAGCCTTCTTAAGAGGCAGTACCTCTGGGGGAGTACTACAATCTGAGTGAGTATCCTTAATCTATACTCACAGTTCTGAGTACCTAGAGGAGCTGTGGCAGCCCTCCTCCATAGAGCAGAACACAATTATACATAAACCATTCATTGAAACAATGGACCCCCAAGTTTCATAATTCAATAAGGTCTCCCAAGAACTGGGCGGGAAGTTGCTCTCTACATCATACATTTGGCTACCCTAAGGTTTCCAGCATTGTGTTACCACAACTGAAACTACCTGGCATTGAACAATAGAGAGAAATTTCTGCAAAGACTTAAACCATATGCAAAAGATTAATGCACTAACCTTTCAACCCAAAGGCTGAGAGCAAATCCTCTTCAAATCACACAGTGAAAATAAATCACTTGGTCTTCCTCGAAGGGCTTGATTCTGTGAATCACTAAGTGCCCACAACTCCCACTGAAACTGTTGGTAGAACCATGGGGTTGCACAGGTGAAACCAAAAGGAACAATATAGTTATTCCCTCTCAGTTACACACATTGAAGAACTGATTGTTTCAGTCATTTCCTCTTTAAACTCCCCCACTGGTTTTCATCCTACTTAGGAACACATTGCCCATCTCTGAACCTTTCAGGTTTTTACCTGACATTTATCCTGGGCCTGAACAGAGTCCAGCCACTGCCCCAGTCTTGGAGCCCCAAGGCATATTCTTGGGGTGCAGATCTTCTCTCGGTCCCTGTTCCTTCCCCCAGAATGTTGGAACACTTTATCCAGCCATCAAGTGTCTCTGAGCACAGCACTTATCCTCCAGCCTCCTTGGAACATAATTACTGTCTCACCCAGGACTCCAACCCCATAGGAGCAAGGCTTCTGCTTACAAGCACCCTTCACTTTGACACCATTTGAATTTTCAGAGCTTCACTTTGCAGCCTAAATGTTTTTAATATTATTTTTGTATGGGATTTTTTAATGGTGACCAATTACTATCTATGTAACATAAAACATTTGCACTGCTGCTACATTTGCTATTCTGCTTTAAAACAAAAATTTTAAATATTTTATGCCAAGTATATGATCTCAAATATAGCAGTCAAAACAAAGGCAAAGGTACAAATAAAGAGGCTATAGTTAGGCAGGCGAATTGCTCGTATGATTTAAACAATTTTACAAATCTTCAGTACATATAAACAAGTATAAGAAAATGTATGAATTATAACACCACCAAATTTCTCCTCTTTTTCTTAACAGTAATGAAGAGGTGCTAGTGGATATGTAGCAACAAGTGAATGTCATTTGGGAAGTGGCATTTGCAAAATACTGATGTGTGTTTGCAGATAGACTTTTTAAAATGTTAGTTTCTCAATGGATTTGTTTACGCAAGCTATGCAACATGTTATAACCAGAAAACTGCTAAACTAGCACAGCCAATAAAATCAATATGATCAAGAGGTACAAAAACACAGTAAAAAGAAAAAGAAAAGATGCAAGGAAACTGCCTCCAGCTTCCATACATTGTTACTTATCTGTGTTAGACTCATAGAACACAGAACACCAGAACTGGAAGGGATCTCAAGAGGTCATCGACTCCAGTCCCCTGCCCTCACAGAAGGACCAAGTACTGTGCAGACTATCCCTGATGAATGTCTACCTAACCTGCTCTTAAATATCTCCAGTGATGGAGATTCCACAACCTCCCTTGGCAATTTATTCCAGTGTTTAACCACCCTTAAAATTTTAAAGTTAGTGGGCATTTGCTCATTGTTTATATAAGAAAAGGCAAGATAAGATGAAAAAAACCATACTGGATCAGATCAATGGTCTGTATAGCTCAGTATCCTGTCTTCCAAGAGTAGCCAATGCCAGGTGCTTCAAAAGGAATGAACAGAACAGAGCAATTCAGTGAGTTATCCATCCCATCATCCACTCCCAGCTTCTGGTAATCAGATGTTGAAGAACACCAAGAGAATGGAACATCAGAGGAGTCGTGTTCCTGATCATCTGGGCTAATAGCCATTGATGGACTGATCTTCCACGAATTTACCTTATCCTTTATTTAAATACAGTTATACTTTGGCCTTCACAATGTCTCCTGGCAACAAATTCTACAGGTTGACTGTGTGAAGTATTTCCTTATGTTTGTTTTAAACCTGCTGCCTATTAATTTCATTGGGTGACCCTGGATTCTTGTGTTATATGAAGGAACGAATAACACTTCCCCACTGTGCCCCCTCATGCTTTATGAACATGAATGTGTGTAACTTGAAGATTCTTTATGCAAAAAAGGTCATGAGACATATCAATTCTATAGTTACAATCTGCTAAACCTGTTTATCTTATTTTTGTGCATGTATCATTCTTGTATGTGAAATTAGAAATATTAAGTTTGAATCCCATTTATAATTCTAAATATGTTAACGAGGATCATTACTGATGCCCCAGAAACTTAATGTCTCTGGGTATGTCTACACTACAAAGTTAGTTCGAACAAATGGACGTTAGTTCGAACTAACTTTCATAGGCGCTACACTAGCGCTCTGTTAGTTCGAATTTAATTCGAACTAACGGAGCGCTTAGTTCGAACTAGTTAATCCTCATTCCACGAGGATTAAGCCTAGTCCGAACTTACTAGTTCGAATTAAGGGCTGTGTAGACCCTTAATTCGAACTAGTGGGAGGCTAGCCCTCCCCAGGTTTCCCTGGTGGCCACTCTGGCCAACACCAGGGAAACTCTATTGCCCCCCTCCCGGCCCCGGAGCCCTTAAAGGGGCACGAGCTGGCTACAGTGCCCGTGCCAGGTGCAAGCCTGCCAGCACCCAGCCAGCAGACCCTGCACCTGGCACGGATCGAGCCAGCCACCCGATGCCCCCCAGCCCTCCCCCGCTTCCCGGGACCAGGCTGGTGGCTCCCGGGAGCTTGCCCGGGACCGCAAGAGGCGGGCACCCACCTGGGCTAGTGCGGACATCGTGGACCTCGTCCACGATCTCCGCACTAGGCACAGGAAAGTGGCCGTCTAGGGCAGGAGAGCTGCCAGCCTGGACACCCAGGAGCAGGAGTGCATGAAAATCAGAGTGGTCCAGTGAGACTCCTGAGCCCTGAGCTTAGAATATCCGTACTGGGTCAGACCAAAGGTCCATCTAGCCCAGTAGCCTGTCTGCTGACAGTGGCCAACCCTAGGGACCCTGGAGGGGATGGACCGAAACAATGACCAAGCCATTTGTCTCATGCCATCCCTCTCCAGCCTTCCACAAACCTTGGGCCGTGACACCACTCCTACCCCCTGGCTAATACCAGTCCATGGACCCAACCTCCATGACTTGATCTCACTTCCCTTTAAACTCTGTTCTAGTTCTAGCCTTCACAGCCTCCTGCAGTAAGGAGTTCCACAGGTTGACTCTTTGCTTTGTGAAGAACAACTTTCTGTTACTAGTTTGAAGCCTGCTACCCATTCTTTTCCTTTGGGCCGTGTCCAGACTCAGGGGTTTTTTCGGGAAAAGTAGCCTTTTCCCGAAAAAACTTCCCCTGCGTCCAGACTCAAGCCGCGTTCTTTCAAAATTATTTCGAAAGAACGCGGCTTTTCTTTCGATGGCGGTAAACCTCATTTCACGAGGAAGAACGCCTTCTTTCGAAAGTTCCTCTTTCGAAAGAAGGCGTTCTTCAATGTAAAGAGGCCATCTTCGAAAGAGAGCATCCAGACTCGCTGGGTGCTCTCTTTCGAAAAAGCGGATTTCTCTTTCGAAAGATCCGCCTGCAGTCTAGACGCGATCTTTCGAAAGAGGCTCTTTCGAAAGAAGCCTGCAGTCTAGACATAGCCTTGGTGTCCTCTAGTCCTTCTTTATGGGAACTAATGAAGAACTTTTCTGTATGCACCCTCTCCACCCAACTCCTGCTTTTAGAGACCTCTATCCTGTCCCCCCTCCGTCTCCTCTTTTCTAAGCTGAAAAGTCCCAGTCTCTTTAGCCTCTCTTCATATGGGACCTGTTCCCAACCCCTCATCATTTTAGTTGCCCTCTCCTCTCCCAGCCTCTTTCTTCCCCTTCCCACCTGCTTTTCCCAGTCTCCCCCAGTTTTGTTCAATAAAGACAGATTCCATTTTTGAACACAATTGTCCTTTATTTTGTACATCAAGAAGAGGGGCTAGGGAAGGGTAAGTGGAAGGAGGTGAGGGAGGAATGGGGCACGAGCCCCCGATGGGGAGGACTGGGCTGGCTCTGTGGGCTTTTGGGGTGGAAGCTCTCTTGCAGCCCCCCCGATTGCCCCCTCTCCCCAGATGGCAGCCTGCGACAAGTGCAGTCGGGCTGATGGCCGAGTGCTGTGATGTGCCCAGTATGGGTACTCTGGGCACTCCAAGCCAGGACTGCTTTGCAAGCGGGGCACCCCTGAGAACTGACTGTCCGGGGTGGGGGTCGGGAGCCTTTAAGCGCTGCCCTCGGCTAGCCTGAGACAGCATCTCCACGCTCTAAGTCCTCCTCTGATGCCCTGCTGGCACTGCTTCCGGCCATCCTTCAGCCTGGTTCAGGGTCCACTTAATGTGGACATGCTAGTTCAAATTAGCAAAACGCTAATTCGAACTAGTTTTTTAGTCTGGATCCGTTACTTCAAATTAGCTTAGTTCGAATTAACTAATTCGAACTAAGTTAGTTCGAATTAACTAATTCGAACTAAGTTAGTTTGAATTAACGTTGTAGTGTAGACGTACCCTCAGTGATCAATTGACAACCTGTAAGCACAAACTGTGGTTGGTCCTAGAAAGACATGAGCCTGGTGTTTTTCCATGGGGATGGGGAATGTGGAACAAAGGGTTCCCACCCTGGGGAAAAAGTCTATTTAAGCAGTGGGAAGCCATCAGTTTTGGGCTTCTGTTAGCTTTTGAAATTGCCTGACCCAGTTTACGGGGATACAAAGAACTTTAAAGAAGCTGTAGATCCAGGTAGAGTTAAGATCAACTGACTTGCTCTTTACCTGAGATAAGAACAACTGTTTAGGGTAAGAATTTGCATGTAATAAGTTTCTTAATGGATTAGAGTTACCATATATACTTGTTCATAAGCTGACTTTTTTTGGAAAAAAATTCCAATGTGAAGAGCAGGGATTGGCTTATGAACAGGTTCTTCCTGAACCATGGGAAGCAGCACAGACTGAGAACTGAACAGTGAATAGCAGCGAAAGGGAACTGAGAGGCTTTGTGCCTCTAGATTGTGCACCCCTCAGCCCATGCTCATATTGACGAGCTGGGATTGGAAGTCCATACTCTGGAGCTGGCTTATAAACGGGTCAGTAACTTTTTACCATTTTTAATCTGTAAATTTAGAGGGGTCAGCTAATAAATGAACAGGCTTATGTTCGAGTATATGCGGTAAGCATTTTTATTCATTTTAATTTAGTAATGTACTTTAATCTGACATTTTAAAACTTGCCATAATTTAAATCCTACTTTTTGTACTTAATAAAACACTTCTGTTTATTATTACCAGGGGAAGGGGAGGGAACCACTGTGCATCTCTTTCTTTCATTGATAAAGGGGATGCACATTCTAATAAGCTTTCTCTTTAAAAGTTTTACACAGAGATAGATTTATCTGGGATTTTGGTCCCATTTGAGGGTTGGTTTCCTGGGTGCTGAGCCCCTATATCTGAACCCTTCCAGAACTGAACTGTTCAGTGTCTGTGTTGCTCACAGGAAGCAGTAACCCCAACTTTGCGTCTTTTCTGGGGGAGACCAGAGGATCTGGCCTAGCAGGACAGGTTAGTGGGAAATACCAGAGAACAAGAAGGCGGGTGTCAGTGGTATGATCAGCACACCAGGGGACAGCCCTAAGGGGATTTCTGTGATTCACCCCATCACATTCCTTATTAACTTATTCATGATTTTATAATCTCAACATAATCCCTCATTAGTCATCTCTGTTCCAAGCTCCAAAGGCCCAGTCTTTTCAATTTCTCCTCATATGGAAACTGTTCCTCAACCTTAATAATTTTGTTTGCCCTTTATGTACCTTTTCCAATTCTAATACTTTTTTTTTTTTTTTTTTTTTGAGATGAGGACATTTTGTTGTCAAGTCATCCAGTTTTCTGAGATTTCTTTGTAACTCTTCTCAGTCTGAATTGGACATGACTATTTTCAGAAGTTTTGTATCATCTACAAATGACGCCATCTCACGGTTTATTTATGAGACACAGAGGAGATGGCACAAGTGGTCTTTGGTCAGATAAGATTTTTATTTATCCCTCTGTGACAAGGTCTCTGCCCATTGGGTTTCTACACTGGAAGTCAATGTTTTAAATTTTTTGTTTCTTGTCAGCAACTTGCTGATGGGGAGAAGGGGAAGAACCTCTTTAATCCGACACTCTCTGGTCTGGCAACATTCATGATCAAGTATGATTTTAGTTACCTGGATGTCCACTTATCTTGGGTGTGGCCAAGTTTTCTGCAGTCACATACAGTTTGTTTACAGCCACCAGTCCTGGCTCTCACTGTTCTGTGCTGTTATTTAGCTTTAATTTACTACTAAATGTCTTCTAAGAGCCCAGTAAGCAGAGGAAGTGTTGCAAATGCTGCTGGACAATATTGACCTTCCTTGGTCTGGCAAATTCTCTGGTTCAGCACCCATGAGGTCCTGAGGGTGTCAGAGTAGAGAGGTTCAACATGTAGAGGAAGAATTTTGAGTATACAGCTCACTTTTTGCTTTTAACTTTGCATTTTAAAAGTCACTTGGATTTGTGTATTTCAGTTAGAATGTAGTTTTAATATTTGTATTTCTAATTTAAACAAAAACAAAAACAAACAAACAAACAAACAAACAAACTGAAAACATCAGCAAATTTCCCCATACCTCCTAGACAAAGAGAATGTAACAAAGGTAGAGTTTTGTTTTTTCTTTCTATTGTTCTTTCCAATAGCCACTACACAGCATCTGGGAGGAAAGCTAATGTGTTTCTACGGATAGAAGCACTTGTCTCTCACACCTTAAAACTAATTGCTAACTCTACTTTCCACCTCTCCAGGAAATAAAAGCCCAGGATGTGGTTAAAGATAGGCTCTGTGAAAAGATCAGTAAGCAATTTAATTTCGATGAAAATATTGTAACAAATCTATGGTCACCTATGATTCCATGATAGTCATTATTGAACACCGTAAATGCTATAATCTTATGTAACAGCATGGGTAAATTTGAGATGCTTTTTCTCCAACAGCACAAGCCTCTATAGGTAAGAGAAACCCCACTATTAGTAGTATTAGGAGTCTGACACACATTTGTAACACACATGTAATTCCATATGATAGAGCTCAATGACCCACAAATATTCTAATTTAGAGATGGGGAAGCTAAGGCCTGGATGCAGTCCCTGGCTTGTCTGGATCCAGTTCCCCCCAACCTTGGAGCTCCCCTCCAGCATTGGGGAGCCTGCACTGGTGTTCCAGCCCCTCTGCTCCCCACTGTCCTCCCATTGGGCTGGAACACACAAAATCTACTACCCTGGGCCCTCCAAGTCTCTGCTGTGTGACGGAATGTGGGAAATGTCTTTCTCCTCAGTAAGAGGTCAGTTAGTGAGGGATTTTTTTGGTTTCTTACTTGCGTGCGGCCTCTAACTGATTTTTCTGTGGGTCAGCTGACCCCAAACTCCAAAAAGATTCCCAACCCTATTCTTTAACAGTTTCAAGATATGTATTTTGATGGTCCTTGAATTTTTATTCATACTTACTGAAGAAAGTTAGCAAAACACAAGCCTGAGAGAAAGATCTGCTTTATAAATAAGCTCGAAATCAACTTGAAATTTTTAAATTCTGTTTAAGTAGAATTATGTTAATTTCTCTATATTGAGATCTTTTGTGAACCAAGCACCCTTAACTGCAGCAATGAAAGCCAGAGAAGTTGTGTATTTATTCAGGGCAAGAGTCCAATAAATAAGAATTCACAGCACTGCACTAAAATTGTAAGCAATATTTATGGGACAATTTTTACCTTTATAAGAAAGGAGTTGGAGAGTATTTGATGTCCATACATTGATGCTGACTTCCACAACTTGAGTGCGACGTGCAGCTTGATTGGTTGTGATTAGCACAATTATTTGCTAGACCCTTTTTCCAAAAAGAGCTAATCCATTAATAAAAGCATCACACACTGCCTTGATCAGTCAACAGTGATGACATCTGTTATCAGGATTGCTAGGTGATGAGATGCCCTAGTTGCTGGAGCCGAGAGGGTTCACTGGGGCACCTTCTACAAGCCCCATCCATCAACAAAGGAAGCTTCACTAGGCCTACTAATACCCAATGGCAGCAATTGATTTATGAGAGAAGGTTGGTCAGATTGCACCTAGGAGCAATCAAGTCTTCAAAGCCCCAAAGAAACAAAAGAAAATTTCAGTTGAGCTAAGAACAAAGGTTTTAAAGTCTCTCTGAAGACAATTTATGATATTAACTGTTTGCAATTTTGTGTTTCACTACATTATTAGGACATTATCATGACGTTACAGTAAGACCAATGTTACATGTATATAATCACACATCTCAAAGCACTTTACAAATTTAACAACCTAATTTACGAACTATGCACAGTGATTACTTTACTCTGCAGCTGAAATGCAGCAGAGGACAGCAATCCATATATAGTTTAGGACAGAAAGCGAAGAATACATTTTCCAGATCAAAATGCAGGAAGAATTGAAGAAGGCAGAATGTAATTATCTTCATTGAGTTGTCAGGCCACAAAAATTAGGATCGTCTTTCATACAAGTATGCCATAGGGCCTTTAACGTGCATAGGCAGGCTCACGTGAAAATGCTTTGAACAACATTTTGGCCTTTTGTGCCCTTTTGGGATATCAATAAATTAAATGCTAACTCGGTAAAAAAGAGTGCTGGTCATTCCCACAAGCTGTACTCCAGATACAGGAATGGGAAAGCGTTGAGCACTTTTTTCCAACTCAGTGATAATTGTGAGGTGTTGAAAACCTCACAGGACAGAGGAGATACTACACAGAACACATTCTAGCAGAGAACTAATCATGCCAGCAGCCATTACATTTGAAAATTAAATCATCCCCGTAATGCTCTGATGAAGCCACGCAAGCTGTTTTTCTAACTGCAGGGTAACAAGTTGGACAAGATACCATCGTTATGGACTATGCCATAGTGCTTTGGATCTTGGTCCTATTTTATAGCGAAGAAGTGTGCCAGATGAAGAACCCTACAGCTGCAGCTTCTCACTTAAAGCAGATACGAATTTTGAGCTAGTAAACTTTTTTGTTTGTTGGTCTACTTCTCCGTCAGCACACAGTAGTGAGAAGTTAAAGCCTACTACCATTTTTTAGGATAACACTTTTGGAAATGAGGTTTGGTTCTGCCTCTCACTCCAACCTGCAAATAAAACTGCACATAACTTGTACTTCCCCCCCCCGATTATTGACACCTCTAGGAACATAAAACCTGGTGAGCTATGACAGCTGCCAGGGTCAATAAGAGTTTTAGTGAACTGAAGAGTAAGTGTTGGCTGAAAAAATCAAAGCTGCATAAGGGCAGCCTTAATATACACAAATATGCAACTTATTCAAAGTGGGTTTTGAACGGAGAATGTTTGTGATTATTTATCCCTTCTTTAAAATACGGTATATAATCAAGTGTGATTAAGTCAAAAGGTGATTGCCAAACCCTGGGCTCATATTTCATGTCAGTTTACTAGAGACAATCTGTCCCTGTTGAAAATAAATTTTAAATGCTTTAAAAAAAACCACTCTCCCCCAGCCCCGCTCCCCCTGCCCCAAGTAGTTTTATGAGAGCAACAGTAATGAAGGAGAAGGTGGAAAGATCCTAACAGGAAACATTAAAATCTCGACCCTTTACTCTAATGCAAGCTCTGATTTGCACCTGCATGAGCTATAAATACAGGGTTCTGGAATAAGCACAGACAGAAACATTTTTAGCCTGTCTTTGCTGTATTCAAAACTGTTCCTACACAAAATCAGCTAGCTCATACTATTAATTAATTGCTTGCCAAATGTTAACTTTTAATGTACAACTTGGGAAAAAACATAAAATCATCACATAGAAAGTTAACAGATGACCCAAAAACTGGGGGATTGATAAATAATGAAGGAAACTGGTAATTTAGTCAGAGCAATCTGGATTGCCCAATTAACCGGCACAAGCAAACAATATACATTTTAATGTTGTGTAATGGGAATTTATGTATCTGTGAAAAAAGATTGAAGGCCATACTTGAAGGATGGGGATGTTCTTTCAAAGCAGCAATTTTGAAAGATTTGGGAGTTGTTATGGGTAATCATCTAAACATGCACTCCCAGTGTGACACAATGGCCACAAGAGCATTCATGGGATACATAAATAGCAGCCTCTTGAGTAGCAGTAGAGATATTATTTTACCTGTATATTTCGTGCTAGTGCAACCACTGCTGGAATACTGTGTCCACTTCTTTTGCCCGCAATTCAAGAGGGATGTTGACAAATTGGAGAGGGTTCCAAGAAGAGTTAAGAGCCAATTAAAGGATCAGACAACCTGTCTGATAGTGATAAATAGACTAAAAGAGCTCAATCTATCTTAACAAAGAAAAGGACATGGGTGGGGGGGGGGGCTTAATTATAGTCTATGAGAATATACATTGGGAATAAATCAATATCTCTATGTTTTAAAGTGTGTCTGTCTGTGAGTCCATTTGTTCAAGAACTCCTCCTACACCGTAAGAGCTAGAACAACCATAGTTGGTATGCAGCTTCCTTTTACCCTAACTTAAACAAAAGTCAGGATTTGGTTGTGCCTGGAAAATGGGAAGTGCTGGGAATGGGACTGTTTTCAATAACATGGAAAGGGAGGGGGCAGAGAGTAGAGAGATGTGAAAGGAAAGAACACAGACAAGAGGGATGCAATACTGAGAGTGGCCACTGGGGACAGCTGCAGCACAAAGAGAGTGGCCAGCAGAGCTGGGGCTCTGCCATCTTGCCTGCTTTCAGACAAGGTAAGGATCGCCCTGCCCCAAACCTAGAGTCTGCCACCCCTCCAGTGAGAGCCTGCAGGCTGCAAGGGGGGGGACACTAGAGGGGGCAGCCCTCCATCCCCAAGACAGCCTGCAGGCCATGGAGGGGCCGCTGGAATCTGGGCAGCCCACTGGAGCATCCCCACCAAACAGGCTGCAGAACGGAAGGGGCTACTGGAAGCCACAGTAGCCCATGATGCCCCGCTCCTGCTAGACCAGCTGCAGGGTAGAGAGGGGCAGCTGGATCACCCCATCCCAGAGGAGACAGTTTCAAAGCTGGCTTCCCACATAGAATCATAGAATCATAGAACTGGAAGAGACCTCAGAAGGTCATCAAGTCCAGCCCCCTGCTCTAGGCAGGACCAATTCCAACTAAATCAACCCAGCCTGGGCTTTGTCAAGCCGAGACTTAAACACCTCTAGGGATGGAGACTCCACTACTTCCCTAGGTAACCCATTCCAGTGCTTCACTACCCTCCTAGTGAAATAGTTTTTCCTAATATCCAACCTGGACCTCTCCCACCACAACTTGAGACCATTGCTCCTTGTTCTGCCATCTGTCACCACTGAGAACAGCCTCTCTCCATCCTCTTTGGAACCTCCCTTCAGGAAGTTGAAGGCTGCTATCAAATCCCCCCTCACTCTTTGCTTCTGCAGACTAAACAGACCCAAGTCCCTCAGCCTCTCCTCATAAGTCATATGCTCCAGCCCCCTAATCATTTTGGTTGCCCTCCGCTGGACCCTCTCCAATGCGTCCACATCCTTTTTGTAGTGGGGGGCCCACACTGGACACAATACTCCAGATGCGGCCTCACCAAAGCCGAATAAAGGGGAATGATGACATCTCTGGATCTGCTGGCAATGCTCCTCTTAATGCAACCTAATATGCCATTAGCCTTATTGGCTACAAGGGCACACTGGTGACTCATATCTAGCTTCTCATCCACTGTAACCCTCAGGTCCTTTTCTGCAGAACTGCTACTTAACCGGTTGGTCCCCAGCTTGTAACTATGCTTGGGATTCTTCCGTCCCAAGTGCAGGACTCTACACTTGTCCTTGTTGAACCTCATCAGATTTCTTGTGGCCCAATCCTCCAATTTGTCTAAGTCATTCTGTACCCTATCTCTGCCCTTAAGCGTATCTACCTCTCCCCCCTGCTTAGTGTCATCCGCTAACTTGCTGAGGGTACAATCCATCCCCTCATCCAGATCATTAATAAAGTTATTGAACAAAACTGGTCCTAGAACCAAACCTTGGGGCACTCCGCTAGAAACCGACCGCCATCCTGACATCGAGCCATTGATCACTACCCGCTGGGCCCGGCCTTCTAGCCAGCTTTCTATCCATCTTACCGTCCATTTATCCAATCCACAATCCCTTAACTTGCTGGCAAGAATATTGTGGGAGACCGTATCAAAAGCCTTGCTAAAGTCAAGGTATATCACATCCACTGACTTTTCCATGTCCACCAAGCCAGTTACCTCATCATAGAAGCTCATCAGATTGGTCAGGCACGACTTGCCCTTTGTCCAGTTCCTGCCTGCCCCCCTAACATGTACCAGTTCCTGCCTGCCCCCCTCACCCTCTGCGCTGCTGCTTCTCCATCAGAGGCAGCAGCATGGAGGTGGAAGGTTCGGTGACTCTGTGGGATTCGGTGCTCATTGGGGACTAGCTTTTAAGCTGCCTCCCCCAAGCACTGGCTCCCACCTACCGCACACTGCTGCTTCTGTGGGGGTGAGGGATAGGCGACTCTGCAGAACCTGATACCGAGGCAGCAAGGGTATGTGAGTAATCATATAGATTAACCAATAAGCCTAGGCTTATTGGTTAATCATTTAAATGATGATACACTATCATCCCTACTCCCACCTGCCTTCTGTACCCCCACCTTCTTCCCCCCTGCCTTGAGGCTCCCCACCTCTCAATCCTCTGCCCTAAACCATCCATCCCTGCCTCTCCTTAGCCTCAAACCCCTCACTTCAGCCTTCATTTTCCTTCATTTAAAAAAAATACAATAATTGAAATAAAGCATGTACGTTTTTCATTTATTTAAAAAAAAATCACTTCAGTTAAAGACATGAGCAATTCCAAGTACATTTAATAATAGGCTCTTCAATATAGCCCAGAAAGGTATAACTTAATCCAGTGGCAAAAAGCTCAAATTGGACAAATTCAGACAAATAAAAACGTACATTTTTGATAATGAACCCTAAGAACAACTTATCAATGGTCTCCATCAGACCATTTTAAAATCAACACTGGATGTTTTTCCAAAAGATCTGTTCTAGGAATTATTTTGGAGAAGATCTATGCCCTGTGTTGTACAAGAGATCAGACTAGAGTTCATGATCCCAGTGGTTCTTTCTAGCTTTGGAACCTATGACTCTATGAACCCTCAAAATGCTGGCATGTATCAAAATCAGAAATCAGCATATTAAACTGGAAAAGTTGTATTTTGTTATGCTTTCATGAAATTTAAAAACAAACTATTAAAAAGGGAGCTTGATTTCAGACCTAGACCTTGGGTGCCAAATTTTATCTGTGAACAAGAGTTTACAGCCAACTTATAAAGCCTTGAAAATAGAAGCACACAGCAGAAGTGCTGACACAACTTTAAGTGGAGTGCTGTGAAAAATAACACTACAGTAATTACAGTGGAATACATGTTAAAAAGAGGGATGAGCTCTTTGTCCTCCTTCAGGTATTTGCGTGTTCTTAGATTTTGCTTTGTGCAGGAGAGCTGCTAGCAGAAGTGCTGAAAGAGCTTCTGCCTTCTTTTATTCTATTTTAAGATTGTTTATTGACACTTTGAAAGGATTTAACCCTCCCTCAATGCAGAATCACCAATAATAAAATCGGAATATGTGTAACGTTGGTGGAGGGTGAGTGATTGTGGCAGCTAGGCAAGCTTTGATGCCAACCCTGTTCATAGTGACTCACAAGCCATGGAAATTAGAACATCTTTTCTCATACAATATGAAACACTGTTCTTGCCTGCCTCCTAGTGGGCAGGATCACAGGGGCATTCACCCATTGCCAAGAGTGTTCTTGAAACTCATTGACTCGCGCTCAGCTTGTTTTGCCTGACTTTAACCTTGCTGAGCAGAGTTCCAAATATAGGTGTGCTGTCCGGTCAAGCAAAGAGGAGAAATGCTAAGCAAGGGGACCAGACTGTATGGCACAGGCACTACTGTGTCTGATAAAAAGAATATATTAATCCATTTTACAATAGTAGAATTTGACACAGTGGTTGCTTTACCCAGTGTTAGCATATTTTGTTTCAAATAAATGTGAATGCTTTCCCTGGCCTAGTGTTTGTCTCGCTTATCAGAGGCCTTCGCTTTGTATCATTGCAAAATGGATTCATAATATCCATCTTCCCTTTATGATATAAGATAGTATCAAGACAAAAAGCATTTAAAAACTAATACAGTTTACAGTTAATGCAAGCCAGAAAATTACAAAGCATTCTGGCAGCGTATACCTCCCTAAGTAATGTGTTAGTTTATGGACACACCACCAAAACCAGGCAAATGCTAATTTTAACAAGGGTTTGCCATTTCAAAGCAAATCAACTTGCCAAACAAAGAGGCACCGAATAAGAGACAAATGTTTCAATTTATTCTTCTCTGCAGTTGGGAATAGTTTAAGTTAGATCTAAGACATTATCTCGGGTAATTTTGCACTGTTTTTAATAGGCTATACAGTTAGCTGTATATAGAAGCACCACTGTGAAATGGAAGGCAAATTTAATAAACTATAAACTATCCAGCCATGAGATCTTTGTTTATCCATTTTCTTTAATACTGCTCAAAAAGGATCACATAAGTTTGCTCTTGGGCATGATCCAACTCTCACTGAACTCAAAGAAACGTCTCCCATTGACTTCAGATCAAGCACCAGGCTAGAAATCCATAGACTCTAATCAGAGATGGTTTGGGGCCCTGGATATGGATCTGATCATGCTACTGTCTCACTATATTCAGTATCTGGGTGCCTAAGCACACTGTCTTCATTCTGCTAACCATCTGTACTTCAGTATAGGTTGTTATACTATGTTCATCACTATATCTGAGCAGTACTGTGGAACCTGATTCAAAGAACATTGAAGTGGATGGAAAGATTCTCATTGAACCCAGTGGGTTTTGAAATTGGGGTCTATAAATCTCCTTTTGAACACTTGAAATAATTGGCTTCCAATGATTATTTTAGGAGTATACTCTTGGAGATTTTAGTTTTATTTGGGTTTTTTTCCTTTTCAGATAAAAGAATGAATTTAAAAATTGCACTGTTTGAAAAAGTTGGCCTTTTTCCCAGAGCATTCTCTTGCTGTTTCATATTTCCTTACAAATATGCATCTCTTAGAAAGCAAAGTCTTAAATCATCAAGAGTTACATTAGATTTAGGAAAATCTATTTTATTTCATGCATATTTCAGTGTTTAATCTAGCAATGTTTTAGTATAAGAGTATGCAAAATTGATGAAAAGTGCTCTGCAGTTTTGCTGGAAAATTACACTTGTTTCATGCCCAGCCTCTCAACTTTCATTTTACCACATGGGGAGAAAATGACAACATACCCATTTTCACATTAAGTACATTTAAAATGATAACACAAACTGTGAAGCTACATTTCACTTCAAACATGCTTAACTTTCACTTAGAACAAGAGGCTATTTTTGAGTGGAATTTTCATGAAGTTGTCTAAGAAATAGACATATGCCAGAGTTGGACACAAAATGTTAAAACATTCAGATTTTGAGTTTCTTTATGCATTCATTTCAAATATTATATATGATCTAGTACTGATATGCTAATATGTCTGTGCACAAATACAAGGAACAAGGGACCCAAACAAAATCGAAGAGAAGAAGAAATGATTTCCACCCTCCCAAGAAACATGGACAACAAGGACACATCTCACACCAAGGCTATGTCTAGACTGCAGGCTTCTTTCAAAAGATGCTCTTTCAAAAGCATCTTTCGAAAGAGCATCTTTCGAAAGATCGCGTCTAGACTGCAGGCGGATCTTTCGAAAGAAAAATCCGCTTTTTCGAAAGAGAGCACCCAGCGAGTCTGGATGCTCTCTTTCGAAGACGGCCTCTTTACATTGAAGAACGCCTTCCTTCGAAAGAAGAACTTTCGAAGGAAGGCGTTCTTCCTCGTGAAACGAGGTTTACCGCCATCGAAAGAAAAGCCGCGTTCTTTCGAAATAATTTCGAAAGAATGCGGCTTGAGTCTGGACGCAGGGGAAGTTTTTTCGGGAAAAGGCTACTTTTCCCGAAAAAACCCCTGAGTCTGGACACGGCCCAAGTGGTTAAATGGGAATTTGAGCTCACCCATATGCTGACATTTTAGGATCATTCCTGCCTCTCTCAGGAGTCCAATTTCCAGCTGTCTGAAGTAGCTACAACTCACCACAGTCAGCCCTGGCCTTCTTAACAATGTCAGCTGTCCAGTTATTAACACGACTTTTGCAAGGGTGAAACAATACTTTTCTAAATCCATAATTGGCAATGGAATACATCCTTATCATATCAGTGTAAATTTATAAATCCCGCACCCATCACCATGCTGTCTTGGGTGCTGTACCTGGACAGAGTTCTACACCATGTCTGCTGAGCCCCACTCAAGCCTTGAGAGGGAGAGGGACACCGAAACACTTGCCACAGAGCAGTTGACCAATCCCTTAATATTCTCTGGAGGTAATATCAGTGATTGCCCAACCAAAGGTAATGCAGACACAGGGAAGTGACTCCCTCAAGGTCTGGGTGGGATCCAGGCATTTTTCCAGTTCTAAGAGTGAGAGTTAAAGGGCCTCAAAGTCAGCTCTGAAGTGAATTATCATAGGGTTTGTCCAAATACAAGGGCTGTAAGTCAAATTTCGTGGTACTGTTATTTGGCTGCTGTTAATTGGCTTGAATCCCACTCAAGTCAGTGGGACTGTGCTTTCTACTGCACATTAGGAAGGTTAATGTTTTTCTACAGATTCCTAGTAAGAGAACATTCATTTTTTTCTCCCTAAACCAATTTCTCTTCATTCTCCCCCTGTTCATTAGCACTGCTTAGTCTAAAATGAACTTTTCCTTTCTCTCACCTGTTTTTTCATTATTTGACTAACTTGAATGACTGAATGATGGCAACAGAAAGTCTAGTACTTCCTTTTAAAATAATACGACCCTTTATAAGGAAACTTCTCACATGAGACTCTCTTTAAACACATGAAATAATCAGACTCTTGACATTGGAACTTTTAAAGAAGATTATTTTTCCCATTTTACAATTATTTTAAATATAATGAAAATGTCAGCATTTCCATTGCTGAGTCCTTGAAAAAAAAGCAGATCAGATTTCTCTTCCACCATTTTCCTGGCATTTTATAGATTAAAATCCTTGCAAACAGAACACACAACACATTTAAAGCCTATAGTTTGACTTAGGAAAGAGTTATTGGCCAGGGACCTGGGGGTTGCCTGAGGCCGCATGAACTTACGTTTTCAGGCTTCAGCAGGTATATTCAGGAGCACACAGAAAAATGGACCTTTTTTATTTTAAAATCAATAAAATGAGCAATCTTATTAAGTTACAAAAGGGGTTTTGCTTTACCTTTACCACTGTTTGTCCTTTATTGTGTCATATTTTGTTCTTCTAGTCTTTACTGCCAGACAATCAGTCTCAACCCCTATTGAATTTTACCTTTCAGTAGCGCAGTATTGTCAGGCAATTTTTTTTCTTTGTTGTTAATGTCAGTGTGTTGGTTCCCTTCATATTCTGGCTATTTCATAGAAAGACAATTAAAGTGAAATTTAGGTTAATAAATAAAGCTAGATAAATACACTACAAATGGTTCGCTTTTTCTCTGGATCAGTCAATAGGGAACTAAATGAGGAATCAAGATACATTATTTCTAACCCTACTCTGCCATTAACTCACTGAGTCAACATCTGTTTCACTATCTATAAACATTATTTAAAGTGTTCTGAAATCTATGGATGAAAAATATTTTCCTTACCTGCAGAACAGGTACCATCAGTGCAAGTTTCCCTGACACTTCCCCATGACTGTCCTTCATCAATGATTTTGTGAATTCTAAAGAGGAGAAATTAGTGAGCTCTAGGGAAGATAAAATAGTTAATATCACTTAAATCCCTGACCATACTTTCAAAAACATTTTAGCATGTTGTGTCACTATACTGGATTCTAATATCTTGGTGTTACTATCAACAAGGTCAGTTCTTGTACAATACAGTTATTCTGGTATAATAGATGCAATGCAACCTCCACAAGGGTGACATTCAGCCTGATAAACAGTTGTACATATCTTCACACTTATTTCCTTATGTAAAGCTCCCAATAGAAACAAAAAATCAGGATATGGATATGGAACACTGGAGGATTTTAATTCTACAGCAAATATTGCTTTGCGTGGGATAAATTATTCTGCTATTTTAAGGTGTTTTCTAATGTGTATCTAAGATGCTTTCCTAAATGTTATGCAATTAAAAATATATTTAAAAAGTATATTCATCTTCTCAGAAGAACACACTAAAATTCCTGTTCTTAAAAAACCCTACATTTGTCCCAAAGGAATAAACATGAATATATGAGGAGATTCAACCTGCATTACATACTGACATTTCAGACACATGGATGAGTAGGTAGGCCAAATTATTTTCTCTCTTCTACTGATATTAATCCCTTCCTGAGTAATTCCACTGGCTCCAGTAGAATTCACCAGATGTTCAGCGGTATAACTGAGAGTGCCATATGGTCTGATGTGAGAAATTTTCTTCCAAAAGCTTTTAGAGACCACCTGCGTGAGAATACTTGGCAGAATCAACCCTGATTTCTCCTGCCCCGTTAGGCTGCACTGTTTGTGTGTCAGTGAAGTGACAGACACATCATACTCTTATCAGACATTGTGTCATACAACTCAAACTGGGCCACAATACCATTGCCCACAAAAGTTGAAAACAATTGTGGCATCCCCTTCACTCTAGCATGAATACAACTAAATGTGAGCTCCTACTAGCAGGAATTTTCCTTATTATCAGAGCTTGATGGAAATTGCATTTTCTGCCTCATGGAAAATGCTGTGATTTTCAATTTTTTTTCCATTTGGAAAGAACAAAACCACAGAATAAAATTCCCCACATAATGAAATCCTGAAATGCATTTGGTTCAAGTCAATCAAGCCATTTCATTCGAATTGGGAGTTTTAAAACTTTTAATTTAATGTTTTCTTTTTCGTTGTTGTTGAAAAAACATTCTGACCTAAAATAGCTTCATATCAACTCTATTTATTATTTGTCTGTACAGTTCCTAGTAGAATGAGGCCTTGATCTCACTTAAAGCCTGTAGATGCTACTGGTGTACACATAAAAATAGCGCTTGGTCCCTGACACTGAAAGCCAGAACGCTCATAACAGAGCTTTCTCTTTCATTCATCTTTATGCCACGTAATGTTTCTTCAAAACATTGAAATAAAGCACCAAAAATTCTTTGAATTCTTTTTATGACACTGTTTTTTCAGCAAACATAAAATGCACTTGGAATTCTAGCCTGCTAGTTTCATGGTTAGAAGAGAGCCCTTTTGCATTTGGTACCTTAAAAAAGAGCGCTTACTTTAAAAAAAAATAATCACACAGAAAATGGTGGCTGTTCATCATGCATCCAACCAAGTTTTATCAGCACAGATCCAGAAACTTTTTCCAGAACCATATGCTCACAGTGAGAGCTGTACATGGCTGTGCTGGCTTTTGCAGTTTTTTTGCTTTAGAAGACAATTTTGTTCCAGTCATCCATTGTGAATAGGCTTAATTCCTCCCACTGGTTCCTGCAAGCAAGGTAGGGTCTTGGTCAGCATTCACACTGTGGTTCCTCTAAGGATACGTATTGGAGTTGTCTTCTTAGCATAGGTGGATTCAGACACGTAACCAGGATTCACTCCCAAATTTGGTCCAGCTGTTGGATCATTGGGCTTCCCTGGCCTGGGTCAGCTACTAACAGGGAACAGAAAATGAACACTGAACCATGTCTCTCCCCACCATCCCTGGTGCTGGAGTGCCAGTAAAGGAGTGGTTATGCAAATGAATGCTGATGTGGGAATGTCCAGACTAATATCTGAAGACTGAGCCAAGAGTTCATGCAGTTAAGTGCTTTGCCTTTCCTCCATAAGGAACAGTTTCCTACGGCCACTAAGCATTACAGTTCCACCAAATGTCCTTTACAGGTGGGTATTCTGCAAGGTCAAGCTCATCATAACAGCTGTATTGGAGACAATGATCCTTGCCTATTAGCCTAGCAATATTCTGCTTATTTTCTCACCCCCCAGAAATGCTCTAGTAGGTGTATAGAACAGTTACACACTTTCCTATGATCATGGTAAGAGTAAGAGAATAGATTTTTGCTTGAGCAGGTACATTTTCATGACAATTTCACAAGGTGGCCCTAAATAGATAGCATTGATTCCATCTGAATTCAAAGCCTATCCTAATCTCAGTCTCAATTTTGGAATCCAGCTACATGTTGCTCATTAATATGACTCTTCAGCCTCCCTTTTCTGGCTCCAGTGAGGGTACCAATAGATTCCTCTACCAATGCCTTCCACAGCAGTTTTTATGAGCTTCCTGGCTTCCCTCTACAGAGTGCTCATCTTGAATTCCTTTATGGACTTTCCCCTTCGTAGCTCTTTGCATTTCAACCCCGCCTGCACTCTGGACCAAATTTTGTCCAGTTATGTATAAATAAATCCAGCTTACCCCCATGGATGGCTGGTGTGGATGTACACCTGTGTCACTGAAAACAGAATAAGATCACATGTGGGTTAATGATGCACTCGTTAGTACCGTACCATATAAAATGAAAGATTGAGTCAAATTCACTGGAAATTAGCTAATCATTAATTTAGCATTCTGTTTCATTAATCTATATTTAATGTTTTCAACCAACAGAATTTCAGAGTTCACGATGAGAGTTTTATAATTAATGATGGCTCCTCTGGTATGTTTTTGTGGATCAATTAATGTCTAAAGGAGTTAAGGGCCCAAAGTAAACTTGTCATTAAATGCTTAGTTTAAAATTCCAGAAGATTCATTATTGCAACTATAAATTATATTAGGACTGACATGGTACTTTTGTCCTTGTTAGAAACTGAAAGGTTTATAAGTATATTATACACTGACATTCACTGTGAAAATAAAGTGAGCTGCATGGTATGAAACATTAATTGCATTAAGACAGGGGAGCATGGGGAAAGAAAAAGTTTGGTGGGCCAGATATATATATATAATTATTTGAACTGGTTTATAGTTTAAAGTTATGTTGCCTTTCTGTTTTTAACCTGTCAGATAAGACCCAGCTTTCCCATCTTCTTAATAAAAAAAACCTAACAGTAAATATTGATGGTAAATATACATTACAGATTACAGTTTATCTTATTGATAAACTACGCAAATATAACTTAGATAGGGCCACGATAAGGTGGGTGCATAATTGGCTGGATAACCGTAGTCAGAGAGTGGTTGTTAACGGTTCTAAATCCTGCTGGAAAGGGATAACAAGTGGAGTTCCTCAAGGGTCTGTTTTGGGACCCGTACTGTTCAATATCTTCATCAATGATGTAGATATTGGGATAGAGAGTACGCTTATTAAGTTTGCGGATGATACCAAACTGGGTGGGGTTGCGACTTCTTTGGAGGATAGGGACATAATTCAAAATGACCTTAACAAGTTAGAGAAATGGTCAGAGGTAAACAGGATGAGGTTTAATAAAGAGAAATGCAAAGTGCTCCACTTAGGAAGGAACAATCAGTTCCATACATACAAGATGGGAAGCGACTGTCTAGGAAGGAGCATGGCAGAAAGGGATCTAGGGGTCATAGTGGACCACAAGTTGAATATGAGTCAACAGTGTGATGCTGTTGCCAAAAAAGCAAATATGATTCTAGGTTGTATCAACAGGTGTGTTGTAAGCAAAACTCGTGAAGTCATTCTGCCGCTCTACTCTGCACTAGTTAGGCCTCAGCTGGAGTACTGTGTCCAGTTCTGGGCGCCACATTTCAAGAAAGATGTGGAGAAATTGGAAAGGGTACAGAGAAGAGCAACAAGAATGATTAAAGGTCTAGAGAACATGACCTATGAAGCCAGGCTTCATGAACTGGGCTTGTTTAGTTTGGAAAAAAGAAGATTAAGGGGGGACATGATAGCGGTTTTCAAATATCTAAAAGGGTGTCACAAGGAGGAAGGAGAAAATTTGTTCCTCTTGGTTTCTGAGGACAGGACAAGGAGTAATGGGCTTAAAGTGCAGCAGGGGAGGTTTAGATTGGACATTAGGAAAAAATTCCTAACTGTCAGGGTGGTCAAATATTGGAATAAATTGCCAAGGGAGGTGGTGGAATCTCCCTCTCTGGAGATATTTAAGAACAGGTTAGATAGACATCTGTCAGGGATGGTGTAGGTGGAGCTTGGTCCTGCCTTGAGGGCGGGGGGCTGGACTCGATGACCTCTTGAGGTCCCTTCCAGTCCTATTATTCTATGATTCTATGATTACATTAAATTACATTCAATTAAATTAAATGTTCACTTTATCTTAAGGATATGGTGATTATATTTCCCTATCCTGAATACAGGACACCTGGTAAAATGTCTCAGATTCAAGTGAGTTCAAGAACAGCCAATCAGAACTATGTTATATAAAACCTGACTGAGACCCCACTAAAAAGAAATATTGTGTGGTTGGATTTCTTTTAGTTACCCCACAAAATGGGGTGACCCTGTCCTACCATTCCCATATACTCATGGTATACGGTGGCACATACACAGTCCTGTACATCTCTATCACACATGGTAGGAGGAGAGCTGACCATCCACCCTGCTCAATGCTCTCTGCCCTCCATTCCTGGCTGGGCTCCCAGCACTGGTACCTAGCACTGTATCTTCCTACTCCTCCCACCCACACACACACATACCCCACACACATACAAACACCTGATTCTGGAAGAGTTCACACTGGTCAGCAGTAGCCTTTTGACCTGTGCAGGCAGGAAGTGATGGGATGTTCTTTCAGTTGCAGTGGAGGAGTGGGGAGGAAGGGATGACTCAACCTGTGTTTTTATAGCTCATCTCCTCTTCTCCCCTGCTCCCCTCTCAAACCCATGGCTGGAAGCAGTTTGTTCTTTCCTGTCTGCACAGTGTCAAAAGGCAGCTAACACCTTCACGTTACTGCTGGTCATGAACAAAACACAGCTGCCTCCTTGGCTACGTTGCAGGCAGGAAGGGGTTATGCCCTAAGGCTGCATTGTGCACTAGGGGCTAATGGAGCCTGAGCACAGAGGCTGTGTCTAGACTACATGCCTCTGTCGGCAGAGGCATGTAGATTAGACAGATCAGCAAAGGCAAATGAAGCCGCGATTTAAATGATCGCGGCTTCATTTACATTTACATGGCTGCCACGCTGAGCCGACAAACAGCTGATCAGCTGTTTGTTGGCTCGCCGCTAGTCTGGACGTTCCCCCTGTCGACATCAAAGCCCTTTGTCGGCAGCCCTGTTGTTCCTCGTGCAATGAGGTTTACCGGGGCTGCCGACAAAGGGCTTTGATGTCGACAGGGGGAACGTCCAGACTAGCGGCGAACCGACAAACAGCTGATCAGCTGTTTGTCGGCTCAGTGCGGCAGCCATGTAAATGTAAATGAAGCCACGATCATTTAAATCGCGGCTTCATTTACCTTTGCTGAACAAACAAATCTACATGCCTCTGCCGACAGAGGCATGTAGTTTAGATGTACCCAGAGGCTTCTGTGAACTCAGACAAAGAAGTGGCTTAGCAGGGGAGGGCCAGTTCATTGGGGACAGAACAGCTCCAAATTCCTGGGGGCAGGACCCAGGGAAAAGGACTGGAAGGTGAAGAGGGTGCTAAGTCCCTACCCTGGGAGCTGCTGTACAGCATGCAAGTTTGGGGAGTGAACAGGCTGGAAATTGCATCACCCCCACCACTCTAGAATTAGCTGAAGAGCAGAGAGGTTTTCCTGTTGGCCAGGTTCCCACCAGGGGCTGGTTTTCGGCACAGTGCTGGGTGTGGGACACGCCCTGCCAAGGAACAATAGAGCTGGGGGTGAGGGAGACAAAGGGGCAATGCATTTTGAGAAAAGTAAGGGTACATCTAGACAGCAACATTATTTCAGAATTAACAAGATTTATTTCGAAATAAGTTAGTTTGCGTCTACACAGCAGGCAGTTACTTCGAAATAATGTTGAAATACTGTCAAGCTGGAGGACTGCTTACTCCAGCTCCTGTAACCCTCATTCTATAAGGAGTAAGGGAAGTTGGAGGAAGAGTGCTCCATTTCGAAATAAGTGCGTTGTAGACGCTCCCAATTTAGAAATAGGCTATTTCAAAATAAGCTATGCAATTGCTGTGCAGATGCATCCTAAGGTGGGCAACAGAGACAACATGTAACTGGCCTTTGCTTGCACTCCTCAGCCACCACAGCATTCAGCACACAGCCAATGCCATCCAGAAATAGGACAGAGGGCAGGGCCCTGCTGACTGAGAGCCGGCACGCAGTGGGGGTTGTGCTGATGGACCAGCAAGGGGAGTGGCCAGCCCCATGGTCCATCTTCACCCCATCCCCAGCCTTATACACCCACACCCATTGTCAGCCACTGGACACTGCCCCCCCCCCCCCAAACTCACTGCTAATGAGCTTATTTCAAAATAGCGTGTCTACACTGCAGGGAAGCCTCAAAATTAGTCCCCCAATTTAGAGCCCCAGGAGGCACTGGGGAGAAACAATTTAGAATGTCCCTGGTGAGGAGCTATTTCAAAATAGCAACAGTGGAGCGTCAACACACGCCTTATTTTGAAATAGCTATTTTGGAATAGGCGTTATTCCTCGAAGAATGAGGTTTACAGATTTCAGAATAAGTAATTTATTTTGAAATTATTTCGAAATAACGGAATGGCTTGCAGATGCTCACATTGCTATTTTGAAATAATGCTAGACACACCCACGAGCTTTCATTGGTCTCAGCAGAATTGAAGTCCCCTCAATGTAAAGCGTCTGGAAGCACTGGCAATCTCAAAGGTTCAAAAAAAATCACAAGTCAGGCTCCCCCCAAAATAAGATTTTTTTAGAAGTGATAGATGGTTTTTATTTGCCATCTTCTTTTTGAAGCATTAAGGATTCACATTTTCAAGTTTTCCTATGCACGTGAGAGAGCTAGAAACTTTAAAAAGCAACGCCAGCATGTTTACTTAATCACATGATTCCAGGAGCTGGTAAGAAAAGCATTGGATTCCATCGCTCTTGAAAGAATAGGCAACATTGTATAATATCTCACATAGTACTTACATTACTTTTAAATTGATTTCTTTCCTCTCCAAGAAACTAATTATTGTTAACCTTGCCCAAAATCTGTTTTTCCATCACCAACCAATTAACACTGCCCTCTCCTTGTTTGTATGCCCTGTTGATGTTATCTCATCTCACTTTCCCTTCTGGGCAGCCACAGCAAACTCTGCTCCCCAGCTGCTCTTCCTCTTGCACATGGGCCATTTATTTCCTTTTCTGTTTGGTGGGTGGAGGAAATGTTGACTGACAATGAAACCAATATAAATGCCTTTGTTTCACTAGAAACAAGCAAGATGGGCTTTCCAGATCCAAACTGGAACAATCCTGTTAAGCCAGAATATCCCAACTTTCACACAGTGTTGGAAAATGTGACTGCAATAGCATTATGCTAGTGCATCAGGACTGTGTAAACAATTTTTGATGTCAGAACTGGACTTCTGGCCTTGAAGTTCAAAAAAGCTTCAAAGAGCTACTTCCCTTGAGCTACTCTCTGAAAAGTAGCCACCAGAATCCATGAACAGGGCCCACTGCTGTGTGACTGTAACCCTGATATACGTCAAATGTGTATTCTGGAATTAGGAAACAGAAGTCAGTTTTCCCATGGCTGAAAACCAATATGAACCTATAAGCTCAAGTCTGATGGTGTCACACATGAAACTGCCAATTTGCTACAGATAAATCTGGGTTGGGAGGCCATGTTGGAAAATTAGCCTGTTTGACCTCCACATTCACTACTTTCTATCACAATTTTGGGGCCTGTGTATTACAATTTTATATTCCACAGAACTTTACGTAAAAGATTTTTTTCCCCTTATTGTTATATTCTAATGGTTTTTTTTAATCTTTGGTGGACTGTATTACTAAATCTCATTTGCAGGAAGAGATCTGGAATATTCTCAGCTCCCATTAAAGTCAGCAAGAAATCACCGTTGAGATTTTCATGGAACTAACTTTTTAATTCCTTTAAGTCCTTTGCACTTACATGTGTCTCTTTTTGTATAAACGTCTCACAGGGGTAGCTGTGTTAGTCTGTAACTAAAAACACTTAAAAACAATAGTCCTGTAGCACCTTAGAGTAGGCTGTAAGTGCCTGATACGCTGACCATCCATCCTGATTATCCCAGGACAGTCCCAATTTTTAATGTCTTTTACCGGTGCCCCGCCCAGCACTGAAATGTCCTGGAAAGCCCCGAGACTCTAAACACATCTAGAAGCTGCTGTGTGGTGCTAATTCCCCTTCCCTCTCCCTCAGATGGGGGAACAGGAGCCTGGCAGGACAGTACCTGAAGCCTTTCCCTGCTGCTGGGAATCCAACCAATTGGAGCAGGGGAAGGTGTTTCCTGTTGGAGCCTGGGAAAGCAAGTAAGCAGCTGGGGGGAGAGGAAGGCAGGGAACCATCTAGCCATTCAGCTAAGTTGTGTGGCGGAGGGGGGAAATACGGGTGATGCAAGATTCAGCTAGGTTGCGGGGAGAGGGGGAAGTGTGGGCAGCGCGTGGTTCAGCTGAGTTGTGGGGGCGGGGGAGGGAAACCTGCCTGTGGCTCGCAGAGCTGGGAATGGGACACACAGAACTGACTGGCTTGGGGGAGGAGGAGTGCAGGGAACCAATGTGCTGCTCAGCTGGGCTGCAGGGTTGAGCATGAGTCAAGATACCTGGGTGGGGGGCATGGCAGCAGGGGACCTGAAATTACCTCCACTTGTCTGGAAAAGTCTCTCATCTGGGACCAGTCAGATACCAAGAGTGCCAGACCAAGGAAGTCCAACCCTTACCCCAAGTCACCTCCTGTACCCTCCAGACACTATCCCTCCTAGCTAGATAACCTTCGCCCATCTGCTCCTGCACCCACCCTGCTGTCCAGACACTCTACCTCCTGCACTCTCTATGTTGGCCAGACACTCTACCCCACATCCTGCTACTGAATCCTCATTTTTCTCCCCTGATTTCCCTTATGCCTCATATAATGAGGGTTACAGGAGTCGGAGTAAGCAGTCCTCCAGCTCAACATTATTTCAAAATTATGTCAAAAAAACTGCTTGTGTGTAGACATGGATCGTGTTATTTCAGAATAACGTCTGTTATTCCAAAATAACACTGCTGTGTAGACATAGCCCAAGGTACTACAGGATTATAGGACTATGTTTAGATACCAGAGTTATCCTGGAAAAGCTCTGCTGCATCCAAGGAACGTGTCTGCTTCCGAAACAGTTTCTCAGTGAGAGGCATAAAGGATGTTCTGAAAGAGGACTTTTTTCTGAAATTTGGCCCCATGTAGATGGGCCAAATTTTGGAAAGGCCTCTTTCGGGGGAAAAAAGCAGAAAAAGATACGCAGTCTAGACATAGCTTTTTTTAGATCTTTTTGTATAGTAATTGGCAAGGTTTCACTCAAGAACAATTAATGAGAAGAGATGTTCACCCTGTTTCCCCCACATGCATAGACATTCTTGAAAACACACACACACACACACACACACACACACACTATGTGCTTTGAACTATAAGCACGATGCCATTTTGCATCTGTGTATTTATATTCAGATGTGTGCCTATATTTTAATTTTAATACACTGATTGAGACTAACCTCTCTATTTTACCCTACCTCTATTTTACCTCTGTTTTTATACCATAGCATCATATTTGAGTCACTTTTAAATGAGCCAAAGAATTAATCCAAATGACATTGCATATACAGCAAAATATAGAGATTTAGGACCAAAGGAAAACAGATGAACCCATGTAGAAGAGAATGCACACAGTATAAGTGTACCATGGGAGATCCAGTCTTACTAGTTAATGTAGCCAAAGACAATATTGGGTACTTAGTTTAAAAAATTAGTGGAACAGCTTGAAACATTTATGGATTCCCATGTAACTGATCCAAATTTGAACTCTTGCTATCCTAAGACATGGATTGTGAACTTCAAAGTGATACGTAGGAAATGTAGCAAAAAACCAAACAATTAAGAGAAAAAATTGCCTATTTCCACAGACCTAAAATGACCCAGAGAGAAGGGAGATTGTGATTTGGAAAGCAGAGTCATGTTTAATAATTACATCCAAGTTGTGAAGTTAAGCTTTCTGCGAATATATCCAAATAAGAAACATTATGCAGGAACTCCCAAGTCTTAGGCCCCATACTCATTTAGATTTATAACATCTCTGAAAGGAGAGAATGCCAAACCACACAGCATGTCTCCATTTTTCAGGCCAACTTTTAAAAACAGGCATCTTATAGGAGCACACCCATTTAATATGTTTATTTACATTGTGGTAATGACCAAGAGTCCCAATCAGAATCAGGTCCTCATTGCATTAGATGCACTATAAACACCCAGGCAGACATTACCCTAACCTGAAGACCCTACTGTCTAATTTAAGACAGGATAAAACAATCAAGTGTGTTATAAACAATAGGTGGGAATGAAGAAGGTAGATATGAGTACTACAAAAGAAATAATTGGTTACATAGGCTAACAGCTTTCTCTATTTTTTTTTTAAGAAAAAACAAACATTCTTTCTTCACTAATGTTGTTGCAGAGGAAAGAGTAATTTCTTCTCTTTCTCTGCCATTTCCATTTTGCTGTCTGGTGTTGAGATAGACTATTCTATCCTTCCTGCTAAGTGTTTTTCTTAAGATATCTACTGTCCATGCTGGTTGGTCCAATGCTTCCAAAAAGGTCCAGTGCTTCCTTCTGATTCTGGTGGTAATGAGCTGCTTGTTGGTAATTTCTTTGGTCTCATTTTGGTGGAGTCTTTCCAACTAACGCCTGGAATCTGTTGTAGGCATTTATTTTTGAAGGCATCTAGTTTTCGGTTTAATATTTTAGTAGATCTCCAGCTCTTGCAGCAGTAAATTACCAACCAGCAAGCTTATGCTTGAATTGAAAATTCTGTTTTGTTCTGGTGCTGTGTCTCTTTGATTTCCATACATTGTTGCATTTAAGAAATGTCTTTCCTATCTTTGATGGCACTTCCTTCTTTAAGTCTTGGTAAGTTAATATGGTGGTGCCTCGGTAAATAAACTGTTCTAGATTCTTGATATTTTTGCCTTCCATATGCAAAGTGACTGCTTGATGTCGATGTTTCAATTATGTTTATTTTAGCATAACTAATTTTGAGTCTGTCTTTGTAACTTTTCAGAGGCATCACCCATTAGTGCAATATCCATCATCACCAACATCAAGGTCTCCTAAGAATTTGCTATTTATCCAAGTTTACCAATGCTTGTGGAACTAATATGGTTCTTCTTCTGCAATTTCCGAGAATGTCAAACAACAGTGGAGATAAAACACAGCTTTATTTTGCACCAGTGTCAACTCTGTTGTTTGATTGCTCTCCCTTACAGAGCAGTTTTCACCAAAGTACATGGTCTTGATGATGTTGACAACTTTAGCTGGGATTCCACAGGACTGAAGAATATTCCACAATCTCTCTCTGTACAGGCTTCCAAATGCCTTTTTTTAAAAAAAGAGTGAAATTGATGAAAAAAGGGAATTTGCCATTTCATACATTCTTTATGGTGGTCCTTAGTCCGAATATCTGATCTATACAGAATCTCTTGGGCCTGTTCTTAACTAAACTTTGTATCCATTGCTTTTTTCATTCTGTACAGTATCACACTTCAGAAGGCTTTCCCAACAACAGAAAATAATGCAAACCTATGTTCTGAAGAGTCCCCACCATGTGTTTACAGGAATTTTCAACTTAGAAAAGAGACTACTAAGGGGTGGGGGGGGGAAGGTATAACATACGCCTATAAAGTAAAGTGAATAAGGAAATGTTATTTAATCCTTCACAATACCAGAGGAGCCATTTCCAATATTGATGAGGGAGGAAAGCAGCTTTAACTATGATTTCATTCCAAAGACTACTTAGGGTATGTCTACACTACAGCGCTAGTTCGAACTAACGCATCCAGACTAAAAAACTAGTTCGAATTAGCGTTTTGCTCATTCGAACTAGCATGTCCACATTAAGTGGACCCTGAACCGGGCTTAAGGATGGCCGGAAGCAGTGCCGGCAGGGCATCAGATGAGGACTTAGAGCGTGGAGCTGCTGTCTCAAGCTAGCCGAGGGCTGTGCTTAAACGGACCCGACCCCCACCCCGGACAGACAGTTCTCAGGGGTGACCCGCTTGCAAAGCAGTCCTGGCTTGGAGTGCCCTGAGTGCCCACACTGGGCACATCACAGCACTCGGCCATCAGACCGGCTGCACTTGCCGCAGGCTGCCATCTGAGGAGAGGGGGCAATTGGGGGGCTGCAGGAGAGCTTCCACCCCCAGAAGCCCGCAGAGCCAGCCCAGTCCTCACCATCGGGGGCTCGTACCCCATTCCTCCCTCACCTCCTTCCACTTACCCTTCCCTAGCCCCTCTTCCTGATGTACAAAATAAAGGACAATTGTGTTCAAAAATAGAATCTCTCTTTATTGAACAAAACTGGGGGAGACTGGGAAAAGGAGGTGGGAGAGGGGAAGAGAGAGGGTGGGAGACGGGAAGGGCAACTACAATGATGAGGGGTTTGGAACAGGTCCCATATGCAGAGAGGCTAAAGAGACAGGGACTTCTCAGCATAGAAAAGAGGAGACGGAGGGGGGATATGATAGAGGTCTATAAAAGCATGAGTGGTGTGGAGAGGGTGCATACAGAAAAGTTCTTCATTAATTCCCATAATAGAAGGACTAGAGGACACCAAAGGAAAGGAATGGGTAGCAGGCTTCAAACTAGTAACAGAAAGTTCTTCTTCACAAAGCAAAGAGTCAACCTGTGGAACTCCTTGCTGCAGGAGGCTGTGAAGGCGAGAACTGGAACAGAGTTTAAAGAGAAGTGAGATAAAGTCATGGAGGTTGGGTCCATGGAGTGGTATTAGCCAGGGGGTAGGAGTGGTGTCCCTGCCCAAGGTTTGTGAAAGGCTGGAGAGGGATGGCACGAGACAAATGGCTTGGTCACTGTCTTCGGTCCATCCCCTCCAGGGTCCCTAGGGTTGGCCACTGTCGGCAGACAGGATACTGGGCTAGATGGACCTTTGGTCTGACCCAGGACGGCCATTGTAAGCTCAGGGTCGGGAGTCTCAGTGGACCACCTTGATTTTCATGCACACCTGCTCCTGGGTGTCCAGGCTGGCAGCTCTCCTGCCCTAGACAGCCACTTTCCTGTGCCTAGTGCGGAGGTCGTGGACGAGGTCTCTTTCGAAATTCGCACTATTCCTCATGGAATGAGGTTTACCAATTTCAAAATAAGCCCTCCGCTACTTTGATTTAATTTTGAAATAGCAGTTTGGCTGTGTAGACACTGGGGGTATGTCTACACTACAAAGTTAGTTCGAACTAACAGACGTTAGTTCGAACTAACTTTCATAGGCGCTACACTAGCGCTCCGTTAGTTCGAATTTAATTCGAACTAGCGGAGCACTTAGTTCGAACTAGGTAATCCTCATTCCACGAGGATTAAGCTTAGTTCGAACTACCTAGTTCGAATTAAGGGGGGTGTAGCCCCTTAATTCGAACTAGTGGGAGGCTAGCCCTCCCCAGGTTTCCCTGGTGGCCACTCTGGCCAACACCAGGGAAACTCGTCTGCCCCCCTCCTGGCCCCGGACCCCTTAAAGGGGCACAGGCTGGCTACGGTGCCCGTGCCAGGTGCAAGCCTGCCAGCACCCAGCCAGCAGACTCTGCACCCGGCACGGATCGAGCCACCCACCCGATGCCCCCCCAGCCCTCCCCCTCTTCCCGGGACCAGGCTGGCGGCTCCCGGGAGCTTGCCTGGGACCGCAAGAGGCGGGCACCCGCCTGAGCTAGTGCGGACATCGTGGACCTCGTCCACGATCTCCGCACTAGGCACAGGAAAGTGGCCGGCTTGGGCAGGATAGCTATATGAGGTAGCCTTGCAGACAACCACACCACTTTTTCCTGGCTTGGGACTGAGAATCATATCAAGGGGCAGTAGGTGCGGTGAGCTGTTCCTAACAATTTTTAAAAAATGGATTTTAAATTTAAATATAGGGATAGTGGAGGCGTTATGGGGAGTGATGAGTGAATAAGTTCATAGAAGCATGGGATGAGAAAGAAACAGACATGGTGGGGAAAGGAAAAAGAAAGGAAAGAGATACAGGCAGTCCCCAAGTTACGCGGATCCGACTTATGTCGGATCCGCAGTTAGAGACGGGGCTTTTCTTGCCCCGGAGGACTGGAGCGGCGGGACGCCCAGATGCGCTGCAGTCCCGCCGCCCCCATCCTCCGGGGTGAGAAAAGCTGCTCCACGTCTCCCTGGTCTGCTGGGGGGGGAGCCCCCCTAGCAGACCAGGGAGACGCGGAGAAAAGCAGCGGAGCACGCCCGCAGTGGGGCGCGCCTGGGCTGTCCCGCTGCGGGCGTGCTTCAAGGCTTTGCTCCCCGTCTCCCTGCAGACCAGGGAGACCGGGAGCAAAGCCGCGGAGCACGCCTGCAGCAGGACAGCCCGGGCGCGCCTGGGCTGTCCCGCTGTGGGCGTCCTCCATGGCTTTGCTCCGTCTCCCTGGTCTGCTGCCCAGGGCGACGGAGCAAAGCCGTGGAGGACGCGGGCAGTCCCGCCACCCGCGTCTCCCTGGTCTGCTGGGGGCGGGGGTGTAGCTAGTGCCCGCCCCTCCCCAGCAGACCAGGCTTTTCTTGCCTACGCCTGGGGTAGAGCAGCTGGGGCGCTGCCGGGTTGCTCCAGTGAGAAGGAATGAACAAACACTCAAACTATCTTACCCATTACCAAGATAGCTTCCCCAATTATCACCTCTAATACCATTAGCTCACAAACATCCCACTCTCCCCACCTCTAATATCATCAATTCACAGACACTTACCTTCCTTCCTTCCCCCCCCCCCCCCCTCCTGCATCCTCCTCCTGTTCTGAAATGTGATTTGTCCTTTTCATGTGTGTTCATTTTTTTAAATTATATCCTTTGGTATATATGGTTGTGACTATTTTCTTCCACTATTTGATCTGAGGAAGTGGGTCTGGCCCACGAAAGTTCATCATCTAATAAACCATCTTGTTAGTCTTTAAAGTGCTACATTGTCCTGCATTTTGCTTCAGCTACCCGAGACTAACACAGCTACATTTCTATCACTATCCTATCTTGTACGTAACCCGGGGACTGCCTGTACATGGAGCAGAGGAACATTTAGCTCAGTGATGGAGGGACAATGTTTTCTCACGGGCAAGTTCCATTCCAGAAGCTTCCCCTTTCCCACATATTAGGGGTCCTGACATTCTTGGAGAAAGAGGGATACCCTCAGATGTGGCTTTCCTCACTCTTATGCTACTGCATGCAAAATCAGGTAACTATAGGTCCAGAGACCTGTTTGCATGCGTAGTCTCCCACGGTGTGTGCAGACTTCTCTTTGGAGCACTTGAGAAGTGAACATTTTTCCCCCCTCAGACACAATTTAAGAATCACACTGAAAAATTAAATTGAATACATTTCATTTAAGCCCAAATTCTCCTCCATCAGTTCAACTAAAAACTTACTGGAAAACAAACAGTAGGGATAAGGGAGAAACCAACAATATCACACACCATTCACAAGAAAAAAGCAGGAATTCTGCATTAAATGGTTCCAATTAGAGACTGCAACAAACTGTAAAGAAAAACACACATCCACATGGATTATGGAGTATTTAGCTACTAGGGAACATTTCTAAAATGAGAGAAGAGATTTTAGACATGGGAATACAGGCTACCCCTGTCATGGGCATACTTAATGTCATTTTAGAGCTGCAAGGTGCTGTACATATTTTATTCACATTTTGCATAACATTAATATCAGAAATTAATAAAATTGCAGCAGTAAATGAAACATTTAGCAATGCAAAGTAATATTAGTAGCTAATTCAGCAGTATACAAAACATGATGTACAGACAACAAAAAGTTATTCTTTTGTTGACACATTAAGGATGGCCACTATATCAGCTGCTAAATGTATATATTCAATTATTGTTCCCCTAATTGATAATGACAGACTTTACTACTGCAAGACCTGAAAGTTTTTCAAGGCAGACCTGTGAGGTTTGATACTCAAACAGCTCCGGATTTGCCAAAAGGCAAACTCAGTAGAGCAGCAAATGGAATAAGTCTAGAATGTCTTTAGAGATTAGCCACGTCTTCACAAATGGCACCACTTGCAAAGACAGGCAAGTGAAGCATCAATAAACCAGTTAACATTGAAATCTTTATCTCAGCTGTATTCATTATATATTCACAGCTCTTTTCTAAACTTAGATCAAGAACCAATCATAATCCATTTGATACCCTGAATCTGAAGCCTGGCAGTGGAAAAGAAAAAAAATCATACAAGCAGAACTTTTCCTCCTTCGTTGCATACATTTTTCCTTTATTGTGATTTGCAAATTGCCACATTTTTGCATCTTTTTAAGCAGTTTGGCTTTTTCCTAAGCTTAAATATTATGGCTTAGAGCTTCAGCTTAGCTCTGCACCTTGTATATAGTGGCTATGACTACACAGCACTGTACACTCGAAATAAGATATGCAATTTGTGCTATGCAAATTGCATAGCTTATTTCTAAATAAGCTATTTCGAAATTTGGTGCTGTCTACCCTTGGGTTACCGGGAAATGAGGGTTACCGGGATGCTGAAATAGCACGCCTGTTATTTCGAAAAATATTTTGAAGTAACGGGTAGCTTGTGAAAATGTGGGGTAGCTATTTCGGGATACCTCTAGTATCCCGAAATAACTTTGATGTGTAGACATACCCATAGGGAGTGAAATTCTGGTTCCCCAAGGAGCAGCCCAGTGCAGCAGGCAAGTGGGGCTGGGAGAGCCAAAGTCAGCCCCAGCCTATGTGTTGGGGCTAGGAGTTGGCAGAACCAGACCCAGATCCCATTTGGGGCTGGAAGTGGCGAGCCATCGGCAGACACAATGTGGGACTGGGCGTGGGAACCAGCAGCTACCTCCTGCACTAGCCGGAGCAGGGCCCACAAACTGGGGGGCTAGAGCCATGAGATCTTGCTAGTCGGTCAACTGGTTAAATGTTAAGTTTAATTAACTAACTGGCGGCATGAGCTTTTGTGGGCACAACCCACTTCTTCAGATGAGTGGAGCAAAAGGCACAGAAACCCCAAAATTCAAAGCAGAAAAAGAGGGGAAACAGGAAAGAGAAAAAAAACTTGTCAATTATAGTGTATATTAGTGTCACAAATCTTGTGATATTTGGTGTTTATCTAAAGCCCTAGTTGCTGCAAACAAACAATTTTTGTGGCTTTCAGTTTTTTAAAGTAAGTTCCTAGTCCTTGTGGTTGCTGGGGGAAAAAAGCTTAAAAACAAGACCAAAGTGCAGCTGGAAGGCTCAGAAATCAGGTATGAAATTAAAATATTGATTTCCCCCCTTAAATTTCATTGCTTTTAAGCCAATCTCATGAATGGGGGTGGGGGCTGCCTCATGATTTTTGAGTGGTTGGTGCTAGCAATTCTACTGTGCACAAGGTCCCTTGTTGAATTGGAGATGTAAGTGAGAGCTGATTGTATGACTAAGAAACCAGCTCAGATAACTCTGGGACTCCCACAGGAAAAGGTAGCCGGGTTTTGATTTGTCAGCTTCTGTACACAAAATTTCTGTGTGGATGGAAGCAAAACATGTTGCTTAACTGTGCAAAAACCAGGCCTGTGGCACAGTTTGGTACAAGCTGAACGGATGGCACCCAATGCACATTAGACTTTGGTCCACGCACTACAACACGATCCCTGGCACAGCAGAGTTAGAAGCATAAGTGAATCTTTTGTGTTCAACATCAGATTTTCACCTCAAATTTTTTGGGATTTCTCAAACTGAAAGACACACCAGTGTCTTAAATGAGAAATGTTTGGTGTTATTTTAGCCTGGCTATTCGTTTTCAGTAATAATTTCTATGATCATGTTTTAAAATATTTTAAAACATACATTGTCGGGTACTAAAACAATGCTAGTTTGTTCCTTTTACTTCTTTACTTGATTTACATTTATATTGTACACACAGAATGCCCAATCTAAACTCCACTAACCCTCAGTGCTCATTTAAACAATCTACAACATAACATTGTACAATCAGAACCTCAATTATCCTAGCACCGCACTCATAATAAACTCTCAAGCCCTTCAACAGAAAAAAACTCGCATTGGTCCCATTACACAATTTCACAAATCTCTTTTTAATTTCAGCAGCATGAGAGATCACCTCAGAGTTGAAATTGCCAATCAGTATTTCAATGAATAATAGCTATCAAAAGCCAGATATATTTCTGCGACAGAAAATCTTGCCAAGAAAGATATTTATGCCCTTTATGGCCACATTTACTACTGTTTCAACAGTTGAATAGGCTGTACAAATAATATGTCTAGATAAGGATAAGCCATGTTTACAAAATTCTCTCCAATTAGCCCAACTTCTTTAATTTTAAAGATATCTCAAACAAAATTCCTTCCAATCTTTCCTATCCATGTGTGGATTTTTTCCTATCCATATGCAGAATGAATTTTTATATGCACCACAACAGGGGTTCCCAAACTTTTTGACATGGGGACCAGTAAATCTATTCACAAGCTTTTGGAGGACTGGTAACATTCATTTGCATATTTCCATATTCATTAAGCAAATTATGAATATTCAAATAAGTTGTTTCTGGTCCTCCCAAAGCCCCCAGTGCCCGCTTTAGCACAGCTTTTGATACGGTCACCCACAATATTCTTGCCAGCAAGTTAAGGGAATATGGATTGGATAAATGGACTGTAAGATAGATAGAAAGCTGGCTAGACTAGCGTGTCCCAAACTTTTTACTTCAGTTGGAACCTGGGTGGGGTTTTTTTCAGTACTGTTTTTTGCAGCCCAAAAATATAAATGTATATAAAAAAAGAATTAAAAATGAATAAATTTTCAGAGTTTCACCCGGCTGCATCCTCCGCCCAGCCTAGGCCAGGGCTTGGGGGACCCAGCACCACATGGGCACTCCAGGAGGCGGGAGCAGATTGGGGGTAGGGTATCTGGCTAGGAGAGAGGGTACAAGGAGGGGTAGGGTTGCCAGGTGTCCAGTTTTGTACCGGACAGTCCGGTATTTGAGGGTTCTGTCCAGGAAACAAATTGAGAAAATACCGGACATAGAAAATGTCCAGTATTTTCTAATTAGGTAAGTTTTATTATTATTATTAGGTGCATCAATCCGTAGCTGCAAACTGCCTGGCTGGTAGATGTGCTCATGCTGTGTGAGTGTGTCTACCAGCCAGGCATTTCGCGACTACTTGAGGGAGGGTTTGGGGGGGAGGGCCGGACTCACTCGTGTGCCCGATTCTGCATGTGCCCAGATCAATCCCACTTCCCGCCGGCAGATTCACACCTCCCCCTCCCCGCTTCTCCTCCCACTCTCCGCTGGCCAGCCCCGCTGCCCCCATCCAGTCCTGCTTCCAGCAGCTGGTTCTCCAGTCCTCCTCCTCTGGATCTCCCCTGGCCAGCCCATCCCTCCCCCCGGCCAGCCCTGCTTCTGCTGCCCGCTCGCCCCCATCTCCACCAGACAGCCCCGCTACCTCCAACCCTGCTTCCCGATGGCTGGTTTCCCCCATGCACATCCCTCCTCCCAGCCCATCTCACCCCGCTCCCCTCCCGGCAGCCACGCTGAGGCCCAGTATTTTTTTCCCGTGGCCCGGTATCGGGCCACAGCCCATAATTTAGGAAACACTGCACCACAGGAGTGTAAAAAGCATGTGCGAATGTGCACCGCCAGTAGAAACAAAACACATAGCTGCAGACACTCTGCCTCTACTGCTTGAGCTATAAAGGAAGCTGGCTCTCAGCTTAGGCTGTGGCGCTCCCTTGTTCTTACCTCTCGCTGTAAGTGTTTTAAGTGCCACTACATGGGACAGTGAACCACATGGTGTATAGGTTACGGCTGCACAAGCACAGAGCTTACAGGGAACTCTGACCTCAAGGCTTTGTCCAATTCTTACATTCTATCACACTACAAGCCTGATCCAAAGCTCATACAAGACTGTTTCACTATAAACCTAATCCAAAGCCTGTTGAAATCAAGGGAGTATTTCCATTTACTATATGGTCAATTCTGTATGTTTGGACAACACCTATGTTTCCAAATTGCAAACATTTCAATAATTTATAATATGATTATATGAGTCTTCACATTTTTTATTATGTTCTGATGTCCCTCTGGGCCACATGAATAATAGGAGGAAAATTAACATGTTTACTGGATCTTTTTAGCCTGTTGAACAGATGTGATGGCTATTGATGATGGCAGGCTTTTCTTTGAGTCGCAGCAAATGCCAGACTAACAGGTTAAGAAACTAATGCAGATTTAAAGATTGTCATTCAAATCTCCTTTTCAGATTTTCTTCCTTGGGAAGCCGACACACTAACTCTTTTGGATGTGTTAATTATTTCCTTGCATTTAAGTCAGACAGCTCTATTATTTTGCTTTACAAAAATAACTTGCATTAAAATGTTAATAAAAAATAGAAACATTTCTGAATACGTTTAAAATTGAATTTGCAGCCATTCCCTAGCAATCAAAATATGGACATTCTTTCATGTTTGATAGTGTCCAGAGATCTATGTTGTTTAGCCCTAATCATATAGGCATTTAAGTACACGAGAAACTTTTTGTACATGAATATGCCCACTGACTTCAATGGAATCAGTGATCAAACGTGTAAAGTTCCATTTAGATCTTAATTATTTGCAAGGCTTGGAATTGAGTATAGCTAAGTAAAACAGTAAGCATTTGTATGAACATAGTATGAGAAATTATGCTCAAACCATCTAATTCGGCATTATACTGGAAGCATTAAAATCTGTTCTCCTGTGTATTTAAATTTTATTTCAGAATGCTCAACTTCTCCATGGTACATTGCTATTAAAAGACCCCTGTTATATTTCTCTACATTTATTATAAAAGATTACTTCTGTTTTGCTCTGTTTTAGAATTCTGGGAACTGTAATATAAATTTAAAAATGGTATTTCAGAATGCATTGAAATTTAGTTTTTTAAAAGAGTAGAAATTACTATTTCCAGTTGCTGAAGCGTTCTTTTAAAGTACCCTAGAAAAATATATCTGCACTTAAGACTACTCCAGAAGCCTATTGAGTCAGCCTGTAGCATTCAGTGATATAAAATTAACATACTGCAACCATTCAGTTAAGCCACACTGATGAATAACCAAAATAACAATTATACTGCAAGATTAAAAAAACCAAAATAACATAAGTATGTGACAAAGCATATGGACAGGGAGATTCAGAGTTATTGGCTTAGTTTTGCTATTTTTTAATCTTTCCCATCACTCTGTTCAATATACTTTGTTAAAGATAGAAGTGAGAAAACCCATCATGGACAAATTATAGGAACAATGAAAAACAGACACTGTCTTAAGGTAACACTGTTCATTTAACAGCTTCTTAGTACCATCTATTTTTTAATATATTTTCCCCTTTATTTCAATTATCATGAACAGTGATATGATGGAAGCATGCTCATAGCTTCATAATTAAATTGTAATAACCTCTTTTTTTAGCACCATATAATTTTTTGTTGGAAAAAACTGAACTAGCCTGAAAATTGTCAGGTTTATTAGGAAGACAAGAGTGTTTTGTCTGTAAAACCAAAAGAAACTTGATTTTTTTTAAAGTTACAGGTTACTGAAATTACCTTAATTTGAAATATTGGCTTTATGGCTCAAAATGTCATGACTCTGCACATTTGATCATCCCCTCTCCTTGCAAGCTAGTATGAAAGTTGTATTTGAAGAAAAATAAGTTGCAATTAAATCCATCTATTTTTCTAGTGAGTAAGCTGCTTATATGTATAGACAAGTTTTGCCCTATAATGGCTGATTGCAAGTTAAGAAGACAATGAGTTCTCACACGCTTCACAGCTAAAGAGTACCCTTTAGCTCACGAGGCAGAAACGTTGATTTTGGTGTTGAAGCACCGAGGATCTTGTCCTAGCATTGCAGACATACGTGATTTGTCTAGGTATGTGTGTGTTTATTTGCAGGAACAGGCTGATTGCAGATTTCATACTCTGTCCCTGTACTGCAGTGTATGCACACCAATCTGTTGTAAGCAGCCCCATCACTGCTTCTCACACTTGGGCAGTCAGTGCAGCTGAGGCTGGAGTAGGCCCCAACCCCACCTACAGCCCCACCCCATCTGCTGAGACCCTGCCCACACCACGGGGAGGAGCAGCATGCCGAGTGCATCCCATCCCCGACCCCGCCCTCCATGAGGAAGGGGAAGAGCACGCATGCCCAAGCTTCCCCGACCCTGAGAGCAGCAGGAGGGAGGTGGTTGTGGCCCAAGCTGGCCTGAGCCTCCTCAGCCGCAGTAGCAGCAGGAGGATGGCAGCCCCGGCCCAACCTTTCCAGCCTGGGTAGCAGTGGGAGGGAGGCAGCCCGGGCCCAAACCATATACACTGCTAAGGAGGTTCCTGCTACTTTGCCTTCCCAGCCGCCCTGGAACCTGCCTGAGCCACACTAATCATTCCACAGCAACCACATGTGGCAGCTGGAGGCAGGGAGGCCAGCAAAGCTCAGCTTTGGGTAGGCTGTGCCTTGTTTTGCACATGCTATTTATTTGTTAGTCTCTAAGGTGCCACAGGACTACTTGCTGTTTTTAAAGTTACAGATTAACAGGCTACCCTTCTATGGCTCAAGATAGACTTTAGTCACTGTTTGTAGCTCAATCTTTTGGGCACACTTCTAGGCTCAGATCTTTCATATGGGCTTTTGCTGAAGTTGTAGAACTCCTCAGTCCAGACTCCCTAGATCCTGAAATCAGTGAATGAAACCTCCCAAATGTAACCTGCCAGGTAGAGCCAGCTAGGGCCGGGTTCAATATCTAGGGGTTTCTCTCCATCCATCCAACCCAGAACTCGCTTGAGCTCCCACCCAATAATCCATGAAATTCACGCACTATCCCTGGGCACCTCCAAGAGGCAACGCTTCCCCACTCACAAGCACAGAATCTGAGTGTAGAAAAAGAAACTTTTAAAAGGGGAGGGAAGCAACGTGTCATTAAGATGGGAAAACATCACAAAATGGAGTTCAGAATCAGTCCCACCCCAAGTAGGTTGGGCAGTGTCCTTTTCCTCTCAGGGTACATCTAGACTACAAGCCTCTTTTGAAAGAGCATCTAGACAGCAACAAGACTTTTGAAAAAGCGATTCGCTTTTTCAAAAGAGAGCACCCAGGCAATCTGGATGCTCTCTTTCGAAAAAGCCCTGTTTGTGTTCAAGAACACCTTTTTTCAAAAGAGCTCTGTTGAAAAAAGGCATTCTTCCTCATAAAAGTAGGTTTGCCAATATCGAAAAAAAACGCCATGTTCTTTTGATTTAATTTCAAAAGAACACGGCAGCAGTCTAGATGCAGGTGAAGTTTTTTTTTTTTACAAAAAAGGCCATTTTTTCTTAAAAAAAAAAAAAACTCTGTAGTCTAGACACCCCCTCAGGTTCTTAGGTCTAGCAATGTAAATGCCCCCTTCATGTGCTCAATCCTTGTGTGCACCCCACTCACAGTTGCTGCCCTTGGTCAAGGAAGACCCAGAATTCAGAGGTACATCCGCACACTTCACCTCCCAGCCTGAGGGTATGTCTAGACTACATGCCTCTGTCACCAGAGGCATGTAAATTAGACATACCGACATAGTCAATGAAGTGGGGATTTAAATATCCCCCACTTCACTAGAATAAAAATGGCCGCCGCGTTGTGCCAGCTCAGCTGTTTGTCAGCACAAACCAGCAGTCAAGACGAGGATCGGACAGCAAGGAAAACCTTTGCCGACTGATCCCTTATGCCTCGTGCAACAAGGTTTACAGGATCGGTCGGCAAAGACTTTCCTTGCCAACCCGATCCTCGTCTTGACTGCTGGTTCGTGCCGACAAACAGTTGAGCTGGCATAACACGGTGGCCATTTTTATTCTAATGAAATGGGGGATATTTAAGTCCCTGCTTCATTGACTATGTCGCTATGTCTAATTTACATGCCTCTAGCGACAGAGGCATGTAGTCTAGTCATATCCTGAGTGTGTGTGGTGGGAGGTAAAGAGGCATCTTACTCACTCCACTGGTCACTCACCATCCGCCTGCTCAATGCTCTCTGGCACCACCCTTGTTGGCCATTCGTCTCACCTCTCAACAACCACTTTTCTGGCCACTCAATGCACCTTTCCATCACCGCCCTGCTGGCTGCTCATTGTGGTGCCACTACTCTGCTGGCCACTCACTGCATCCATCCGCCACCGAGCTCTTAGTCATTATCCACTCGTTGCTTCTGCTGGCTTGTGGTGGATTTGTCTCTAGGTCAAACCTAGTGATTTCAGCTCCTGGCGATTTCAGCACTGGATGATTTCAGCTCTTGGTACAAACCAGCAACAAGAAATTCCAGTATCCACTGGAATAAATGTAAATAATAAAAGAGACTCCTTATGTAGCCTATCTTTAGCTCTATCATTGAAACAGGACAGAGAAACAGGTTGAACCAGTCCTAAGCAAAACTCGTGAAGTCATTCTGCCGCTCTACTCTGCACTAGTTAGGCCTCAGCTGGAGTACTGTGTCCAGTTCTGGGCGCCACATTTCAAGAAAGATGTGGAGAAATTGGAAAGGGTACAGAGAAGAGCGACAAGAATGATTAAAGGTTTAGAGAACATGACCTATGAAGCCAGGCTTCATGAACTGGGCTTGTTTAGTTTGGAAAAAAGAAGATTAAGGGGGGACATGATAGCGGCTTTCAAATATCTAAAAGGGTGTCACAAGGAGGAAGGAGAAAATTTGTTCCTCTTGGTTTCTGAGGACAGGACAAGGAGTAATGGGCTTAAAGTGCAGCAGGGGAGGTTTAGATTGGACATTAGGAAAAAATTCCTAACTGTCAGGGTGGTCAAATATTGGAATAAATTGCCAAGGGAGGTGGTGGAATCTCCCTCTCTGGAGATATTTAAGAACAGGTTAGATAGACATCTGTCAGGGATGGTGTAGACGGAGCTTGATCCTGCCTTGAGGGCAGGGGGCTGGACTCGATGACCTCTCGAGGTCCCTTCCAGTCCTATGATTCTATGATTCTATGATTCTACAGCTCGCATCTGGAGGGCATGCAGCCTGCTGACTCAGAGTCCTGCACTCCCCAGCTTAAGCTCACAGAGCTCTGGAAGTGGAGCCTCTGGCATCCAAGTTTATTTACACTGACAGTATCTCTCTCCTTTGTACTAAGTTAAGCACAGACTTTCTTTTATATTCTTACAATAATTACAATTAATTGTAATTAATGTTAATACAATTTGTGACCCAACACCACCCAAGCAGATGACAAGAAGCAAAACACTATTCAATCATCTAAATATCTAATGCATCTAAGCAAAGCTGGGACAAACTGTATTTACTTAGAAACCCAGGATTTCTCTCCAGTTGGCTGTAATGGAAGCATTGATTCAGACCCTGCTTACACAAATGTACCCTTACCCCAGTCACCAGCACACACTCCCTCAGGGTTCCACTCTGGGCTCTAATTTAGCCTCTTTGGACAAAGAACACAGCAACACAAGCTTTAGCAAAGGAATTTCCTTGCCACAGTCATTTTACTATTAAAAGCAATCTAGAGAAATAGATCTTTAGTCTGATCTTACCTCTTCTGTGGATCCAGAGTTCGTCAGTGTTTCAGGCAGAGTTCCTTCTGCCTTCTCTCTCTCTCTCTCTCCCCAAACAGACCAGTTTACATGGCCTGCCCCAATGCTCAGAGACGCTCATCTCCCATTAATTACAATTTATTTTCCTTTGCCATGTACCTGTGGTGAGAAACTGCATATCCATCAGCAGTGCTAGATTTATGAGCCAACTAAGCAAACTACATTTTAGGGCCTCAGATTATGGGGGGCCTCTAAATACAAACAAATTACTAGTTTTTAGTTGCATCTTCACTTATGTACCAATATGTATGCAAATATAAAACTTTATTATTTCTATTTTCATTGTCCTTTCTGTTAGAATAATACACATTTTTAGTAATGCAATGGGGCCTCTTAAACTTGGCATAGTGTAGGGCACAGTATGTCTTAATCCAGTTCTGTCCGCCAGCCATTCTAGTATCCCTGTGTAGAAAAAACATTGTTTTGGTAAGCATGGATATCCCTGATGGCTCCAGATTGCTGTGATGTTTTCTCAGTGATGGTCCTTCAACCATGTGTTAAGCATCTTTCCTGGGCAGGTAGAATATCTGGAAAGCCACTTAATAACTTTGTTCAAGGCAATGTTATTCAAGTGTTCAGTACAGAATACAAAATGGAGGTGCTAATACAAAATGCAGCTCACAGTTTGATACAGACATATTCTACTCTGACACAACAGAATCACAACCCAAAACATTTTTTGGCAAAAATTAGAGCTATAGGTCAAGGTGTGATAGATGTATTTTAAAAAATATGACAATCTGAAATTTTTCTTAGCACCTAATAACCCTGTGACAGATCAAAGACAATTAACAATCCAAATGTTTCCATTCATGGATTAGGTGATCTATGGCCAGATATATTTATAGAACCAATCCTACAAGGTGCTGAACACTTTCAAGAGAAGCAGTGTGCTATTAAAGTGTTTGGGGAATTTTAGACACTCAGCGCCTCTCTAAAGCATTCTACTCCCTGGAAGGATTAGCACTAAAAGCCTTGTGGTATTTTTTATACAGGAAAAGTAAAGCAGTATTAGTAATTGCGTTCAGATTTTAATTACTATTAAAGTCCAACGCACGCTCTTTTTGAAAGAAACATAAAGCCAGTGTAACATTGTTTGGGAAAGCAAAACACCCATTTGCATGGGCCTGATGCTCACTTTTTAGGAAGTGTCCATAGACCAAAGAGGCACACAGCATAGATTAGGTGCAAGGGGATATGTGCTATGTATCTGGGAAATAGCTTGCATCAGGAGGCTGAATATGGAAGTATGGTAGGATTTTGCTGTCTGTGTAGGAGTGAAAGTTGCTGGTTAAGTAGATTGTGCTTGCCTCATCAAGGAATAAGTAGAAACAGTTATATCATTTCTGAATTGTACATGAGAAAAATGAAATATTATTCTCTTTTAACTATATATAGAGGGACATTGGGGCACAGTAAGGAGTAATTGGAATCTCTCTCAGGGGTTCTCAAACCTTTTGTTGGAATGACTCCATTTTAATGGATTATTTCCTTCTGGGATTCCAGACTATATGGAAGACACCATTTTGAAAAGCAAAATAGTATCTTCTGTGCAGCATGGCCTTCTATGGGTGATGCATGCTAGGTCACACGACATGGAACAAAATCGTGTCCCTCCATACATCATGAGGTCACACTGTGGGGAGCAAAATGGCATTGGCATGCTAGGAATCAGAGTGACCACAGCTCCTGATGGCAGGACCCCAAATTGGAGTTTCAACCAAAACAGTGGGAACTGTTGCACTAGGTGGAGGAAAGAAAGCAAGGTGGTATCATTAGCCCACAACATGTTATAAATTGGATGGTAGACTATGGGCAGATGTGCAGCTTCTATCGGAAGCACACCTGATATGCAGTGGGTGATATTTTGCACTTTCAATGTGATGAATTTTGAATCTTTGAATATTTATCTTCCTTCCCTTAAGTGTTCATCTCCATGTATTCAGATATGAATGTTTCTTTTAATTGTAACATTTTTTGGTGTGTGTACACATACAGACACACACGTTTTAACTTTACAGTAAGATTTATATTTAACATTAATGTTCAAGTTTTAGGTCAATTATTACAGAGTGCATCTTTCCTATGATCCAGATACTTTCACATTCATATTACCGTTTTGCAGCATCAGCTCCAATATCAATGTTAATAGAATCTGACATGAAAAAAATTATTGATGTGAGTTGTTTCTGACATCAGGGATATTAGTGCTTAAAAAAGGCTGCAACATAGGCACCATCACTTTGTAACGAAACCTGGAGATCACTTTATCACATTCTGCATTGTTCCAAAGTGGTGTTTCTGTGTAATTTATAGGACATCTAGAGGCTGACAGTTAAACAATGGAGCACCAGTACAAATGGATGCATCAATAAAATCCCCACTTATTTGCTCTAAGCTTCCTTGGAACAGATAGCAAGCCAATTTACCCCTAACAACAGCCTGGGAGCAGGCAAAAGAGTAAAGGAGAAGTTGAACCTCTCTAGTTTAGCACCCTGGAGACCTGACCAGTGCTGAACCAGAGAATTTGCCTAACCGTGGGAAGTCAGTATAGTCTAGCAACATTACCAACACTTCCACTGCTTACTGGGCTCTTAGACATTTAGGGGTAAATTAGAGCTAAATAAAAGCACAGAACACTGAAAGCCAAGACTAGTGGCTGTAAAGAAATGTTATGGGACTATGGGAAAGTTGATCACACCTATGATAAGTGGACAGCCAGCTAACTAAAATCATGCCAGATCCTGGATGTTTCCAGACCAGAGACTAGATGGGTTCAAACTGTAGTTTGGTTTCCACAGAATGGAAAAAATTCAACAGATGAGATACAAAAAAGTGGTATTTCAACCCAAACTGTGGGAATCTTGTGAGTAATCCACTTGAGCATTATATAGATGGATTTTGATCTCACTAGGACACCTCAGTAGAATCACACACTTATAATGCACAATTGGGACTGTGTTACTGTGTCATTATAGGACATCTAGAGGCTCACAGTTAAACAATGGAGTGCCAGCTACACGTGCTTATATATGTATGTCTGTAAATTAAGCTATTGCTACTCAGCTGTGTTCATTAACAGCTTTACAAAAAAACCAAGTTTTTTAAAAGGTATTCAATGCACTTCAAAATAACATGTCAGCGAATTAAGTGGACTGTCCTTCAGAGCTCTACCTATGTAAGGATTATTTGTGTGGGCACTACATCACTGTATACTCTTGATTTTTATGTAAATCTGGGCAAAGTGTGGGAATTAATTTATAAGGATGGAAATTACTGACCAGTTCCTGTATTCAGAGAGGCCCTGAGCTATTTAAGTGATATTGACAACCGGACAAAAAACAGGTTATGCTCACAATGCATCAGAGAAGGGGAAAGAATTATGCATGATCCTGATGTATAGCAAAGCCCAGTTAAATTGTTAACCAGCTTCTCCATCCGGAAAGATGCTGTGAGTGACACAGCATTTTATTGCTTAGTATTTCTTAAACAACGACTGGGTACTTGGTTCTGTACAAGAGCGTGAAGTACACTGAAGCACTGAAAAAATGCATATAGCAGAAGCAATTTTAATTCAGAGTACTATAAAACAGTGCTTTGTCATTACTTCAGAGGATAAATTTAGTGTTGGAGTAAACTATAAGGCTACGTCTACACTGGCCCCTTCTCCGGAAGAGGCATGCTAATTTAGAACTTTGAAATAGGGAAATCCGCGGGGGATTTAAATATCCCCCGCGGGATTTAAATAAACATGGCCGCCGCTTTTTTCCCAGTTTGGGGAAAAGCCGGAAAAAAGCGTCTAGACTGGCGCGATCCTCCGGAATAAAGCCCTTTTCCGGAGGATATCTTATTGCAAGAAGGAATAAGAGATCCTCCAGAAAAGGGCTTTATTCCGGAGGATCGCGCCAGTCTAGACGCTTTTTTCCGGCTTTTCCCCAAGCCGGAAAAAAGCGGTGGCCATGTTTATTTAAATCCCGCGGGGGATATTTAAATCCCCCACGGATTTCCCTATTCCAAAGTGAGAAATTTGCATGCCTCTTCCGGAGAAGGGGCCAGTCTAGACGTAGCCTAAGAGTTTTGCAAGGCTGATCTTGGGCTAGATCCTAGTTTATGCTGTTGCCTCCTAATCAACAGTCATCTGACATATGGACATGTGCCTTACAGGACCTAGTGGATAGTTCCTGGCCTTTCTCTATGGTCGAATTTATTTCTAGTTGCATAAGAAGAATTCTAGTGACACAACCAAGTAGACCTGTAAAGTGGTTTGAAACACTAAAACAAATAGGTTCAAGAACAGGATTGCAAGAATAGCTTTATCAAAAATTATAGTCATGATCCCAAGGAAATGCACTTTTACCACAGGCACTATGAGTGATTGGGATAATTACTTAAGATTCTGGTGTATCTCCATTTTACTCAAAAGACAATGATATACTATTGTGCCTTTATGGCCAATCTCTAAATATCACCGCACAGTTCCTGCTCATGTTCTGTTACAGGTATATTATTAGTGCCACAAGTGTGACATAATTCAAAATTAGCGCAGAGAAAGTGCTTAAATTGGTGACACACACAGAGGCAGGAATATAGGATATGCCATACCAGATCAAACCAATGAGCCATTAGCTCTGGTATCCTGCTGCTCGCTTTTCAAAAAAGGGAAAGCAACAAAAGTCACATGTATGTTGTTGGAATAAGTTTCTTCCTTGCTGAATCTGCAGGTTTGCTAGACCACTTAGGGAGGGTGGGTAGCGTGAGTATGTGAGAGAGTATGTGTGGGGAGGGGGGCAGAAAAGTTTTCCTGGTTTGGCCCAGAGTGGCCACCAGGGCAAGCTGGGGAGGGCTAGCCTCCAACTAGTTCGATTTAAGTGGCTACACAGCCCTTAATTCAAACTACTTAATTCGAACTAGACGTTAGTCCTCGTAGAATGAGGTTTACCTAGTTTGAATGAAGTGCTCCGCTAGTTCAAATTAAGTTCGAACTAGCGGTTTGCCTGTGTAGCGCCTATTAAAGTTAATTCGAACTAACGTCTGTTAGTTCGAATTAACTTTGTAGTGTAGACATACCCTTTGGGATTCCCTCTCTTTTCAAAGAAGAGTGCAGGACAGCCTCTTAGAGTCCTTCCTCCCTCCATAAAACAAGATTATAAGCAGAGCACTGGTAAGCACATACACAAGCTACCAGGAAAAAGAGTCTGTTTAAAGTTTGTCTCTGGTTTAAAGTCTTCCTTGGCGGGTGTCATGGTTATTGGGTAAGCTGCAATTTAGGCCTCTTCTATTCCATCTTGAGTATACCCTTCAGGTGGCAGGCCTGACTTCCTGCATCTCACTCTGTGAAATCCAATCACTCTTAGATGAGATTTCTGGGCCTCAGCTCTCCATTTCACAACTGTGTTAACCAGGCAGGCCCAACTGAGTTTGGCATATACAGTATATGCTTTTCCTCTGGGAGCCTATAAAAGTGGCTGATCAGTGACTCAAAAACAGTGTCTTCTAAACAAAGTCTTGTTGATTCTTTCACGCTATGGTATATAGCACACAGAGCAAAGAGTTACAACAAAGTTGTATATGCATATTTCTCCTGGCCTACACAATCATTCCCAAGAACGTTCCCCTCCAACCAGCTATCCCCATGTCTGGCTCAGGGAAGTTGAATGATTTGCTTGCAGCATGCACTTACTGTGTATCAACAACTTAGTCCAGCTGTCACACACACTTCTGCCAACCCTCTCCTCTGCTTTCTCACAAGGCTGACAGCTTCAAGGATTAGGATCCCCTTTGATTGTAGGCTTTTTGGTCTGGGAAGAATGAAATTCATCAGACTACGTGGATCCAGGCAAGAGTTTTCCAGTTATTAATAATTTTCCCATTGTTTCCTCAAGGACTCTAGGTACACCATGGCTACGTCTAGACTGGCATGATTTTGCGCAAATACTTAAGTATTTGTGCAAAAGCAAGTCTAGATTAGCATGGAGTTACCGTTATAACGATGCGCTTTTGCTTGTCTACATTGGCGGCGCACTTTTGCGCAAAAGCAGAAGCCTGGAACCATTTTGCAGAGGGCAAAAGGGCACCAGCACTTTCCGGGGGCGGGGGCTGGAGCTCCTTTGAGACACGTGCTTAAAGGGATCTCCCTGGACAGATGTTTCTCTCCTGCTCCCTGCTTTAGGACCTCTTGTAGGGACTGACAGCTGTAGCAGTTTTGGTGGTTGCCCTCTGCCTTTTGGACACCACTGCCTTTTGCCACCTAGTGCTTTTGCCTGGTTTTTTTTCTTTTGCCTTGTTTTGTCTGCCTTGGAGCCAGGGGTGGCCATGTGCCTGCTCTGGCCCCTGCCGGCCATTTTGGAGTGTCTGCAGCTGGTGCTCCAGGCTGGTGCCCTCCTGTTCCAAGACCAGGAGGCACAGACCGTTGTGGACTCCCTCACCAGGGAGGCCATGGCGTCCCTGTGGCATCCCCACCCCGGGGTGGAGAGGCCACTGTGGAGACTGGACACCAGCACCGACTGGTGGGACCGGCTGGTCCTGGGGCAATGGGGCGACCAGCAATGGCTCCGGAACTTCTGCATGCGAAAGCGGACGTTCCTGGAGCTGTGTGCCTGGATCGACCCTGCGCTCCAGAGAGCCACCACCCAGCTGCGGGCACCCATCTCCGTCGACAAGAGGGTCACCAGTGCACTTTGGAAGCTGGCCACCTCGGACAGCTACCGATCGGTGGCACACCAGTTCGGGGTGGGCAGATCCACCGTTGGTGTCATCGTCATGGAGGTAAGTCCAAGGGGAAGTGCTGCTCGGTCACCAGGCTGCACGTGCTGCTTACTGCCTAATACTACACACACATGTGGCCTGAGTGACATGCTCTCCCCCTCCCCCTTCCAGGTGCCTGGATCCCCTTTTCCCCCACCCTTGTGAGTGCAAAGTGCAACACTCACCGGTGGAGCCTTCCCCGGCCTCCAAGGATGCGCGGGAGACGTCAGGGCTGCCGGAGGGGGCCTGTAGGGTGGCAGTGCCGGCCTCATTCTCCAATGCACTGCTGCTGTCTCCTTCCCCCATCTCGGTGGTCCTGGTGACGGGGAGGCGCATGCTGCTGTCGACGGGGACCTCCGGGGCTGGCTGGCCCAGGATGGCGTGGAGTCGTTCGTAGTGGGGGCAGGTGTCTGCTCCTGACCCCTGGCCCTCGCTGGCCTTCACGTAGCCCAGGCGCAGCTCCTTGACTTTAGCCCGGACTTGCTCGAGGGTCTGGGCTGGATGTCCCTGCTGGGCGAGCGCCTGGGCCATGCAGGTGATGATGTCTGCATTCCGGCGCCGGGAGCAGGTGTTATGGAGGGCCTCCTCCTCCTGCCAGAGGTCGAGCAGGTTGTACAGCTCCCCCGACGACCAGGATGGGGCCCTTCTTTTTCTGGCCCTGGGGCCTCCTGCATTGGGGGTACGGGTGGCTGATCCCCACCTGGAGCTGCCATCCTGCTGTGGGGTGGCTGCTGAGGATGGCAGGGGCCACGTGGCAGACCTCAGCCCAGAGGTCTCATAGAGGTCTCACTTTAAGGTCAGAAGGGACCATTATGATCATCTAGTCTGACCACCTGCACAGTGCAGGCCACAGAATCTCACCCACCCCTCCCAGAATAATCCTCTCACCTATATCTCAGATATTGAAGCCTTCAAATACTTTGAAGACCCCAAGATGCAGAGAATCCTCTAGCTGTGATCTGTACCCCATGCTACAGAGGAAGGCGAAAAACCTCCAGGGCCTTTGCCAATCTACCCTGGAGGAAAATTCCTTCCCGACCCCAAATATGGCGATCAGCTAAACCCTGAGCATGTGGGCAAGACTCATCAGCCAGACACCCTCTCTAGTAATTCCTATCATCCCTCCATTGACCTATTTCCCACTGATAATGAATGGTCGGTTAGTTACCAAGATCATGTTACCAAGATCATGTTATCTCATCAAACCATCCCGCTTCATAAACCCATCTAGTTTAATCTTGAAGCCAGATAGATCTTTTGCCCCCCCTACTTCTCTTGGAAGGCCGTTCCAGAACCTCACTCCTCTAATGGTTAGAAACCTTCGTCTAATCTCAAGTGTAAACTTCCTACTAGCCAGCTTATATCCATTTGTTCTTGTGTCCACATTGGTATTAAGCTTAAATAATTCCTCTCCCTCCCTGGTTTTTATCCCTCTAATATATTTAAAAAGTACAATCATGTCCCCCCTCAGCCTTCTTTTGGTTAAGGTAAACAAGCCAAGCTCCTTAAGTCTCCTTTCATAAGACAGGTTTTCCATTCCTCGGATCATCCTAGTGGCCCTTCTTTGTACCTGTTCCAGTTTGAATTCATCCTACTTAAACATGGGAGACCAGAACTGCACACAGTATTCCAAATGGGTTCTCATCAATGCCTTGTATAATGGCACTAACACTTCCTTATCCCTACTGGAAATACCTTGCCTAATGCATCCCAAGATTGTATTAGCCTTTTTCACGGCCATGTCACAATGGCGGCTCATAGTCATTCTATAATCAACCAGGACTCCGAGGTCCTTCTCCTCTTCCGTTACTTCCAACTGATGTGTCCCCAGCTTATAACTAAAATTCTTGTTATTAATCCCTAAATGCATAACCTTACACTTCTCACTATTAAATTTCATCCTATTGCTATCACTCCAATTTACAAGATCATCCAGATCTTCCTGTATGATATCCCGATCCTTTTCTGAATTGGCAATAGCTCCCAACTTTGTGTCATCCGCAAATTTTATCAGGACACTTCCACTTTTGGTGCCAAGATCAGCAATAAAAAGATTAAATAAAATTGGCCCCAAAACTGATCCCTGAGGAACTCCGCTAGTAACCTTCCTCCAACCTGACAGTTCACCTTTCAATATGACCCGCTGTAGTCTCCCCTTTAACCAGTTGCTTATCCACCTCTCAACTTTCATATTAATCCCTATCATTTCCAATTTAACCAATAATTCCCTATGTGGTACTGTATCAAATGCCTTACTAAAGTCGAGGTAGATTAGATCCACTGCATTTCCTTTATCTAAAAAATCTGTTACTTTCTCAAAAAGGAGATCAGGTTGGTTTGGCACGATCTACCTTTTGTAAAACCATGTTGTAATTTGTCCCAATTGCCATTAGCCTCAATGTCTCTAACTACTTTCTCCTTCAAAAATTTTTCCAGGATCTTACATACTACAGATGTCAAACTAACAGGCCTATAGTTACCCGGGTCGCTTTTTTTCCCTTTCTTAAAAATCGGAACTATATTAGCAATTCTCCAGTCAAATGGTACAACCCCTGAGTTTAGAGTTTTATTAAAAATTTTTGCTAATGGACTTGCAAGTTCATGTGCCAGTTCCTTTAATATTCTTGGATGAAGATTATCTGGGCCCCCCGATTTACTCCCATTAAGCTGTTCAAGTTTGGCTTTTACCTCGGATATGGTAATATCTACCTCCATATCTTTAGTCCCATTTGTTAAGTTACCATTATCCCTGTATACTTGAAAGTAGGAATAAGAAATCCTCCGGAAAAGGGCTTATTTTCCGGAGAATCGCGTCTAGACTGGCGCTTTTCTCTGGCTTATCCCCAAGCCGGAAAAAAGCGGCAGCCATGTAAATGCAAATGCCGCGGGGGATATTTAAATCCCCCACGGATTTGCAATTCCGAAGTGTCTAATCTGCATCCTTTTTCTGGAAAAGGGGTGCAGTGTAGACACAGCCGAAGTGTTTAGGCTGGTTACTATTACACACATAATTATAGTATTTATAAAGGCACATTATATTTATTTAAAAAATTCAAGTAACTCCCTCATTCTCTACCCTAGTTTATAATCAAATTCCCAGACAGAGAGAGCATCCCACCTCCCAGAAATATCCTTACACATACTCTATAATCTCTTAGAAGGATTTTTGACAATTAATCCACCTCCTAGTCTGACATGCTTACACTCACATCACCTGTATAAAGTCATGTAAGGTAGCAGAAGGGAATGTTAAATAGAGGCTTAAGTATCACATGTCTAACAATTAAACCTTGCTGTGGTGGTGAAATAGAGAGCCACAAGATGCAGTATACAACATAAAAATGGCTACTCAACTCCTGAAGAGCAACAGAATAATTTAGCGTTTTATGACTAAATACATCATGCAAGTTTCCTGTCCCAGTTACTTTTTTGGGATTGTTTACCTACTAGTAGACACAGCAGTGCAGGATTCCCATATAATGATGTGCACTTTACACGTGAGTATGGAGGACACCTAAAATTAGGAGAATGATTTCATTTCCCTTTCATTCAGTCTCTGACTTCTTAGCAGATTTGCAACAAAAATGCCAAATATGTTGGTTATTTTTGTGGACATTGTTCAGTAGGAGCTGGTTCAAAAAACACACAGAACAGCCTTCAGAAGGTAGTCAAGATATCTGAACTAATGTCCTAGAGGTGTTCTATACCTGGTTCTCGTTACATGATATAGAACATGAAAATGCTAAGTGTTAATTTTCATGCATATGGTTATGATGTCCAAGTTTTTATTTGCTGAGCTGGAAAAAGAAAGAATTCACATCCATTATCTACAGCATGAATGATTTTTCCCACTTCGCTCATTTTTCTGCATTCTTTAGACCATGTTTTTCAATTTCTCACAAGAGTTTGTGCACTTAAATGCTTGAACTATTCTTTGTAGTCCTGTAGAATAATGAGCGTTCTCAGTTAAATATATTCTGAGAGCAGATGTAGTACTCTACTATAAGTGGGTCCAAATCCACACCAGAGAAGTGTCATTATTACACTATAATAGATGCAGTATTATTTAGAGGGAACAAGTGATGCACTGAGATTTTCTTTGGATAAAAAAAAGTTATTGTTTTTCAGCACTCACTGTTCCATCACTACATAGTCACCTCTGGGTCAGCTTACTGGATTTCCTTAGCATCAAAAAAGTAAGCCATTACATGGTGGATGTTTGTGACACTGTACCTCAAAGTAGCACCCTGGAACATATACCTCTGTCACATGATTCCATTTTATAGAAAGCTATGCACTGTGAGGTATTAAAAAAAGTCTTGCTCAGTTGAATCTTATTATGCTGTTGGACTGTATGCATGTATTATTATTGTAGGTGAAGTTACAAAGTATTGCTTTATGTGCTACTGAAATATATTGTAAGGTTGGGCAATGCTCACAGCTAGCTTTTCATTGCAACAAAGGAAGACCTATCAAGTGTTAATGGCTTATCAAGAAGCATCCATTGTCCCAGAAACTTCTCAGTGAAGGCAACTACACAATGAGGGCAGCCTAACCCATGTCCCAGAATGGATCTTTCTAGCAGCTGGAAAACCATATAAAATAAGCACAGTGACATCTCTCCTGGCCCATCTCAACATCTGGGAGATCTTCTGGAAGACAAAGACTTTGAACTATGGACATTGATCCCAGCCTGGAAGAGGATCCATCTGCATACTGAGGAACTAGCAAGATGTTTGTACCATCTGCTAGGGTGAGGGACTGTTGATTAGTCTGTTTGTTAGAATTTAGACTGCAAAATTATGTTTATTTCTTAGGTAACCAACTTTGATCTCTATTCCTGCTACTTATAATCACTTAAAAATCTATCTGTACTTAACAAATCTGTTTTATATTTTACCAAACACTGTGTGTTTTGATCAAAGCGCTTGGAGAATCTCAGCTCAGATTACAAAGACTGGTTCATGTTCACTTTCCCATGAAAATGCAGCAAATTAATTACTGAGTTTGCATAACCTAAGGGCGTTCAGCAGTTGCTGAAAGATCATTTATATAATTTAATTGGGTGTGTCCCTGTCTGTGGATGGCTGTTTAAATGCAATTCCAATCAAAGGTTGTAACTTAATATTAACATCAGTGATTGGGGTGTAGTAGCCCCACACTGGGAAAGCAAGGCCAAACCAGGCTAAGCTGGCTGAAGAAATCCTGCCTCTGCAGCCCTGCTGGGCATGCTTGAAGGCCTGGAGAGAAGGTCAGTCTGGGCTGGCTGCTGAGGAGGAAGGAGATACTACCAGAGCTCCTGGATGCAATCTGCCAGTGGGAATGGGCCCGGAGACCCACCAGCCAGTGAGATGCTGGAGATACTGCCAAGGATCTGGAGAAAGGACCCTGGAAGGTGTCCAGCAGAGACTGGTAGGAAGCAGAATGAAGTGGGAGATTGTATCCTGAGGAGCTCAGTGTGTTGCGGTGAGATTCCCCTTTCTGGACTGTGCCTCTGCTAATAGGGTCCTGGGCTGGGTCCCATTGGGGTAGGGAGGGCCTTGGTCCTCAATCCTGAACTTGTGGGGCCTGCACCCTGTGCTACAGACTCCAGGTGCTAGGCCTCATTGCCCCCAGCAAAAGGGGCATGGGTTTAGAACTGCAGTTGAGTTTCAGTACATGTGGGGTTGGGGCATGGTTCCAAGAACCCCAGGGATGTTACAGATCCCCCTGAGGGAGGGGCGAGTGCATCACCCAGCAACAGCATCAGTGTAAAGGGTAGCCCAGGCTGGTGTGTTGTGAGGGCACAGAGGTCCCACAGTCCAGGTTGTACCTGGGGACCCTCTCACTCAGTTTAAAGAAACAGTACAATTTTCCAGGATGCAGGATAAAGAATTGTATTGAGTTTAGATACTTCTTAGGGAAGTAGCCTGTAGTTCATTTAGAATTGAACCTGTAGTTCTTTTTTTTTTTTTTTTTTTTTTTTTTCTTATACCACTTTTCATAATAGGAAGAGTTCTTTCTACAGCTTATATGGTAACTTTTTCTATTATGGAAACAATCTTGTGTTTAGAAATTTTCAGAATTGCAAAGCTGACTTTTTTGCTTTGTATTCAGCAGTGATCTTTGAAGGTGATTTACTCATATGCATTACAAGAAGCTGTACCAAAAGAACAATTAAAGCTATAAATTGTGTTGAGTAAAGTATAGTAACCACTGTGAATTGAGAAGGGACTGTGCCAGGTTTATATCTTAAAATGGGTATTAACTGGGACCTCTTTGGCTGTTATGTTAGCATTACTTTCAGATATACCTTATTGAATCTATTTTATGTAGTTGGCTGACTTGAGTCACTGAAATACTTTTATTATTTACTTACCTAATGGCTAAATGTGTACTATGCACTTCAGAGCAGATAGGCATAGTTCTTAACTAAAGAGCTCATACTCTCATTTTAAATAAGATGTAGTCAGGGCCAGGGAAACAAATGTTACACTAGTAAGATATTGTGGTTACTAGTGCTTTTCATGCATAGAAATGGACAATTACATTACTTTTAGAATTAAGAGGATAATTGCCATTTTTTAAGCTTTGTAATAAAATGAGATTTTTTTTAAAAAAAGGAATCCCTTCCTATACAAAATAAATCCATATCAGTATCTTTCTATATATAGTTTCCATATATCCCAGCATAGTTTCAAGAGTCTCCTACAAGCATCTGCAAATGACTTGCAATCTTCTGAGATTTCTTCAGTCCAGAATGGGACCCAAGTGTTCCAAAAACACCTTGCTTGAAAGTCCTTTTGAGTCTTCTTCCTGGTTCCCTAAATTTTTCCATTTCACTGTTCACTTTACCATTCATTTCAGGATGCACTAAGACGTCCATATTCTTCTCCCAAAATCTAAGAAGATATTGACTCATTGTAACAGCTACACATTTAATGCATTATTACAACCTGTTCTATTCAGCAGGTACTCCCCAAATCCCAAGCCTTTATTTGCCAACTTTGCTCTGAGCCCTGATCTACACTAGGGAATTATTTCGAAATAATGCTCCTTATTTCAAAACAACAAGTGGAACTTCCACACTACCAAGCCTGTTATTTTGAAGTACGAGGCTGGTTATTTCAAAATAACTCCTTTCCATGAGGAATAATGCTTATTTCGAGATAGCGGTATTGTGGATGCTCCACTGCTGCTATTTCAAAATAATGACTCCCCAGAGTCTTTCAAAGTAATTATTCCCCCATGCTTCCCAGGGTTCTAAGTTGAGATAGCATGTCCATATTAGCCTACCTCAAACTAATTTTGAGATTTTCCTGTAGTATGGACATGCTATTTCAAAACAGTTATTTCAAGAGTCATTTTGAAATAAGTTATTTTGAAATAATTTGCTAGTATAGACATACCTTTACTGTTCTCCTGAGGAACATCAAGCACAATAGTCTCAATTTTCTCTCTTGCCTCCTGCAAACTACAAAACAGAGAACTAATAAAAATATTTAGGCCATCCAGTGTTTTAGTTCCTTATTTTGTTGTTTTTCTGTTTCTAAAGTACACTTTAATTCTCTTATCTGCCCCTTCATTAACTAGTTTGATTACTTAAAGCCAAGCAGGTCTCATAAAACCCTTGCATTGCATGTGTTTCAGCTCCTGATCTTTCCTGTCTTTGTTTTTTCCCCTCTGTCTATAGTTCAAACAGTTTCCAAGGACATTGTCATCAGTTGCTCCCAGAGCAAATAAAATGGTTCTGTAACCAATAACATACCTCATTATAGCATACTGAAGCATTTTCCATTTGTTGGCTGACATTATTTCCTCTTCCTTATTTCACTAGCACTTCGTTTATTATTACACTATTTCAAGGTCTTTCTTTCTCTGTCACCTATTTTCCCTTAAGGTATCCAGCTGAAAATATGTCGGGATACGCGATACACCCAAACTTTGAGTATCACAAAGTCAAAAACCTCTGTACTGATCTCAGTTTATTCTGTAATAATTACAAGTCTTACTAGCCAAAGGATTAGAGGCGCTCTGAGACAGAAATTTCTGTCTAGTTGCTGGTTAAGAAAGAAGGCTCAAATACTTCCCAGGAAGAGCTGGATGGACTGACACCAGCCAGACACATGACTGGAGTTGGAGATGATTTCTGGTACTCTTTAGCATGCATATTCCTTTATTGTTTTAATGTGTTTTCTCTGTGATGCTATCACCGTAAGAATACATCTATTTACTTATAAAGAGTTGTGTGATAATGTATAGATGGGTATTTACCTGTCACAGCCTCTTAGGAGAAACGAGAGTGCAATGCAGGCTTCTCTTGGACATCTAACTTGCAGGGAATAAAACTGTGTAGGCAGGAAACTATGCAGCCTGGAAAAACTCCGGTCAGGGGAGGAAAAGCGACTTGGGTCTCTGCCAAAGAGAAGTGACATATGAGGAACTAGGAAACTAAAACTAGGTGCCCTTGTGTAATGCTGTCAGTCATAATCCTACCTGGGACCTCCAGAGCTTAGTGCATGAGCCTCTACTGTATGCGCTAAAAGACAGCTGGCTCCCAGCTAAGGCTATAGAGCAGACTCATTACTCTCTCTGAGGCATAAGGATCTTGCGCAAAAGGGGGGTTTTGCGCAAAAAGGACCTGTCTACACTGCTTGTTTTTACGCAAAAACCTGTAGTGCAAAAAGCATCGGCAGAGAATATGCAAATGACAGTGCGACAAATGCTAATGAGTGCTTCATTAGCATACTCTCCGCCGCAATGTAGACGTAGCCTCTGTAAGTGGTGTCAGAGCCACTAGGTGGGACAGTACACCACTCCCAGAAGGTGTGTGCCTTACACTTGCTCAACCAAAGGGAAAATACAGGTGTTCCCATTTCTATAAAGACAGGAAACCATTTTGTGGCTTTAGCCACTATGCCCTTTTTCTGTCACACTTCCCCTTTTTCTTGTACACCTCGCTCAGTCCCATATGCTGAACTCACTGCTGTGGTGTGTGCACTGGAACACTTTTTTACTTCTAATCTACAATTGCTCTTTCTCTCTGATGTTCTGTAGGTCTGCAGCATTCTTACAAAATTCATTCCCTTCTGGCACTTTCACAAGTTTATATGCTCTGATGATTTTTCCTGGCTCATGCATCAATTCTTTCCTCTATTGCTTCCTTTGCTTCTCCTCTACCTTTGTTGTTCTAAAGATTCAAATCCATAGTAAAACCAGTTCCATTTCATTTTGAAAACTCTGTTGCCTACTCTTGCAAAATAGGCTGTTCAAAGGGGTCAAGAAACAGATCTTGATACAGAACAGATTCTACATGTCTGTTACTGTAGCTAATACTACAGGGGCTGTACCTGTGTTAGCAGTCAGCATCACAAAGAAGGCAAACACAACAGAACCAGGACATAGTGTTATTAGAAGCAGTTAAACAGGTGCAGGAGGGAAAAGAATGGTCATAAGATTCTCCATCAAAACCTCATGAATCAAAATTGGCTTGAGCAACAGAAAGCTGTTTGCTCAGGCACATGAGCTCTGAGACACAAGAATGGGTGGTGCCAGAAAACATTCAGAGGGATTTAATTTCCTCAGTCCATCTTGTACTTTCAAGAGGACACCCAGAGATAGACAGACAATGTAGACTTTGGCAACATTAGGCTGGTGTTCAGAGATGACCAGGAGATACCTTTCTTGGGGACAGGACCCATCTTATTAGAAACAGAAAAGAAATAATGTGGGATTTGATTATTAGAAATACAGATAGTTGGGTTTCTGATGAGGAGAACCACCCAGTGAATTGCCTGCTTAGTGAGAAGGTTGCAGGCCTCTCAAGACATCTAGTCAGATGTGTGCGCCATGCTGGGGAGTAGCCAATGCTCATGGTACATTTAGGTATCAATAACATATGAAAAAGTTCAGAGAGAGGTACTAGAGACCAAATGTAGGCTGCTAAGTAAGAAATTAAAGTCCAGGACTTCCATGTTAGTATTTTTAGAAATGTATCCAGTTAAGAGCAGGGCCGGTTAGAACTCCAGGGCCTCACTGTGTAGATGAAATGGTGTCTGGAGGAAAGACTTGGGTTTATTAGGAACCTTTTAGGAAAGGGGGAGCCTATACAGGAAGGATGGACTCCACCTACACCAAAATGCAACCAGATTGGTGACATTAAAAATTCTCCCACAAACTTTTTAATTTTACAACTAAAGGTTGAAGGAAACCGACAGGGATGGAGAAAACCATGGCTTGAGCCTATGATTTGGACAGATTTCCCTAATGAGATAATTTATTAAAGATGATAGTCTATATCCTAGTAAAGAGGAAAGGATAGAAGTTGAAAAAGCACAGGTAGGAGCTTAAAAGAAATAGCCAAATGAAAAGAGACCCATTACATTTCATCACATGAAGACAGACAGTTAAATGTTGACAAATTTTATAAGTGTTTCTATGTAAATTCAAGAAATTTCAATACTAAAGTGGGTCAGCTTGAGTGCCTGGTATTAAATGAAGATATTGATATAATAGGCATCACAGAAACATAGTGGAATGATGGTAATCGATAGAACATTGATTACCAGGGTACAAAACATAGGAATGACAAAAGGTTGCACTGGAGGTATAATGGAATTATATGGGAAAGAAAATAGACTTAAATATAGTACAAATCTTCAGTAAATTAAACAGTACCATAGAAGAGGATAGACAGTCCATGCTTGAATAAAAGGACAGCAGTAGGAATACACTACCAATCACCTGATCGGTGGAATGACAGTGATTGGGAAATGTGCAAGGACATTAAAGAGGCTACAAAAACAGAAAACCCAATGATAATGGAGGATTCCAACTATCCCCATAGTGGCTGGTAACATGTCACCGCCAGATGGGGTGTGGGCAAAGTTTCTAGACACCGTAAGAGATTGTTTGATGGAGCAGCTAGTTGTGGAGCCTACAAAGGAGGAGGCAATTCTTCATTTAGCAGTAACTGGTGCACAGGCTCTAATTCAAGAGGTGACTATAGCTGAATTGCTTGGTAATAATGACCATCCTGAAATTAAATTTATCCTACTCCTGGGAGAAGGGGGAGGATACCAAAGAACCCCACCACCATGACATTTAACATCAAAAAAGGAGAGAAACAGAAATGAGGAGACTACCTAAACAAATTCAAAGTGAGATGCCCATAACATTTTAACACACCATAGTAGAGGCTCAAACTAAATGTACAGGCAGTCCCCGGGTTACATGGATCCGACTTACATCGGATCCCTACTTACAAACGGGGTGAGGCAACCCCGCACTAGCTGCTTCCCCTCAGCAGACCAGGGAGATGCGAAGCTAGTGCCCCGCCCCTCCCCAGCAGACCAGGGAGACCATCTTTTTAGGTGACTTAGGAACTGTCCCAGATTGATGCGTTAGTAGAGAAGGTTTTGGAACAAATTCATAAATTAAACAGTAATAATTCACCAGGACCAGATGGCATTCACTCAAGAGAAGGTCTTCTCATGGATCAAAGTAACTGGTGAAAAGATAGGAACCAAAGGGTGGGAATAAATAGCTTATTCAGTAGAGACAGGTAAATAGTGGGATGCCCTCAGGGTTTATACTGGGACCAGTGCTATTCAACATTCATAAGGTGATGAGAAAAAGAGGATGAACAGTGAAGTGGCAGAGTGTGTAGATGAAACAAAATTACTTATGATGGTTAAAACCAAAGCAGACTGTAAAGAGTTCAAAGGAATTCTGTAAAATTGGGTGAGTAGACAACAAAATGGCAGATTAAAGTCCATGCTGAGCAATAAAAAAAATGCACATTGAAAAATATTATATCAACTATACATGCAAATGATGCAGTCCAAAGTAACTGTTAACACTGAAGAAAGATCTTGACATTATCTTGGATAGGGCTCTGAAAACATCACTTTCTAGCCAATGTCCAAGGAAAATCAAAACAATTAACTGTTAGGATTAATTAGCAAAATGATAGATAAGACTGAAAATATCATAATGCCTCTATACAAGTCCATAGCATGCCCACACCTTGAAAACTATGTGCTGTTCTAGTTGTCACACATCAAAAAATATATTAGAACTAGAAAAGGTACAGAGAAGGGCAACACAAATGATGATTAGGAGCATAGAACAGTTTCCATACGAGGGAAAATTAAAAGACTGGGACTGACCAGATTAGAAAAGAAATGACCAAAAGGGGATGTGTGAGAAATCTATAAAATTGTGAAAAGTGAATAAGGAAGTTTTATTTACTCCTTCCCATAACACAAGAACCAATGAAATAAATAAGCAGCAGGTTTAAAACAAACATAGGGAAGTACAATAGTCGCCTTTGCAATATTTTTCCGTATGTGTGTATATGGTGAATCAGTGTTTACTAATGACAAATCTAATTCTTCCAAACCTAACTATAATTATACCTGTGTTAGTCTTTCAATATGAAACTATTTTTCAAGTGCACCTGACCACCAAAAAGTTGGTTGAAATATGTAAGCAGTCTTTATTGTAGTAATGTAATCATACCATTATATTTAAAAGCATTGCTAGATTGAAAGGATGCCATATTGTTCAGCTTAGTAATGATCTGCACAAAAGAAAAGGCACTTTAGAAAATGTAATACAGGCAGTCCCCGAGTTACGTACAAGATAAGAACAAACCTACAGTCCCTAAGTTGAATCTGTATGTAAGTCGGAACTGGCGTCAGCCGCTGCTGAAACTGATCAGTTTCAACAGCGGCTGAATCTGGACGCCAGTTCTGACTTACATACGGATTCAACTTAAGAAACCCAGGCGTCCCCAAGTCAGCTGCTGCTGATACTGATCAGCAGCTGATTCTAGGAAGCCCGGGGCAGAGCAACTCTGCCTCGGGCTTCCTGTAGTCAGCCCCTGGTCAGTTTCAGCAGCGGCTGACTTAGGGACGCCTGGGGCAGAGCAGCTGGGGTGCTGCTGGGTTGCTCCAGTAGTGCGGCTCCTCGGCGTTACTGGAGCAACCCAGCAGCAGCCCAGCTGCTCTGCCCCAGGCATCCTGATTCAGCCACTGCTGAAACTGACCAGCAGCGGCTGAATCAGGACGCCTGGGGCAGAGCAGCTGGGGTGCTGCCGGGTTGGTACAGTAGCACCGAGGAGCGGCGCTGCGGGACCAACCTGGCAGCGCCCCAGCTGCTCTACCCCAGGCGTAGGCAAGAAAAGCCTGGTCTGCTGGGGGGGTAGGGGGGCACTAGCTGCACCCCCCCCCCCACCCGCAGACCAGGGAGACGCAGGTGGCAGGACCGCCCGCGTCCTCCACGGCTTTGCTCCGTCTCCCTGGTCTGCTGACCAGGGAGACGCACAGCAAAGGCGTGGAGCACGCCCACAGTGGGACAGCCCGGGCGCGCCTGGGCTGTCCCGCTGCGGGCATGCTCCGTGGCTTTGCTCTGCGTCTCCCTGGTCTGCTGGGGGGGACTCCCCCCCCAGCAGACCAGGGAGAAGTGGAGCAGCTTTTCTCGCCCCGGAGGACGGGGGCGGCGGGACTGCAGCGCATCTGGGCGTCCCGCCGCTCCCGTCCTCCGGGGCGAGAAAAGTCGGATCCGCGTAACTCGGGGACTGCCTGTACATTATTGTGATTTGGATTTACTTATTTCCAACACACGGATTAAAGTTTCATTTAATATTTTAATTATTTTACAAATAAGATTACATTTGTATTAATTTTGTATTGCAATTTGTATATTTTGTTAAACACTATATCTCATATCAATGCATCAACAATAACCTCATGAATGCCTCGCTAAGTAGTTTAGTGCTCTCTGACTGGAAACATAGGTGGCAAATCTCTTAGTAAATATTAAAACCCCTACAATTCCTTAGTTTCTATTGTCATGCTGCCTGGAATAGGTCCAAAATCACAACAAATTGTCAGAAAACACGACACCCCAAATTGGCAATATATTCTATCATTAGATTTTACCATACAATAAAAATGTAATGTATTATAAATTAAAAAACACCACACATGTTCTTCCATGCCCAGGAGGCCAGTCACTTACCCAGATCAATGGATACTTTTGATTACACACCAAAAACCATGCTGAAAGCCAGTCCTTGAATAAACTATGTCTAAAGGATTATTAGCTAAGAAAAAGAAATGAGTTAAATGGTCAAAGCAGATAAAATGTATTACAGTTGGATTAGAACATATAGTCCAAATTAACAATACAAATGTTAATCAGCTAATTTTCTGTAAACCTCTCTGGATTGCCCATTTAATTTTGGGGATATCAGTCATTTGGTTCAAAGTTCCTTGCTTTGAATTCACAGAGAAGAGGTAAGAAAGAGCTGGCCAAGGTGCTTTGTTCTCTCCTTTTATATCATGATCCTTTTGCTGAAAAATTTTGACTGTCATAAGTCTGGCAGTTTCATGGTGTACATTGGCCATCAGTGTTTCATATGAATTGCAAATTCTAGCCTGTACCTTTTTGTCTTTAGGCTGTCTGAGGTGTCTTCAGGGACAACATGCTAATACACTTATTTACAGCTCCTTTGTTATTTCAAAGAGCTAACCTGTGGGCAGTTCTCAGACCCACAACATGTAGCCAAATTTCATAACACCACACTCAATGTCGATATACACATTATAACACGATAACTCAATATAATTCCATTTCTCCAATGATTCTTCACAAGGTTTATTTTGACCAAGATTCGTCACAATGTTGTAATAGTGGTGATTATATTAGCATATATAGTCCTTCCACTTTAGACTGTATCACACCCGTATCAACCAAAATCTACAATAAACTTTGTATCTAGAAATCTAACACTATCATACATAACACAAGAATGGCCATGCAGGGTCAAACAAAAGGTACATCTAGCCCAATATCCTGTCTTCCAAAGGTGACCAATGCCATGTATTGCAGGGGCAATGAACAGAGGAAGATAATCAAGTAATCCATTCTGTCACCCGTTCCTAATTGAAATTTTTTTTTATGTAGGTTGATCAAATGAAGGAATGTATGTAATCAATAATTGAATAAGTGTAATCTTTTACTCTGACACCATTAAAGTGTGGGAAACTGTGTCCAGATGCCTAAAGATGGATCACTGGTAACTGACAAGAGATGTTTGTTACCACACATGTTCTGTGATTGATGAGAAGCTGGTGATTGACAACAGTGTTTGTTATCAGATGTGTTCTGACTGAACTAATGAACCATTCATTGATGCTGAGGAAAATAAGAATCACTTATTGTCACAGATGTTTGGGGGGCGTTAATGGATCAGTTACAGATATCTTTAGCTAATAAGTGAGGTAAATTGAGATATATGGAATAAAACTCAGATCAGTCATGGGAAAAAATTTCTTTGTTCTGAACAGAATACAAAAGGAAGAGTTCTGGGAATGAGTCAGGAATGGGTCAAGCTGAAAGGTCATTTCTCCAGTCTGGTATGTATAGCTTTTCTATATTGTGTTGTATTAAATTCTGACTAATAGAATTTGATTAAATTCTTCTTGAGCCTGCTACCTGACATCTTATGATGGTGTTATTATTGAATTCAAACAACCACCACCTTACATATGAAAAATCAGGCCATTATTTCTATTCATGGATTTTATTCTGTAAACACCTGGTTCCAAAGGTCTGCTTTGTGCTGGCTCATGGGAATAGACTATAAATCTCTTCCAGAACAAAAACACAAGGACCATAGTGCCTCAAGAAATCTTTATCATTGTAAATATACCAGGTAAGGCTTTGGAGATGTGACAAGTACTTAGATATTTAAAATATCTGACAGACTGAAATACTGCTGTATTTCATCTTGATAACTGAGTTACGCTCAATTTGGCTTCAAGTACTTAGGCAAAGTTTTTATTACCAGAAAGCTGCTTTGCTGCTGGGTAATAGTGACAGCAGCGTGCTCAGGTTTGTTGCCTGCTCTAGGATACTCATTTGTAGGAAAAAAATAAAAAATTATAACATTGACTTAAACAATGTTTGATATATTGCTATGAAGTGTATCAAAAACCCATTTCGTCATGTTACTATAAAGAGAGGAGACAGTCATTACTGGGAAAGTTAGGTATCTATCTGGCACTGTGCCTTTGAAAATCTCCTCTGCTGTTAAATTAAATGAGTTAACATGAAAGGGAAGGGGTTTTCTTTGCAAAGCTACCGAAAAAGGTGTTTTGTTTGTGACTGTAATGCAGTTTTCAGTTACAGAACCAAAGCACTGGTTAACCAGTTAAGCAGTCTTCGTAAATCTAGAGCTACAATGCTTGCTCACATGCACAGAAAAAGTATATTAACCTTCTCCCTTCAATAGGCCTGTCATGGGTAGGAAGGGAGGAGGGGCAAAGAGAGCAACTGCCCCAGTGTCCAGTGATTCCGAGTTCAAAGACACTCGGGGCTCTCAGCTACTGCTGTTGCTAATGGGACAGCAGCTGGAGCCTGGACTATTTATATTGCTGCAGGAGCTCAGTGTGGTTCTGAGGGCTGGCTGCCCAGCCCTGAGGCCCTGCCTCTTCTGATATGAGCAAGGAAATACGCTGTCAAATGAGCGCCTTAACCACCAATTGTTCTCCCTGGAGCCCAGTGACTTCCTCCTTCCGGATGAGTTTTCTGACCATTAGAGTTACAAGGGGTAACACCCTTTCCACCTCCTGAGTCATGCCAGGAAACAAACACATTCAGGTCAAACATGTTCCATTTGACCTGAAATGGCCTTCTTCAGCCTGCTGAATGTTTTTTGAAGTTTCCAGGTTTGATGCTACAAAATTGTGCACAATTTTTCAGAACTATCAACAAAACAAACACAATGGTATTTGTCCAGCTCTAACTTCAAAAACTAATTAAAAATATGGGAGCCCTCTCATTAGGGCTGGCCTTACCATGAGGCAAACTGAGGGGGGCACCTCTAGGATCCAGAATATAGAAAATTGTGTCTGCTGATGGTGCAGCAAGGGGGTATGGGGGTGTCATTTGAGCACCCCGCCTCAGATGCCAAAATACCCACGTATTTGTGGGCTGGACCTGCCTCTCATAGCCAAAATACCCACGTTTCCAACAGATGCTGACTAAAGACTCACTAAAGGCAGTGAGATCATGCAGCTACTTCATATTCCAAGAGGTATTGTATTTAGTTTAAATTTATTTATTTATCACTTCTCAGGCAATACCTGTATATCTTTCACCAAGGGTTCAAAAATGTACTGTATTTCAGTAATTATGGTCTGAGGACTCAAAGAACTAAGTCCAGATTCTCAGCTAGTCTAAATGGGCACAGCTCCACTGAATTCATACCTTGGTTCCAGTTCCCAGATGTAATTGTCAGATTTCGAGCTATGAACCAGGAGGGAGAGTCTTTCTCAACATAACAAATCAGGGGCATCTGGGTTAACCACAACCCCAGTGCCACTTCATACCATCACTTTCTAAAGAACTTCATATACATGGTTATTGTATAACTTTTGCACCTATCTTTTATAACAAGTAAATACCAGTTGTAAGTTTACTTTGCCTCATCTGCATTTGTTCTTTTTCCCTTTTTTAAATTCCTTTAATCTACTAAGCATCTTTTCCTCTGTCTTTGAGTGTTTTCCCTTCAATGTCATGTTTTCTAACAGGCAAGAACTGTTCCCTTCTCCCTTTCCTTACCCAGCTTGTGTTCCCTGTCAGCTTTTCAGAATCTCAACCCTTTTCATCTATTGTGGGCCCTGTCCCCAGCCTCTCTGGACTTTCCCCACCTTTCTGTCATAATTTAGTCTAAAGAGAAGACAGTGTGCAAAGTAGAAACTGTCATAATCACCATCATACAGTCATCACCACATTGGCCAATTCACTAAATATGCATCAAAAGACCGGAGAAAAGGGTAAATTATACATTTGTCTATTTGTTCAGCTGTTTTGCACTACTTGTTTATTAAACCTCTTTTACAAAGGGCAACCTGCTTTCAAATCAACAGCTCCAGTGCTCACAGTGCTGCCAGGATATTTCCCTCTCTCACACCTACCTTCAAATTGCTGCAACCTACCAAACCATACACTGCCCTAGTTATCTATAGCAAGAGGCAGTTTCCTGCAGCTTGTGTTTTGATCAGAACAAGAATTAAATTATGGCAATTTGTGACAGGGTGGTTGCCCTGCACTGGACCATAAAGGGTTAAAACAACTCTAGGAGAGGGCAGTGGTTAGGAGCTAATTGACAGAAGGCTCCTGGCAGCTAATCAGAGCCCAGCAAAGCTGTATGAAAAGGAATGGCTGGCCAGGAAGAGCATAATCTTGCTCCAGCTATGGATGGAAAAGGACCTGACTATTTGCTAGCATGGGGTACCTTGGACAGAGCAATGCCTTGGGGAGGCAGGGTAAACCAGGGGAGCTCAGGCCTGAATAAGCCCCAAGCTGAGGCCCAGCAACAAGGATCCAGGGAGGTACTAGTCCCAGAAAGGAGCAGCCAGGGCAGGAGAAGACAACAGGTCCATACCCATTTGCCAATGATGAGTGGCCATTTCAGACTGCCGTTTGCACCTGAGGTAAGGAGCTAGATGACAACTGGCAGCGGGTCACTGAGGCAAGGTGAGTATAGGGGATTGGGATTCCCTAGTACAGGAGGAGCCCAGAGTGTGGGCGCATTGCCTTGGGGAAGTACCCTGAGGAAAGAATGCTGTGGTCTGTGAGACACTGCACTCTGAGGCTGGACTGGGCTAATTTCTGGAATGACCAGCAGGAGGCACTTCAGTGGTGAGTCGCACACTGTGGTACAGTTAGAACCTGGGACCGTGCTCATATAAAAACGCAGATGTGTTAAGAAATCAGGCAAATTACATCCAAAGATTTTTGCTGATTCAGTTTCACTTACTCCTGGGGACAACATTTTTTCACCATAATAGGAGATTTGGGTAGGACAGGGTTTGAACCAATGTTGTTAAAATTGAAAACAAGATTTTTTTTGCACCCTCTTCTTCTTGGCTCATTGATGCATATGTGGCCAAGGAAGTTAAGAAGCGGGTAATTGGTAAACGCGTAGTCAATACAATTTGTATGGACTACACGATTAGTTGATAAGGGGAGGTGCTCTGTCCTGGCTTGTGCCGCGTCCAGGAGCTATCCCCACTGCTACTCTGCAGTTTAAAAATGTAGCAGAGCTGGGCGTGCAGGCAGTCTGGCTCCTACTACATTTAAACTGCAGAGTTGCAGCGAGGACAGTTCCCGGAGCCAGCACAAGCCGGGACTGAGCAGTCCCAGCTCATGTTGCCTCCAAGCTTGTTGAGGCTCTGCCTCTCCCTCATGCACCACCCAGCACTAGCTCCTGCTCCTCCTCTCCCCCAGCACTAGCTCCTGCTCCCCCCCTTCCCCCCCCCCATGCTGCCTGTGATACAGGGAGAGAAGCAAGTCAGGTAGTCAACTACTCGCTTACATCCCTATATGTGGCAATGGGGATGTAAGTGAGTAGTTGACTACCTGACTTGTTCAGGAATCAAGTGAGGCGTTGCATCCCTATTTTTACATAAAACATATACACTCATTTCTACACTGTCCATCAAAAAAGATGCCATGAGGGACTTTGAAAAGGTCCCTCTTTTTTCTTCCCAAGTATCTTTATTTACAGCATTAAGTGATGGCGGGCACTCAGCCCACATCTACACTATGAAGAAGATGGATGCTCCCAAGGTTGATCTTCTGGCATTGGATTTAACAGATCTAGTATAGACCCATAAATTATATTCCAAGGGCAGTGCCAGCTGGCGTCCAGTATTTCTCCTTTTGTGAGGAGTAAGGGAGGCAGCTGGCCTCCCACTGTATGGGCAACATAGAAATGCAATTTAAGATATGTCGACTCCAGCTACATAAGTAACATAGCCGGCATTGCGTGTCTTAATTCAACCTTCCACTGTAGTGTAGACCAGGCCTCAGTGACAGATGCGAAAAAAAAAAGGAGTGGTGTTGGAAATCAAGGAAATGACATTTTTTTGAGTAATTGGCATAAATGTTATTAGATTTAATTTTTAGGGCAGCGGTTTTCAACAGAAGGTTCACAGACTAAGTCTAGGGCTCTGCAAAAGGTTAGCATTACCATAGAAAAATGGTTTTCAGCCTATACTCCAGGGACTCTTGGTCTACCAACTACATCTAAGCTTTCCAAAGAGGTCTGGAACCTCCATTCAAAAATTGAGGGGTCTGCAAATGAAAATGGGTGTGAATATCAAGGACATTTATAATCAAGGACACACTAAAATATTCAGAATTTGGCTTATGATTATTTCAGGAATTTATAGCACTCAGTATAGTAGTAGATGTGTGCTCAGAATCTATGTCCTATAAATTATTCATGAGTAACTGGTTGTCAAGTAATGTAAGAGAAGGGCTCTCAATCTGGTCAGGGAATGTCAAACAGGAGTCAGAGGTCCTTGGGTGGAAGAGAATGAAATCTTGGATTGAAGACAAATACATGAGTCCAAAAAACTGGAATCTAGGTATGTTTGAGAAATGATTAGACCTGCTTTCAGGACACTAGTTACTGTTTTGTAATTTCCTCTCTCTCAGTAAACAATGCAACTTGTATGAACACCCTTCTAGACCTTAAAACCAGGCGGAATCTCTTTACCAATACAGCACTCAAGTTAAATACGTTTAAATATATTGTAAAACTAGAAAATTGTCAGAGTTAGCATTAACGAGAAGGAGCGGAAAGGAAAGGGTGATTGATAACTGTTTTCCTTATAAATGACTAGTCCCAGGAAGATTTCATCTTTCCAAAGCTAGTTTCAACTTTACATTTTTTCTGAATAAAATCATGTGTAGTGCTTTATGTCACAAGCCTCAGCTGTCATATGTCAGATCTATTCCCCCTATACATCAGAATGCTTAGCCTACTGTGGAATCAGACACTGAAAACTTCAGAGCTGCCTAGAAACTGGAAAACAAATTTCAAGCCTCCTAAACCAAGAGCTGAATTTGTAACAGTTACAATGGCTTGGGTAGTTCAATCTCTGATGGATTAAATGCACCTTGGAAATCTCTCCCTTTCCCTAAATGGATAAGCACAGTAATTCTGGTGTCAGAATTTGATAAGATAGAGCTCATATTCTAGAATAGGGACTCTAAGTTCCTCCTAAACTGAACTGAGAGAGATGGGAAAGAGGCAGTCTCTACAATAAAGGGGAGGGCAAGGCTCCTCTTATTCAAGAGTCCTCAACATCAATATGAATAAATCAGTCTATCTAGATAAATTTCACCCCCCTCAGAAAAAGAAAAGGCTGAGCAATACTGAAATTGTCCACCAATCAGAAAAGGAACTTTTTCCCCAAAGAACTGCAGTTTGACATCATGGCTGCAGAGTGCAGACGCTATGGTAGATTAATAGTCATTGACAAGCTTTTCACCTGCTGACTCAAACCCATTATTAGGTAGTGCTTTTCTCCTGACTGTCATTAGCAAATTGCAGACTAACACAGGAGCCCTATAAACTCTTGCCCCTAACATGGATTCTGTCAACATCCTGCTATAATGTGACATTATACTAATGCAATCCTGAAAGCAGTCCTTAATCAGAAAAAAACAAGTTCAATAGCATAAGCAACTTCACATTATTTTACAAAGGATACAACTATTCAGGGTGCAACCCTCCATTTCTTGTATAACCCACATGTTTTATAGTAAAGCATTTTTCCCCACTTTTTCTCCAAGGGAGGTGTGACATGAATTGTAATTGAACACTCTGTGCTCTGCACACAGCTAGAAAGACACAGAAATGACCAGAACGGGTGGTGGCAGTTATCTATATGTTCAGTAGCTGTTCTGAGGTTGTATTTGAAGCATCCATCCAGCCTCCCCACCCCCTCCCCCAGTACATAATATCTTAGCCACTCTCAGAGCTCAACCCATCAAAGTAGTGAGGGAAGGTTATTAATACAGGCATTAAAGACTAGACGTGGTGGTTTATCAATGTAGGTCCAAGAGGTATAACCACGGGAAGGGCTGTGTCCTCCTTCCTGTATAACTTTGAATTCTAGTCAGTGCTATTCCAGCTTTATTTACTAAGAAAACACTCTGTTAGGATAGTGTTTGATCCACCCTGGTGTGATTTATGAGCATAGAGGCAGAGCTGAGGGGAAAATGTTGGTTACACCCAGAGGCTACAGGGTAGAACCTACATTGAGCTATAAACTCTGAATTGGGATTGTGTCTCAGTTAAAAAGAATGTGCTGAGTGTGCTGAGGTTTTGTGAATTCCTGCCTAACTTAGCTGGATTTACAGAGAGAAGATGGTGCCCTATAAAACAAAAGCCTTATAGAGATCACGGAAATGGATTGTTATATGCTTACTCTAGCCCTGAAACCATTTTGGATATAAACTACAGACTTCTTTGTTTCACCAGCCACTGAGAGGACCAATCCACTATTAACTCAGGGGCTAGAAACTATGGAGCAAGCTATGGAGCTCCCCAGACTGTGGAATGCTAACAGGGTTCTTAAGTGCCTGAAAGGACTGAGATATTGCTACATCTCAAGCTTTAAAGAACTGACACACCTCACTATGTACCGGTACTATCAATGCAAAGGCTGAGAAATTATCTCAGAGAGATGGGGGTGAGAGAGTGGTATGCTGAAGTATGGAAGAGGCCATATTAAACATTTGAATGTGTATGTTTGCAACAGAAACAAGAGGGACAGTTGACTAATAACTTTTTAAACAAAGTCACTCATATTATTCCAAATGCTATTTATAAGAGTATATATATTATTTATAGTGAGTTGTGTGTACATTTAATATTTTACTAACAAACTATATGAATAGTCCTCCAGCACCTTAGAGACTAACAAAAAAAGTTTAAATATATTTGAAGTTTCAATACGTTTTTAAAAATGTAGATAGTATCATGAGCTTTTGTGGGCACAACCCATTTCTTCAGATGAATGGAGTAAGGAGTCCAAGTTCCAAATAAATAGCAGAGAAAGAGAAGGGATGGGGAGGGGAAGGAAAGGAAAGGTGAAAAAAAATGGGAAAAGATTAGTCAGAGTTTCTATGCTAAATGAAGCTGATAGAGAGGGTTCTAAGTACCTGATGTTTGGCCTTTAATGTCATTAGGATGTGGAGTGTAGCAGTAATCCAGTTAAGGTCTCTGTTTAAACCTCTCTTGTAGCTATCAAGCTTGTAAATGAAATTAAGCTCTGCAGCTTCCCTTTCAAGCTGGTTTTTGAAATTGGCTTGTAATAATATGGAAGCTTTGAGAGCCATTAATTGAATGCCTGGGAAAGTTAAAATGTCCCCCAACAGGTTTGTGTGTATTACCATTTCAAATATCTGGTTTGTATCCATTAATCCTTTGTCGTAGAGACCGTCCAGTTTGGCTAATATATGTGGCAGAGGGGCATCGCTGGCATAGATCACATTGGTGGATGTGCAGTTATGAGTCTCTGATATAGAGGTTTATGTGGTTAGGTCCTGTGATGATGTCGCTTATATAAATGTGTGGACAGAGTTGGCCCAAGAGTTGACTGAAGGGGTGGTGTCCTGGATGAGTATGATGGAGGTGTGCTGCGTGGGTGCTGGAAAGAATTTGTTTGAGGTTAGAGGATTGGCCTGTCTCTAAAGGCCTGTCATTTTCCTAGGATAGGTTGAAGATGGTTGATAATGTGTTGGAGGGGTTTAAGTTGGGGGTTGTTGGTGATGACATGGGGAGTTCTGTTTTCTTTGTAGGGTCTATCTTTAAGAAGCTAATCCCATCTGGGTACTCATCTAGCTCTGTCAATCTGTTTTTTCACTTCTCTGGGTGGGTATTTTAGTTTTAAGAATATTTTTATAGATCATGTAGGTGTTTGTCTTTGTCTGTGGGATTGGAGTAAATCTGGTTGTATCTTATAGCTTGGCTGTAAATAATTGATTGGGAAATGTGCCTTGGATAGAAGCTGAGGCATGTAGGCAAGTGTAATGGTTGGCAGGTTTCCAGTATAAGGTGGTAGAAATGTGGCTATCATGTAATTGTACTGTAGAATCAAGGAAGTGGATCTCTTGTATGGACTGATCCATGCTAAGGTTGATGGTGGGGTGGAAGTTGTTGAAATCCCTGCAGGACTATTCATTGTTTTTTAAGTTTTTTCTATTACAGACTAATATGGCTACCCCTCTGAAACTTTTTAACAAACTGTACAGTACTCTTAAAAATGGACTGGGAATTAATCTCCCTTTATCATGGTTTTACATACAATAGACCAGGAATTTAACTCTATAATGCTTTATGAAGAGACAAGTCCAGCCTGTGCTTCAGCCAAGAGTTATAGCAAGGTGCTGGGAGACAGGGAGTGTACAGTCACGCACAATATTGCCTGAGGCACCATCCCCCTATTCCCATTACACTTCAGCTGAAGTGGAAAACCAAAACATCATTGGTGTGCATAGTACTGACCCAGAGGCTCCATTGGGTGGAAGAAGCATGCAGAATTCCCTACATACTAATAATCAAGTGCCAGGTTGTGACCAAGGCTATACAGCCATGTAAGAAGTTTGAGGGAATATGTATCCTCTCCTGCCCAGGCCTTTTAGGAGAAAAGTAATTGTATGGTAGCTGCTGCAACTCCCCTGGGCAGGAGTAGCTCCAACCCTTTCCCAGCAATGCACTAGCCAGCATGGAATCATAGAATCATAGAACTGGAAGAGACCTCAGAAGGTCATCAAGTCCAGCCCCCTGCTCTAGGCAGGACCAATTCCAACTAAATCAACCCGGCCAGGGCTTTGTCAACACCTCTAGGGATGGAGACTCCACTACTTCCCTAGGTAACCCATTTCAGTGCTTCACCACCCTCCTAGTGAAATAGTTTTTCCTAATATCCAACCTGGACCTCTCCCACCACAACTTGAGACCATTGCTCCTTGTTCTGCCATCTGTCACTACTGAGAACAGCCTCTCTCCATCCTCTTTGGAACCTCCCTTCAGGAAGTTGAAGGCTGCTATCAAATCCCCCTCACTCTTTGCTTCTGCAGACTAAACAGACCCAAGTCCCTCATCCTCTCCTCATAAGTCATATGCTCCAGCCCCCTAATCATTTTCGTTGCCCTCCGCTGGACCCTCTCCAATGCGTCCACATCCTTTTTGTAGTGGGGGGCCCAGAACTGGACACAATACTCCAGATGCGGCCTCACCAAAGCCGAATAAAGGGGAATGATGACATCTCTGGATCTGCTAGCAATGCTCCTCTTAATGCAACCTAATATGCCATTAGCCTTCTTGGCTACAAGGGCACACTGTTGACTCATATTTAGCTTCTCATCCACTGTAACCCCCAGGTCCTTTTCTGCAGAACTACTACTTAACCGGTTGGTCCCCAGCTTGTAACTATGCTTGGGATTCTTCCGTCCCAAGTGCAGGACTCTACACTTGTCCTTGTTGAACCTCATCAGATTTCTTGTGGCCCAATCCTCCAATTTGTCTAAGTCATTCTGTACCCTATCTCTGCCCTTAAGCGTATCTACCTCTCCCCCCAGCTTAGTGTCATCCGCAAACTTGCTGAGGGTGCAATCCATCCCCTCATCCAGATCATTAATAAAGATATTGAACAAAACCGGTCCTAGAACCGAACCTTGGGGCACTCCGCTAGAAACCGACCGCCATCCTGACATCGAGCCATTGATCACTACCCGCTGGGCCCAGCCTTCTAGCCATCTTTCTATCCATCTTACCGTCCATTTATCCAATCCACAATCCCTTAACTTGCTGGCAAGAATATTGTGGGAGACCGTATCAAAAGCCTTGCTAAAGTCAAGGTATATAACAGCCACTGACTTCCCCATGTCCACCGAGCCAGTTACCTCATCATAGAAGCTAATCAGATTGGTCAGGCACGACTTGCCCTTTGTGAATCCATGCTGACTATTCCTAATCACTTTCCTCTCCTCCAAGTGCCTCAATATGGATTCCTTAAGGATCGCTTCCATGATTTTTCCAGGAACCGAGGTAAGACTGACCGGCCTATAGTTCCCTGGATCATCCTTCTTCCCTTTTTTAAAGATGGGCACTACATTTGCCTTTTTCCAGTCATCTGGGATTTCTCCCGATCTCCACGACTTTTCAAAGATAATAGCCAAAGGCTCCACAATGACATTTGCCAACTCCCTCAGTACCCTCGGATGCACTAAGTCCGGACCCATGGATTTATGTACGTTTAGCTTTTCTAAATAGTTCCTAAATGTTCTTTACCCACCACAGGCTGTCCATCTTCATCCCATCTTGCGTCACTTGGCGCAGAAGTCCAGGAGCCGACCTTGTCCATGAATACAGAGGCAAAGAAAGCATTGAGTACTTCAGCTTTCCCCACATCATCTGTCACTAGGTTACCTCCTTCATCCATTAGGGGCCGCACACCCTCTCTGATCACCTTCTTGTTAACATGCCTGTAGAAACCTTTCTTGTTATCCTTCACATCCTTAGCCAGTCGCAATTCCATTTGCACTTTCGCCTTCCTGATAACCCCCCGGCATTCTCGAGCTATACCTTTAAACTCCTCTCTGATCATTTGTCCAAGTCTCCACTCTTTGTAAGCTTCCTTTTTGTGCTTAAGTTCACCAAGGATTTCCCCTGTAAGCCAGTCCGGTCTCCTACCATGTTTGCCTCTCTTGCTACGCGTCGGGATGGTTTCTTTCTGTGCCTTCAATAAGGCTTCTTTAAAATACTGCTAGCTGTCCTGGACTCCTTTCCCCTTCATGTTAACATCCCAGGGGATTCTGCCCATCAGATCTGCTTTTTTGAAGTCCAAGATGTGTATTTTACTACTCTCTTTTCTTCCTTTGGTCAGGATCCTGAAATCTACCATCTCATGATCACTGCTTCCCAGGTTGTCACTCACTGGAAAAGGTGAGTAATTTCTTACTGGCTTGGACCACCCAAGAGAGAAAAGACTAGCCAACTAAAAAAAGTCATAATTCCTTTCCTGGTTTGGTACCAGCACTTCGTACAATACAAAGGGCAGATGCACAAAACAATATATGAATGACTAACTCAACAGTTGGAAGACTATTAAGATTATGACTTGTGACCACATGGGCAAAAGTTAGATGTAGAGCAGCAATGGGAAACCTAGGCCAGTAAGTGGGCCGCATGAGTGGCCCTCTTATCTCAGTGGGTTGTAAGATTGTCATAACCAAGACCATCTTCCAGGATAGGGAAGTTTTACTAGCCATGCTTGCACACCTAGAATGTGCAGGGTGTGCCGTTCGATCCATAGCAGCACTTTGATTGGATCCAGAGGGAATGTATGGTTCTCACAGCTAGTGTTATGTGCAATCAGCCCTCATTCAATGTCCCCTTGCTTTATGGGCATATCACTTTAGTAATACCTATCAGAAAAAAAACTATGCAGACAGAAATCAATGGAATCTGGAAACTCTGCACATGGGCAATGGTAAACAAAATGTCTTGTGGACCATACACTGAACCCAGATGGGCTGCTTGAAGCTCACTCACATGCTGCAAATTGCCCACCACTGATCTGGAGTCTATAGAGCAGAGCAGGTAGTGATTTTTATCTGTGCATTTGTTATTTCCTCCTTTACTGACAACGGTCTTTATTGGGTTAGTGTTTTACATTTAATTCTTTTAGTATATCTTGAATTCTGTGAATGTCTTTTAAAAAGGAATTTGATTACCATGATATGTTCTAATTATCATAAATCAAACACTGGATTTCTCTATTTAAAGTCATCTATTTCATGTAAATACATCTAGCAAAATTGCTGGCATGTATAATGTTGCTATGTGATGCTATAATTGCATGTAATGATGCTGTAACACTGCAATGAAGTTATAATGCATCTATTGAAAGTGGGCTTCTTATCTGAAAAATTACTCTAAAAGTGCCAACTTGAAGTTGTTTACTGGGACTCAGTTTCCTAGTTAGACGTGGCTGAAGACACTTTTGAAATAACTAACTTCGACTTAACTCCTGATTTTAGAAAATCAAAATACTGTGTCCCCAGTATAGGGAAGCCTCAAAACTAGTCCAAGGCAGGCTCCATTAATGAGGATGTGCTACCTCAACTAGAGCCCCAGGAAGCACTGGGGAGTAATTAGTTCAAAGTACTCTGAGGAGTAGTTATTTCAAAATAGCAGCACTGGAGCATCCACACTAATACTATTTTGAAATAACTTTCAAAATTATCATTATTCTCCAAGAAAAGCAGGAGTACAGATTTCAAAATAAGCGGGTTGGTAGTGTGGACGCTCTGCTTATAAATTCAGCCTAGGGAGAGTTATTTCAAAATAGAGCCCTAGTGTAGACCAGGCCCTCCCTTGTCCCACTAAAATCCCCAGAGTCTATCCCTGCAAAGTCAAATTAAAATAAAGGGGTTGAGTGTGTTGACTTTTGGCCACCAGATGAATGGATATTTTCCTCTGGTCCCTGCATCTTCTATTCAGAGTCTCTGCTTTCATTAAGAAGAAGTTTCTAGCTCTTATGCTCACAAAAATCCCCATTGAATGAATTTAAAACCAACCTGTTTGTCAGTCTGCAGAAATAACAGACCCAACAGATGTGATTTGCCCTATTGTCTTCTGTAGAGCATTAACTCTGAAGCCAATAATGATCATATCTGAAGAAGGATGGCCCACTGAGTCAGTCACTGGTACTGGGGAGGCTAAGGGTCAATTCTCTATTCTACCACAGACTTCCTAGACAAATCCCTTAACAGGCATTTTAAACTGCTGCTGAGACACAGATTCTGGATTCTGCCAGCCTGGAGAAAACCTGAATTACCTAGCCTATGTAAACAATGGCTCCTGTCTCCAACCGCAAACAGCCACAGTTTAAACTGCATATTAGATGCATCCACCAGTGTGGACAGGATTGCAATGTGGCATATTTTAGTCAGAACAATATCAGAGCTAAACTTCAAAGGGCTAAATTCTGGTCCCCTCCCACACACAAGCTCTATGTTGAGTAGTATCATATACTATTGTTTTTTTAAAAAGAGACTCGGTCTTCCGGTGTCAGGTACAAGTAAGCCTGAAGATGACAGAATCTGGCCCAAGGGAGCAGCTCTGTGGAAAAGGTAGTGATGATTTCCTAAATTGTGAGTCCCTTATTTCCAACCGTGGGTAATTCTACTCTGAAATAGTCCCATGGACTCCAGTGAGGCTACACAGGTGTGTAACAGCCAAGTGCGAAGAAAAGGTTCACAGTCTAAGCAACAGTCACATTTCTCACTGCAAACAACACTTTAAATATAAGAGGGATGCTGCTCAAAGTGGAAAGATACAGCAAACCCATAGTACTGCCACTTTGGAAGATGGAATATTGGGGATTTCTAACTTTTTTCTTGAAGTGGCTAAAGTAATAAGGATACTTTATGGGATAGCTGTCTTCCAAGTCCAGTAGTAAAAGATGACATCCTTTCAAAAATAAAGGAGCTCAATATAATTTTAAAACAATGTATCTTTAAGTTGCAAATGAATGTAGACCCCAACCGAAAACAGAAGCAAATTTGTGGTTTTTGTTCAACACTAACTCAAAGACTACATTTGTTTTATAGGCAGAGGGTGGGATGGGATGGAGGAAATCACTCCTCCTTACAATTGTAGCTCCCTTGGAATCAATGTATGTATCTAACTAATACTAGAGAATGGCTGCATTGATTCCAAGGGAATTATGCAAGTGAATACAAGTGAATAGTTATATGCATGTACAGGTCTGGTTTAGGACCAGATCCTGCGCATTATTTTGGCCAAGTGTAAATTATTATTCATTCTTATGGAACACCCATAATTTTAAAATGTGCAATGCTATCATGAAGCAACATCAGTAAAAAGAGCCAGAGCAGAGAAGAGAATTGTGTGCAAAAATCAAATTTTTCCTTCCCTACCTCAGCCCACTGAAGCAAACCCAGGGGAATTGGTCCCTTCAAGATGGCCTTTCATAGGCACTGAGGTCATTGTATTTCCTGCCAAGCTTCAGGTAGCTTACAAGGATAAGGTCATATCTTTTAAGATGTGCCACTGGATTCCTCACTGCTAGAGAAAATTAAAAAGGAAAATTGCCTGTCACACCCAAAGAGCTAAGATGATGAAGGCTGAAGGCTGCTCAGATGCTCATTCTTGGGCTCAGCCTTTAAGGCTGTTTTTTTTATTTATTTAATGCATCTCATGTGCTGTTTAAAATACATAATCTTGGTTTTCACAAGAGTGATAAATTGGCTAGAGTTTCAATGTGTTGTACATATCCAATCCCTCTTTTTAAATGGTCCAGATGAATCCTGAGGAATCTTATCACTTTGATGGCAAGTAATCTTCAGTGCTAAAATGAGACATTTCCTTTCTCTTTTCATTCACCATCTAGCATGTGGCAGGACTGATGTTGCCAGGATTGACATACCTAAGAAATGCTATTTTACCTTTGCTTTTCTGTTATCTTTCACTTCCACTATTATTTTGTCCCATACTCTTTGGAGACTAGTAGACATATTACACTACATCTCTTTGTAAGTGTCAGATTACTCAATCAGGCAGTGACCTTGCTGTACTTTGGCAATCCTAAATATGCATTTGTTAAAATAGGCAATGGGGACTTGTTAAGAAAGCCTATTGAGCTTTGGTACATTGTTCATATGAAAGAGTCTATACAACCGGATAATCCATCCTTTTGCCTAGATATTCTGGAGCTCAATCTTGCATTATAGATCATGTTTTAACAATATCTGACATGGCTTCAAAATCCAAACAAGAGAAGTTTGTAATAAAGTAACCAGAAGGTCCTAATTTAAACTGACATAAGCAAAGGAGTGGAGTGCTTCATTTCCATCTGTAATACACCAGATAATGCCTAACCATTGTAGAATTTGCATGGACAGTTCTGCCACAGGGGCACCTATTCATAGTCTTATTGAGAAAGACGCTGAACATAAAATCAAAGCACAATAAAACTGATCTCCCATCTCAGTTGTGAGTCACATGCAGCTGTTAGTTTAACAGAGGAGCTCTTCCCTCTTGCAGATGAAGGGTTTATATGGGGGCAGCTATTTTGGTACCACACACTGTGCAATACACATTCCTGAGCAAGCATTCAGGACAGGTAACTGCATTTCAGCAACTCAGGTGCACTATGTACGTTCCCTTGGGTAGCCAGGTTTGGCTGGCTCTAAGCTTGGAAAAAGCTCCGCTCCTAGGCCTTGCCTGTCCACACTATGCTCCTTATTTCAGCAGAGTGCACCCACACTAGCAACTTTTGCATGTGACACTGTGGTAACTATCCCACTATGCAAATGGTTGCAGGGTGCTTTGAGAAAGGCTTGTGTAACCACCAACAGGCAGAATCAAACCTGAGACCTCTGGAATATAGTGCATGAGCCTCTTCAGCTTTTGCTATAAAGCCAGCTGACTCTCACATTCTTATCTCTCACTGTAAGTGGTCTAAGTGCCACCACATGAGACTGTGAAACATGCTTGTAGGCATGTGGGTTACATTTGCAACACCACATAGAGGAGGTACAGTGTCATAAAATGGAGGTTTTTCAATCCCACCATGGATATCCTACTAGATTAGCAGCTGCTTCTCCAATGGAAGTGTGGGTAGGGCTGCCAATCCTCCAGGATTGGCCTGGAGTTTCCTGGAATCAGCATTATGTCCTGGTAACTATTGATAACAACCCCGAAGATTAAGGAAATGTTTAAAGAAAATGATAATATGGTATGTTGGGGGGGTGGGAGGAAATCTCCTGGAATAGCTTCCATCAGAATTGGCAACCCTAAGTGTGGGGGGAGGAGAGAATGCGAGGGTAAAAAGACAGAAACAAACAGTATGGCTACATCTACATGAGGAGTTTTCTTAGAAAAAATATGCAAACGAGGGACTCATTTGCATGAGTTGCAATCATTTGCATATTTTCTGCTGATCTGTTTTTGTACTAGTGTTTTTGCGCAAAAACAAACAGTGTGAATGTTTTCCTTTTGCACAAAACCCACTTTTTCTGCAAGGTCCTTATGCCCCCAAAAAGGAGGTACAGGAAGTCCCCGACTTACACGGATCTGACTTATGTCGGATCCGCAGTTATGAATGTGGCTTTTCTCGCCCCGGAGGACACGGACTGCGGGACCTCGCGGTCCCGCCGCCCGTGTACTCCGGGGCGAGAAAAGCTGCTCTGTGTCTCCCTGGTCTGCAGACCAGGAAGACGCGGAGCAAAGCCGCGGAGGGGCTCGGGCAGCCGGGCAGCCCAGGCGTGCCTGGGATGTCCTGCCGCCGGCTTCCCCCGCGGCTTTGCAAAGCCACGGAGTGGCTGGGGCTGCGGGGCAGCCCAGACGCACCTGGGCTGTCCCGCCGCCGGCTTCCGCGGAGGGGCTGGGGCTGCAGGGCAGCCCAGGCGTGCCTGGGCTGCCCCGCAGCCCCAGCCCCTCCGCGGCTTTGCAAAGCCACGGGGGAAGCCAGCGGCGGGACAGCCCAGGCACGCCTGGGCTGTCCCGCTGCAGGCGTGCTCCAAGGCTTTGCTCCCCGTCTCCCTGCAGACCAGGGAGACGGGGAGCAAAGCCGCGGAGCACGCCCGCAGGGGGACAGCTCAAGCACACCCGGGCTGTCCCGCTGCGGGCATGCTCCAAGGCTTTGCTCCCCGTCTCCCTGGTCTGATCAGTTTCAGCAGCGGCTGACGCCAGTTCCGACTTACATACAGATTCAACTTAAGAACAAACCTTCAGTTCCTATCTTGTACATAACCCGGGGACTGCCTGTATACAGATCTTGGGGGAAAAGGGTTTTCTGCACAAAAAGAAAATGTCTACACTGCTTGTTTTTGCTCAAAAATGGATCGGCAGAAAATATGAAAATGAGATTACGAGTTGCAATGTAGACGTAGTGTTGGAGAAGTGAGAGATCATGGGGCAGGGAGGGATGTGGAAATGAAAGAGGCAATGTATGTGGTGGGGAAGTGTTTGTGTGTGTTGGAAGAGAGTACATCAGCATGCTCTAAGTTCAGACAGACACCTGAACATCCATTCCTGAGGCAGGGGGAGTGGAGACACTACACAACTGCCCCAGACTCCGCACAGCACAGAAGTCTCTCCCTCCTCCCCTTCTTACAGCAACAGCCCACTCTACCCAGCTGCTGATACCACATTAATGGTCTTGTGATTCCCTCCCAGACACCTCAGCTTCCGGGAACAGCATCCTCAGCAGCTCTGTGATCTCTCCAGGCTGAGGAATGGGCAAAGCTTTCCAGAGCTTTGAAAGGGAAGAGGAGCCTGCCTGTGTAACTAAATGCAGGGCAGATGAGTTCAAAACAGTGAGCAGAGCAAGTCATGGCAAGCATTGAGGGGTTGGGTCCATTTGTGGCAACATAATGAACAGAAGTATCTACACTGATGCTTTTTCACTGAACTTTTTGCAGCAAAGTTCTAAGTCTCTCATCAAGGTGGTTTTATTTTGCTGCCAAAAGTAGCTTTGTAGTGTGTATACCTCCATTATTTTGTTAGCAAAAACTGCCTTTTGCCAACTAAACTGTGTAGTGTAGACAAGGCCTTAGACAAGAGGTCTTAGCTCCTCTTAAGGCCCCTATCCCATCAGGTTATACATCTCTAGAAATCAAAATGCTATCCTGTGCTGCAGCCACCAAGTCCTAGATACAGACTCATCCCTAGCTAAGAGCTATACCCGCTCCTTGTAGGCTAACCCTCTTAAAGCCCAAACGTCTCCCTTATCAGGGACCAGATATCTCTCCTCTCCGCTGATTGATAAGTTGCACAGAGTGCGTGGGGGGGTGGCAGGACTTTTCCCTCCCTTTTGAAGAGCTGGTTATCAGTTTCTTTCCCATGTAACCATGCAGGACATCGACCCCCATCAGTGGCTTTTTAAAAAAAATTATTAAAATGCCCCATCTATCATTTTGGCCTAGAGCCACTACATAACAAAAATCAAACACTGTGTGATCCAAAGGAGCCCTTCTGCTACAACAGATAAAAGGGAGAGTGGAGCAAGAAGAGATGAATAACAGCCCCTTTAGAGAAGAACATTTCCCTGTCTGAAATGGGTTTCCCTCATCCCTGTTGCCACCTCCTTCATTTTCTCCCGTTTTACCACACAAATCCAGATTCCCTGTATGGAATCACTTGCCCTTGCTTTGGAGTCAGTCTCTACCAAACCTTCATGAGCTAGAGGGGTTACTATGGGACAATATGAGGACACTCTGCCCAGAAGCTGAGCACGTTGCCTCCATAACTCAGGCAGCAAGGGATTGGCATGACTTTCAGAATCTAGTTCTGCCACAGGCTGGTGGTAGTCATGACCACGCCAGCCTTCATTACTGTATTTTAAGGCACACCCTCCCGCAGTGGAGCGAGCAAGCACAAGGACAACATTGAGCAAATGCCTCTAAGCGACTGCCTTATTGGATCAAGAAGAGAATCAAGTAGCATGGTCTCTGTCCTGTTGTAAAGTTCTGATTAACTTATGCATACAGGATGGCATTCTGGTGCTTTTCAGGGCACCCAGAGATGAGACTCATCTCATCGTCACCTGCATCCAGCATAAGGGAGTCTTACTTGGATTAATTGGGTGTTGGCTTTCTAACACAACTAGCCTGTGAGCCACACATGCACTCTTCTCCAGGCTGCCCCTTTGCTTTGAAGGCTGACTTTGATGCACCCCAGCTCAAGCCCTTTCAAAGTGTACTCCTGGGACATCCCGCCCTGATACCAAAGGAACAGCATGCCACCATTTGCTAGCTTTATCTTAGACCTCTGCTCCCGTAACAGAGGGTATGTTTACACTGCAGGACAAAGCAGAATTAAGATACGCAACTTCGGCTATGTTAATTGCGTAGTTGAAGTCGAAGTAGCTTAACTCGGCTTTTGGTGCTGTCTAACTGTAGGAAGTCAAAGCTAGAACACTTTTCCTTTGACTACCCTTAGTCCTCGTGAAAGTAGGGTTATTGGTATCGGCCAGAGTGCCCCTCTCACTTTGAATTAGCTGTCTTCACTAGACCGCTAATTTGAACCCTGGAAGATCGACATCAGCAGCTTCAATCTTCCTCTGTAACGTAGACATACCCACACACAGCACTTAAGTTTAATTATGAAGTAAAAGGAGATTTATTTCAGAAAGAATAGAAATTCAAATTGAAACCTGTATGAGACACAGAAACAAATGGTTACATAAGGAAAGTATTCTATAGCCTAAACTTAACTTACAGGTTATCCACCTCACTAATAACGTTTCTCACACAGAGTTCTCACCAGTGTTTTCAACCAAGCCTCTCAGATTCCTTTTTCATGAAGCCAACTCAGTGTCAGTGTGCTTCCTAGATGAAGATTACTGCTTTAATCTATGTCCCTCTAGTTGTAACTGACAAGCTCATTGTGTACTCTTGCAAATGGGACTTCCCTCTGATAGTTCATTTCTTCATGTAAATTCCTCTCTTCAGAGATTTCACAATTCTTCCTTAGCATTCATCTCAGACTGCAAATGGTTACCCATTGGTAAACAGATAGATGAATAAACATTTCTTGCCTGGGAAAAACCTGCTTTTCAACTTTCTGGTGACCAGCCCCCAAGCTGCATAACATACGTGTATATACTGAAAAGTATGTTCATAACTCCTTACATAGAATCTGTACATATAGGTCACAATTATGATGACCAGTGTGACACAGGCTTTCATTACAGACATTATATATCACATTTCAGTGAACTATTGTGAATACATCATACCCTCTCTGTAATCCCTATTTATCTCTTAAATGCCCTTAGTGGGTATTAAGAGATTCTTGGGTCATTGTGACATAACAATGCTCAAGCAGAAAGCAATATGCTTTAACCTAAAACCACTCTGCAAAATACATGGATGCATGATGAATTATTTAATAAAGCAAGACCACAAGTTTCAGAAGAACGTTAGAACTCTTAAGGTTTAGTCTACACCTAAAACCTAGTTCAATCTAGTTACACGCATCTGACACACATAGGGTACATAAAAGCATTATTCCAAAATAACAAAGAGCTCATCTACTCTATAAGCCTTTATTTTGAAATAATGTCGAGCTGGACTTCTTACTCCAACTCACAGTAACCCTAATTTCATGAGAAGTAAGGGAGTTGAAGGAAGAGTTTTCTTCCTTTGACTTCCTGCTGTTAGACAGCACCAAAAGCAGAGTTAAGATGCTTCGATTTAAGCTATGCAATTGACTTAGCTGAAATTGCATACTTAATTCAACTTTAGCCCTGCTGTATAGACATACCCATAGTGAAGCCAACTAGGCCTCAGAATAGATGCCACTTTTTCAACAGAAGACTTTTTCCCTTGACCTAGCTACCCCCTTTCCAGGGAGTGGATTAACTACAGCAACAAAAATATCCCTTTAGCAAGTGGTTACATTACAGTGCAACAACAACAACTTAGTTACAATGTTGTTGCTATGCCAATCTAGCAAAGATTTACCCTAAAGTATCTTGATAACCCTTTCAGTAAATGCAGCACTTGGATACACTTGGAACCCAATAGAATGCAAGCCTCAAAATCTTTTGCACCTTTTAATCCACCCACCTCTTTCCTTTGGAAAGGTGTTGACTTGCAATATTCCCACTTTGTGCAAAAGGCAAAAAAGATATTTTGGGATATACAGTTCTGTTTTTGTTTCTGCTAAAGTTTAATTAACAGACCCAAACAATAGACAATATGCAAAAAATATTTAACAAATTCAGATTTTATTTACACAGCTAACTAAAACCCCTTATATGAATAAAACATGATTCAAAACATAACTGGGTGTATCTTTACTAGGCAAACTTAAGCCTTGATTTACTTCTATTTCACTAAAACTTTATTGCTTCCTCGTCAGATAGGACACAGACTCCTTTCTGTATCTCAGACAGTAAATATAGTTAATGTGCTGAGGCTGCAATGCATCAGCAGTGAAGCTGTTTAATAGTGACATAAGTTATTTCAGTGACTTTTCCCGCAAGTGAGAGATGAATCCATGTGCTATAAACTAATACCATGGGAATGATGCTATTTCATCCTAGCAAAGTGCCTGAACTATATTGTTTTTGTATCTTGGTGGAATGCTACAAATGTAGCATGTATTACAATTATATGCACTTAGGCCATTTTTCTGTGTTTTGTTTTAATTTTTTTTTAAAATATTTTCCTACAAAAACTCAGTTCTTAATGTAGCTAAATGATGGCAGAGTCAATTACTTTCAAATGAACCTGGTAAAATCTGCAAACCCCAACAAAAAAAAGCTAACCATTTTCTATATATCTTAAAATTACAGAATTTGAACAATGGACTGCCCCACTCCCATCACACACACACACACACACACACACACACACACACACACACACCACAAATAGTGCCCAGCAAGAGCCGCATCTCCATTAAGTCACCACTATCTCAAGAGATCATTTCCAGAACAATCCCATTCAACCTGCAGTTCAAGTGCATTTCTGCTAGACTACCAAGTTTTGCTGGTCACTTATAAAAATAGATTTCACTGTGTATTGTGATGCTTTGAAAAACGTCTCACATGCAGGGAAACAGAACACTTGGTAACACACTTATCAGAAATTACAGGGGAAAAAAAACTGTGGTTGATGGATGGCAAAGTTCAGTCTGATGATACTATTCATGTATTTAACACTGATAAACTGTATATTCACACTAGTCCTTAACCTCCAACCATGCACCTTTCTCCCTTGTTCTTGCCGATTTCTTCTAATATTGACTAGCCCTGATGGTTTCGCCATGATAAATGGGTCTCCTATTGGTCTACCTCTAATTGAGGATGCTCCCAGACATTTTAACATCATATATATAACTAAACATGATGGAGGAACAGGACATGGGATAGCAGTAGTAGATGATTGCCTCCCTCCACCCTCGCATCCCGCACTCACCGTGGCAGCAGCAGCCAGAGCGACCCAGCAACCTACTCTGCTCCATCCTTCTGTCCTCTCCCAAGCCTACTGTACTCCAACGCCATGGCAGTATATAAGGTCCATAGTCTGAGCTGGGAAAACAATGGATTTTTGGTTTCCGGGTAAACAAAAAATATTTAAAACCATATTTTATTTTGGTTGATATATAGAGTGTAACTCAACTCATTCTCAGGCAGCTGAGCTACAAGTTCATGTTACCACTATGACAGTGCCAGGCATGTCATTCTCACTGCCTTGGAATAAGTTACTTACTGGTATAGGTGATATTCAGAGCTAGTTTTCACAGGATTTAATTCAGCTGGATATCATGCTAGGAGGGTGTCTGAACCCTAGCCCTCTTTTGCTTTCAGAGCCTAGGCTGGAACCCAGGAGCTCGTGACCTGCTTAGCCCATGTTACCTCTTGTGTCAGACAATCAGATTTTGTTAGAATTAGTCATGAGGAACATTGAGTGTCAATACACAAATGTAACAATTATATTTTCTTTTCCCTCCAAGTAGCTACAAACACACCAGCACTGAACAAAAAGTTCAGCATCACTATTATAAACAAAATGTGTCTGAATTCTAGAGCCTTTATAATTGCAGTTTCCTAATGTCAACGCTAAGCCTCCCTGGTTGGAATTTAAGCCTATTTCTTCTTGTCCTAGCCTCAATTACTGAAAACAATTTTTCACTTTCTACCTTATAACAACCTTTTAAGTATAATAGTTTTCAAGTGTGTCTGCCTGTCTTCTCTTCTCCACACTAAAAACACACAGTTGTTTTCAGTTTTTCCCAATAGGTCATGTTTTCTAGACCCTGAGTCTTTTTTTTTTTTAATTCTCCTCTGGCCTTTCTCCAATTTGTCCACATCTTTTGTGCGATGTGACACCCAGAACTAGACACAGTCCTTCAGCTGAGGCCTTATCAGCACAGAACAGAGTGGAATAATTACTTCTCATATCTTGCTTACATATGAACTAAGTTGCTTCCCAGATTTTGAGCCATCTGCCAGCACACCACATGGACTCTAGGAGTGAGGAGGATCTGCTATTGCCAGGCCAACACTGGAAGTTTATGAGTCCCAGGCCCCAGACTCCCAGAAAAGTCTGACTACTTATGCCTTTACCTCTAGCATAGCAAGGACTGGAGGGCTATGCCTACAATTTCTAAATAACTCTCATCACTTGAATTAGGGCATCTTTGGTTTCTTATTTAATTATAATAACTTAATAATAATAATTTAATTGTTTCTTGTACTACTCCCCCTTTCCATCTGGATGTGTCCCTCTTCCTGAGCTGCTCAGACTCTGTCTCTACCATCGTTTGCCTTTTTGCTCCTTCAGAGCCGATAACTGCCTATTGTTCTCAGGGATACAGGCATAACCAAAGCAGTTGCCATAGAATCCACCCCTTTGTGTAGATCTGTGTTTGTTAAATCTCTCTCGTGTGATTCCATTCTTACTTGCACTGGTACAAGTCAGACTAACTCCACTGAAATCAATGGAATTATACTTGTTTAGAACTGGTATAGGAGGAAAATCCATATCCTTTGATTCTTGCTTTCATGGCAACTTAACCTTGAAGACTTTAATTAAGTATAAACAGATGCAGGATGGTCTACCCTGGCCTACAGACAGCCAGAAGCAATAGCGCAGAGGATTATTTTAGCCAGAGGTGACAACAGGGTGGGGCAGAAAGGGTCACGTACCCCACCCCAAATGCCGCTGGGCAAGAGGAGCAAGGCGCCAGAGCCAGAAGGGAAGAGGCAGGGCCAGAGCCTCTCCTCTTTTGGCCACAATGGGATGTTCAGAGCAGTGGGTGCAGCTGCTGTGCCGTACTGGGCAGTGTCCCAAGCAGGCAGCGTGGCTAGAGGCTGCCTGGGAGAGTGCAATAGCAGATCGACAAGAGCACCCCCCTCTCTGCAAGGGAATGTGGGATGGGAGAAGGAGATAGAGCGTGGGAGCTCTGGGCTGAAGGTGGGGATGCTTACTTCCCCTCCACTTTAGTTGGTGTCCACTTAGTGTCTCTCCCTACTACTGGTCTATGATTAGCTAAAACATCATCAACTATTCCACAAACCTAAGCCATTTCCCAGGCCTCCCAGGGTGCCAAAAACACACAGTGAAAGTGAAATGGTAGAAAAAAAGTAATACGGCTAATGCACCACTCGCTATTTTGTACCTCAGTCCCTCATTTATCCTGATGGAAGCAAAGTGGGAATTACGCCCCAGGTGTGCTGAGGGACATGTACAGCAATGGCCCATGAATACTCATCCTGTTGGGGCTAATTGCTTCCATTATTAGCCATGATGTTGTATAATAAGGTGACACATTATTCAACATCCAGAGGACATTTAAAAAAAATCCCTCTACTTACACTGGATTTGGTTGCCCTGCATTAGACAGAGCTCTGTGTCTTTCTGGGCATCTAATAATGTTAGGTGTGTGCGCCCCTCTGAGTTACTCAGCAGGAGTCCAGTCAAGCTGCAGAACACTTTGGCTCATGCTTGCAGAAGTACTGCCCCAACCGGAGAAAACCAACCCAGCCTGGAAACCAGTGTTCCCAGTAAGCTGAGTGGTTGGGCAGCCACTCAGGAGAGATTCAAATGCTTCCCAGCCGATTAGCAGAGTGCCCAGCATGCCCACAGCCTGCAGAATTGTTTCTATTGTTTCTATTGGTGGTGCACCACCATTCCATTCACACCCCAAACTTGCAGGCCCTACAGCAGCCTCCTTGGCAGGGCCTTAGCACCCACTTCACCCCTCTGCCTCCTGCCCTAGATCTCCCCCAAGGAGCAGGACTGCTTTACACCCTGTGCACCCTTCCCCGCTGGGCCACCTCTCTGGCTGTGTTCACTGAAGCCTCTGCAGTCAGTTTCTGTGTGCCCTGGTGCACAATGCAAATCTGAGGGTTTAACCTCCTCCTGCCCTTCCCAGAGCCCGGAGCAGGGGGTGACTGGGTTATGTCTGTGGCCAGCAACAGCCTGGAGGTGTTTGCGGCCTTTTGACACTGTGTAGGCAGGAAGGGACAAACTGCTTCCAACCATTGTTAGGGTGCAGGAGAGAAGAGATGAGGTCTGCAAAGACACAGGCCAGGTCATCCCTTCCCCCACCTCCTCCACTGTGACAGGAAGCAGCTTCCATCATTCTGCTTGATGCCAAATGGCTACTTCTGTCCACATCCTGGTATGAAACTGAGCAAAAATTGGGGGAGAGGGAGAGTGACCCTGCCTTCCACCTATGTGTTGCCTCAGGAAGATGTGGCACCAGATATCAGGAGCGTGGGCCCATCCTTGGGATCCAGCTGGGATTGGAGGGTAGAGAGCGATGAGCAAGGCAGGGGGGCAGTTGGTGGGAGAGGATGAACAGGAGAGAGAGAGAGACCTCATAAGCGTGAGAAGGAAATGTGGGGGCCTATGTGTGTGTATCAATGTTCTTTGTATAAACCCTAAAGCCTTAAAGAAAGTAAATAAAAAATCCAGTTATGCTCCCAAGATCTAGCATACATGTTGATAGATACATGATTAACATTTCCTCTATTACTAGTTTAGAAGATCCTTGCTTTCAAGCACACTTTAAAAACTAAGGATTATCTTCAGACCTCTTTCCTCATAAGAAGGACCCATTTTTTTATTTAGGGTAGGTTACAAACCTTTCATCAGTAGAATTATATATTGTACTCCTTTCTCAAGCAAAACTCATGAAAACAGAGTATAATGTGTCACTCTACCTTGTGACCTACCTAAATAAAAATGGTTTCTTTGTGTGTTTCTTTGTAGATAATCAGGACACAACAGGTTGAACAGACCAGAACAAAATATTGACAGTCTGTGTAGGAAACTGCAATTATCTGTCAACTCTCACAAAATAACCCACATTATAGGAGATAGCCCTATGTAGGTTACCTAATTATTTCAACCTTGTAAGTAAAATGTGAAAAATCATTTCTAATGGCAACTCAATATATTTTCCAGCAACTATTCTTTCAGTCCAATCATTCCACCTTTAATCCAGAGCTGCAGCATACTTTTCAAGTAAGACACTTTACATACATCAAACTTTCAGTGTTCCTCCCCCCGACCCCAGTGTCATACACTCAATAGATCTTTTCTCTTGCAATACTTTCTCAGTAATTCACCTGTTAGGCTCGGCATTTTCAACTCAAAATAATGTCACTGAAGTTTTTTCTTTGACGCATTTTCAGAAGTTTCTGCATCTCAACATTTGAATCATGCACTTTTTATAATGCCGGTTAGAAACAAACCAGGGTCACATATACAAGCTAGAAACAGGAGTCCAATTCTCCTCTTACTCTGAGTAGTCATTTATACTACTGCATGGTGGATAAAAACTGCTCAGGTTTTCATTAGACAACACTTGCATCCTGTTGTCAGAGATATAAATAATTATACCAGGTGCAAGGCAGTGGAGAACCAGCCACAAATGTTACGACACATGACATGAGGAGGTAGAGAAATATGGAAATTCTGGGTGCAAACTGCCATGTAAATAGGATGTGCAAGAAATACTAAACTATATTTCATGCATTTATGTGCACAATGTTTCAGTATCTATAGCCCCAAAGGTTCCTTGATACATGATTGCTCTGAAACAGGATCTAGTAAATAGCTGACTAAATTGATGGTTGCTGCACTATCAATCTCTAGAAGATGTGTAGGATAGCATGGGTCAAAATACATGATATAAAGAGTAAAGATTGAAGAAAGGCATGGATGCTTGCATTCTGATGGAAAAACTGACTTCAAGCCAGAGGCAGACAAGAAATATTTTGAAAATACAAATTATGTATTATCACTATTCCCCAATGGAGGGAATAAATAGCACAGATGCATACTTTAGCATGATTCCCACAATGCAAATGACACCACCACCACTCCTTGGATTTGAGCATATACCTTCTTCTCTGGTTCATGGACCTGCACTGCACTAACACAAGTGATGCTTGTTTTATTGTCCTTCATTTAAAATATTTTTACCCCACCTCTCTATTTAACATATTCGAGGCGGCTGATGCAAGGTTCTACTGAACACAGCTTCAACTCCATAGAGGCCCAATAAGGTTCTGATTAAAAAGCTTACTCTTTGTGGTCCTTCGTTGGGCGCTGATTGTCCAAACTGACCAAGTGGACATTTTTGGTGATGCCACAGCCCTGATCCAATGTTTAGAACTTTCTTTTACAAAAATAGGAAGCCCATATGCCAGTCTTGTTGAAAGGAGTATAGATAACATGGATGTAGAGAAAAAGAGAGGCTGCTTGTTAGTAGGATGAAGGAGAGGAGATGGAGAAGGAGAGATCTTGTCCCTTCCCTTCCATAATGCCAAGCAGCACTCTCTTCAGCTTTTTGGGGATCTCAGGCACTCAATTGTAAAAAGTGAAGGGTAACTGTTGAAAAGTTCCTGTTTTATTTTTAAATTTAAAAAGGGGAGTTAAGACCGTGTTCTGAGGTCACAAACTGCTGTTGAAATAGCAACTGGGCTTCCAGGATGGTGGAAGAGGTCCTTAGTCTTGTAAGTGTGAGTTATAGAATTGTATTCAACCATACAAGGTGCACTATTGTAAGCTCTCTTTTACTTTGAGGAATCTCAGCTTTTACCACCTTTATTACTTGTAGAGTAGCACTAATTGTTTCCAGCACTAAGACAGAGTGTCTCACCTTTGAGGTAGAGGTACTTCCTCTACCTCAGTGTACTGTTGAACATAAATTTTATTAATTACTGTGGGGTGTTCTCGTGCATGATTCTGAGGGCCATATAAATATGCAAGCCAAGTCTATGGGGCAATTACAAGAAGCAATAGGAATCTAATCATGATTTAGCTGCTATCCTAGAGAAGCAATTGGTACAGGTGCTAAGAGTATGCTGGGTTAGCACAGCCGATACAACTAGATGGAAATTAAAGGGGAGAACACACACAGTCTAAGTCTTGTGTGTATTTACTGGCTTGATCTGTCCTTGCATCTGCCCAATCCCTAAATAAAGGGATGCTAGAAGTAACAGTTTACAATGTGAGTTGTGAATTGCACATATTCTACCAAAAAAAATGCTGCAATTAAAGGGGAGAAGGGGAAAATATCCCAGGAAATCTAAATTAAACCCTCTAGCAAAAAGAGCATGAAGCCTTTGCAGTACTGAATACTGGTATCTGTCCTTAGTCTGTAAAGATGAGACAAGTTAATAATGCCAATAAAAGTGATGAGTGAATGAGAATGGTGTCAGGTTCAGAGGGAAAAGTGTAGGTGATCATTTATCTATCTTAGGTAATCACTGTAGCATCTAGACTCTGACCACAGTTTAAAATACTGAACACTTTTCAATAAGAGCCATTATGGTCTACAAAATAACGGAGAAATATCATGTCAGATTTGCCACTGTTATTGATTTAGTCTGGTCAGAAAACAGCATATTAAATCCTTAGACACTTGCCGTTTAATAGTCTACTGGGCAAATGCATATGCAAGAAGCTTCCATCCATCACCATTTTGACATGCAAGCTCAGTCACTTTTAATCTCTATATAATACAAAGGATTATGTATTCATTTAATATAATCTTGGAACACCAGCTCACAAGAGGAGACTAATATGCAAAGCTCTCCTGAATAACTGTTTATTTGCCCATTCTTCCTGCATGAGGTACTATCTGAATGCCTTTTCATTATACAACTGACTTATGCATTTGACAGACAATAGTCAATACCATGGAGTTTTGTCTGACAAGTCTCCCAGAATACCATTGATGAGCGATCCTTCAGCATTAGAGAACTTAGGAAAGGACAAAACCACTGACATGATGGGGAGAAAAATTGAAGGAAAACTGAAAGATGCAGTCAGAAAGCAACGGGAGAGCCAGACAAAGGTGAGAAGGTTAATCTAGTAATAGGATTAGGGCACGGTATGAAGATTCAAGAGCCCCCTGGGTTCAATTCCTGCCTTAACTGCATACTTCCTGCATCACCTTGAGCAAGCTACTCAATCTACTTCATGCCTGTGCTCCTGATCTATAAAATGTGGCTGGTATTTCCACTGCCTCAGTATAGCATTGAGAATAAATTCTATTAATTATTGTGGGGTGTCCTCGCGCATGGTTCTGAGAGCCATATAACTATACAGGCCAAGTCTGTGGGGCAAGTACCAGAAGCAATAGGAGTCCAATCATGATTTAGCTGCCATCCCAAGGGAGCAGTTGCTACAGGTGCTAAGTGTATACTGGGTTAGCACAGCAGATGCAACTAGATGGAAATTAAAATAAAGGGGAGAACACACACACATTAAGCCTTGTGTGTATTTGCTTGCTTCATCTGTCCTTGCATCTGCCCAATCACTAAGTAAAGGGATACCAGACCAGTTTCCAGAAGCCCATTTCCAAAGCAGCATCCCTTCATTCCCCTAAACCTCAGAAACTCTAGAAAAGCCATTAGTGCAGCAGACTATAGTAATCTTTCACTGTCTTCCCTGTGGGCTGCACTTCTAAGTGTTTTTGTTTTTTCTGGCTGTAGGAGTCTTGGCAGCATAGCCTTACAGAAGGTGACTCAGGGTGTAGCAGATCCGTATCCATAGAGCAGTCATTCCTATTGGTCAGAGCAGAGGCAGTGAGATCAGGAATACAGCACAAAGTCAGTGCCAAGGGACAGATCCAAGCAGGGCTGGAGTTGACAGAGTGGGACAGAAGCAGGGCTGGGAACAAAACAGAAGCGCGACTTAAGCAAAGCTTGGAGCACACAAGACACGAGAGATCACAGCTGCAGTCATGTGCACAGTCAAAGCTCACTTTTTGCTTTTTAGCTGAGGACATTGGGCAACCTGCTCTTAGGTCCAGCAGATAGCCTTACTACGCTCATAGTCTTAGCTATGCTCATAGATTGCCCCAAAACTGGCAAATCTTCATTCCAGACAGCCACACCCATTCCTCTTTAGCAACGGCTGTCTGCTCTGTGCGGCATTGGCCAGCTGCAGATCTCCCTAGGAGGAGAAATGATAGAATCCTTGTGCTACTATGTAGAGCTCCCTCTAGGTAACGATTAGAGGTATTTGATACTTACATCCTTTTCCTGAAAGGGCTTGAAATGCTGAATCAAAAAAACTCACATATGAAAAAAAGCTCTGATGAAATGACACAAGTGCTGTTCTGAATAGCCTTAAATGGCAAAAAAATGCCATTGTATATTTTGCCCCAGATTAGGATGACCATATTTCCCTATGCTAAATACGGGACATTCTGGGAAATCACTCAAATTTAAGCAAGTTCAGTGGCAATCAGAACTATGCAATACAAATGTTCAGACAACGTTAAATTGACTGAGCACCCATTAAAAAGACATATGCATTATTATAAATAATAGGTAAAAATTAAAATATATACTTACAATTAATGGTCACTGCTCTTTAGAAGTGCCTCGTCTTGTCTCATCTTGCTGTCCACCACAGGCTGCTTGGGAATGGGGCTGAGCCCCGCAGTGGCCAAAAGGGCTTCATTCCTGCAGCGGGGCAAGGGGTGTTGCCCAGGAATGGGGTGAAAGGGCTTCAGCTCCACAGCAGGGCCCAGCTGGGAATGGGACTGCAGCCAGCAGTGGGGGCACCAGAGAAAGGGGTTCCAGGCCTGGGAGAGGGCACTGGCAATCGGGGCTTCTGCCCATGTTCTGGAAAGGCTAGCAGACTCCCCCCCTTCTTTAGGGTGCACAGGGAGGGAAGACACTACTACCTGATTTCTCCGTCAGCACCCTGCCTGACTCCAGACACCTCTTGATGGTGCCCCCTTTTTTAAAAGAGTTGGGATGTCTAGAAGACAGCTTAAATACAGGGCAACCCCAGTAAAAATGGGACAGATGTTCACCCTATCTCAGATCATTGTGACTATTCCCTTTAAGTGTGTGCTTTACTACAATGAAATCCTCCTATCCAGAAAAAAAAAAAAAAAAAAAAAAAAAAACCTCTTCCTTGAGATGTTTCCCAGGGAAAATCCCCAGAATGATTTACTATGTAGAAGGAGGACTTCACTGAATTCAGAGCAACTGTGCTATAGACCAAGAGCATCAAAGGGCCTCTCAAAGGTTTCCACAAACCTATGTTGCGCTTTGACTCTGGGCAGATGCATCTGCAGGTGGATAACATTTCTCTCTACTAAAATAGATCAGCAGCAAGGAAGCTCATGGAAGGACAGACAAAAAGACTGGCGGGCCTCTGAGCAATTTAGTAAAACACAACTGAGCTGCAGATGCTTTAATCTCCATTCACCGTGGATATCTGCAAGGGACAGCTAAAAATGGAAGATTGGCATAAGAGGGCCAAATTCTGCTCTCACTATACAGCTGGAGTCACTCCATTGATTTTTCAGTGTAACACAGCCAAAAAAAATGGCTTTGAACTTTTACTCTAATGAGTTTCTCTGTTCCCATGCAGTACTCTTCTTTATTCAGTGTGGCTTGCTACAGCAGGCTTAGTATTACAGGAAATAGAACTCCCTGAGACCTCTCCAGGTCTCACAATATTCTCTGGTTTTCCAGACTGTAGAAAGGAAAGCTGCTAGATGAGAAGATGGCAAGCCCATGAATGCAAGATTGTGATATTAATTTGATCTTTCCTTACTTAATAAATGATCATGAGGTTACACATTTAGAGCACTGCATGGAGGGTTAAAATACATATAGCCCATTGATAACAGAGTCTAACTACAACCCTTTGTTCTGTTTTGAAGTGACATCTCCCATCAGACTGAGAGGTTCATTCTTTCTCTGAGTGGCAGAGTCACAGAAGACCCCCCCCACCCCCACACACTCCCATCAACTACCCTTTCCCAGCCCAATGCCAGCCTTTCCGCCTCTCAGATTAAAGGACTCAGCAGTGTTATGCCCACTGTCAGAAATGACCAGATTGTATCTGCAAGGCTCCTAAAGAGGCTCTATAAATGAGGGATGAAATATTAATGTAGGGTGTTTACAAAATAACTAAATTAGAGGTACAAGATGGGGTGCGGTGTCTGTCTCCCTAACTCTGGAGCTGACACAGCTAAACCTGACTAAGATAAAATCACTACATGCACATGTATTCCAATTTCTTTTTCACAATTGTATTTATCTTCCCTGTACTGGCTTTGTAGACTTGAGTAATGGGGGGAAACCACACATGCACCGCATTAAATATATCCTTGGTGTAACTTCAATCTCTTTAATGGAGTTACATTGGCATGAATTTGGCCTACTCTCTTCCATAAGCAGGCAGTAAACACAAGTGCTAAGACCTGATATGCCAAATGTATTAAACTTATTAGGCATAACTCATCAGGATGGTACTTTACACCATTATGTACCACTGAATGGAAATGACATAAAATGGGTAGATGCATGTGTGTGTGGGGAGGGGGTGCAAAATCTCTTTGGAAAAAGTGTGATATAATGGTTACATTTGGGTATGAGTGATGGCTCCAGAAATCTGTTCTTCATTCTGCCACTAACTCTGATCTTGGGTAAATCAGTTAAACAGAATCTTTGTAACATTGCTATAATAATTATGTACTGTATCTTACAGGTGTACTGTGAGACTCAGTGAACTGTTATAAAATGCTTCAAGTTGCTACAGAAATGCAATTATTAAGCAGAGAAATTCTCCATGTATACAAGGCATAAAATGCTATAAACTAGTCATTAGGACATAAAGGTATGTGAATAATTGTGCTGTAATTACAACAGGTGAAGTGGAGGGTTTGATTGGAGCTTTATGTGTTTGTGAGAGCTCACTGTTGATACATCCTAGTTGCTCCCAGCACCTTGACAATTTTCCTAAATACCATGAAAGGAAAATGGTTATGACTTGCTCATCTGAGTATGTGCAAAGCAAGAGTGACTATCTCCTTCCCCTTTATTGAATGTCTTTATGTTCTGTCATCACTTGAAAGTGACCTGAAGTGTATTTAAATGGCTTGATAGCCATTACATATGTTAATCCTATACATCTCATTTACATTAGACCAAAAATAGAAGTGTGCAGTATGCCACGGACAGACAGTAATCTGGGGTCTTTGCTGTTTTTGCATTTTAGTTGAAAGGAAAGAATCTCTTCAGACAGAGGCATTGTGGAAAATGTAATTGTTTTTCAGTAATAATGGGCCAACTTTGTCGTAATTTAAGTTTACTTATTTCATTGGGAGTTAGCCCAAAAATGATTTTGGCTCACTGTGTTCAAGGATTTATGTGCATGAAGTACTAGTCAGTAAGAACTTAGGTCTCACACGGCTAATACATTCAATTCAAGTAAGTAATAAGAGGAAAAAAAGAATTTGGGAGCCAGTCATGAAAGACTGAATGGTAAGAAAAGGAGGGGAATGGTGGTATATTTACATTTTGGCAAATGCTGCAGTGATTTACATTTCATTGCAAATGCTGCAATGATTTACATTCTGCCCTGAGGGTTTCTTTTAAATTGATATTGATCATCTTGAATCATATTTTCTTATATTTCCTAGAGAATAATATGAATATTGGGGTAAAAGTAAGACTATACACTTTTTTCCAAAGTTTGCTAGGGATGCGATGGACAGAGAGATTAAACCACCACCAAGACTCTTTAGTGCTTTTCATCCATTAACATTAACCACAGGATGTAAGCATTACCCCAAATTTACAAATGGGGAAACTGAGACACTACCAGTTCAAGCTCTCACACTAAG